>NW_011495081.1:644099-680377 GCF_000754665.1 Bison bison bison | reverse complement strand
TATCTTCCCATACATGGAAAAGTGCTATATTCCTTGACCTGAAATACCTGGTTTCTTTAACTGACAATCTTTTGACATTAGGATTATCTACCCTTTGTTGCAAAACTTCTATATATCCTAGCTCCTCCCATCGCCTCCTCAGAGCAGTTTCTCAGAGCCATCTGAAACTCTGTCTCCTGGGCTGCAGTCCTCATCTTGCCCCAAGTAAAACCTAATTTGCAACGCTCACATGGTGTAAATTTTTTTCAACCGGGGAATTAGTAGGAGATAAAATCATAGGGCTGGTAACTGGTGTTGCAGGTCATTTTAAGTAAGGTCTGTATGACATAGGAAGCCTTTAGGGGGTTTTCTGGAAGAGGAGTGACCTTATCTGACTAAAGTTGTAAAATCTGTTGTAGCTGTTCTGTCAAGAAGAGAGTGTGTGAGGGGTAGCAGAATAGAGTAAAGGCTATAGAGGCCACTGGTTGGGAAGGACAGTTATCCAGTGGGAAAGGTGGTGGTACTTTTGACCAGAGTGGAAACAGTGAAGATGATAAGCAGCAGTTGAATTAGGCATGCATTCTGAAGATAGAGTCACAGAGAAATTAACTAATCCTATGTGGAGGACTGTGAGAAAAGTATCATGGAGACTATAAGGAGTTTGGTCTGAGTAACCGGAAGGATGGAATTGTAACAATCTACTGATTAAACCAAACGAGAGCAACATAAAATCTATCTACCTTGCCAGAAAAATTTTAGTTATATAACACAATATTATTAACTATACCATTGATCGTCAGAACTTAATCATCTTGCATAACAGGTGACTAGCACCTTTGACCAGCACCTTTGCATGCTCCATTTCCCCTAGCCCCTAGTAATCAACATTCCACTTATCATGAAAGAATTAATTAATTAATAGGTGAAGTGATAGTCACTCAGTCATGTCTGTCGCTTTACAATCCCATGGACTGTAGCCCACCAGACTTCTCTGTCCATGGAATTCTCTACTCAAGAATACTGGAGTGGGTAGCCATTCCCTGCTCCAGGGGATCATCCCGACCCAGGGATTGAACCTGGGTTCCCACATTGCAGGCAGATTTTTTACCATCTGAGCCACTGGGGACCCCTTAATTAATAGGGCCAGAGAATAATTTTGGAGGTGGTGGATATGTTAATGGCACTGACTGCAGTGACGATTTCAAAAGTGTATACTTATCTCCAAATTCATCATGTTGTTAACATTAAGCAGAACATTTTGTATGTCAATCATATGTCAATAAAGTGACTTAACACAAAACAAAACAGGGATTTCCTTGGTGGTCCACTGGCTAAAACTCCACTCTCCCAATGCAGGTGGCCGGGGTTCGATCCCTGGTGAGGGGAATAGATCCCACATGACACAGCCAAGAGTTCCCATGCCACAACTAAAGATTCCACGTGCCACAACTAAGAGCCGGTGCAGTCAAATAAATAACTTAAAAACAAAGCGTAAAATGTCAGATGTGACAATACTTGCTTCTTATCCCCAAGAAAAAACAAGCTAGTAAATGCCCTGAACTTACACTAAGAAATATACAAAAATAGGTATAATGTACAGAGGATTGTTTCCGTTAGGCATCAGAGAGGAAGAAAGAGGTCTTCTTTCTCTGATAAGTCAGGCTTGTGGCCATGTGGTCCTACAGCAGGAAAATGTTGAAAGCCTAAACCTTGCCAACAAGGAGACAGGTTTAGCATCTGGATGCCAATTTCTTCATTATAACTGAAAATTCTTTGATACAAAAACCCTACCTGAAATTTTCATAGAATAGGATAGGAAGAACATGCCATTTAATACCACAGGTGGATCTAAATCAGAAAAGTGTAATTATTCACTTTTTATAAAAATAAGAACATCTATAGAATTGTAGAATTAAAACTAAATAAACTTAGAGTTTCCTAGTAAGTTAATCTTATCCTCTCCCATAATTTATTTGTCTATACACAGGATTTTGATGATTTATCATGTAAGATATGTCTGAAGACTAACACTTCTTCCCAAAATGCATCTAATTTTGATTTCCACAGTTGATGGAAATTTTGTTACTGATTTTTAGGATCACACCACTATCCATGAATGTTCAAGAGCTCTGTCTCTTCAAAAGACAGACCTGGTTTTGTGTCCAAGTTCATGACTCTGCGAGGGCAAAAGGAGCTAGATCACAAAATGTGACTTCACATGTTTAATCCTCATTTACCTAATCTGTAATTGATAGTACTCTTGGTCTCACAGAGTTGCTGGGAGCAATCAACAATCCCACACAAAGGATTTATACACAGTACTTGGCACACAGAATAACTCAAATACCAGTTCCTTCTAACATTCTTATTGCCATTAATGTTATATAAGAGCTTGTTTTTACTCATATGAGTTTTCATTGATTCACAATTTTTTCTTGTTAATTACTTCACCATTCACCCATCAGAGAATTATGCATGAGCTGATCATGTACCCTGTGACTCTCTATGTTACTATGCCTTTAAAAATCCTTCCCTGAAATCCTTCAGGGAGTTGGGAGTCTTTTGAACTTTAGCTGCCCATAGTCCTTGCCAAGCACCTGCAATAAATACTGCACTCTCCTTCAGCAAACCCTGTTATCAGTAGATTGGCTTTACTGGATAAAACTCAATAAGATGCACGATAATTAGTCATATGAATGTGATCCTACAAATTCGTGTTAAATTTTCACACCCCACAGACTCTGGAGTTTCTCCTCCATATACCGAAGAAAAAAGGTGGGAGCACCTGCAACCAACTTCAAAACTTACCTTCATTGTATTTGCCTTTTGGCAACCCACACACTCTTTTCAAGCCCACGATGAGAAGAGCACAACTTTTGCAAGGAGGAACAAAGAACCAAAAATTGCTTAGAAACTCAATAGACCAGAAAAAGAGTAGAAAATTATCATGAAAAAAAGAGCTTTTCGTGTTGACTACAGTTGCTGTAAAACTACTATCTGGTATAGGTCAAATTAGTTATGAAAAAGTGTGTAGGAAGATACAACTTTCAGTAAATTGCATTAAAAACTAAGCAAGTAGGTAGCTTCTATTCGCTGTTATACAAGCTGATTGAGCTGTCATCTTTGAAGAACTTAGAATGGCTAGATTTCCCAATTACATTTGCCCCAGGTAAGTAACACATTCTTCTGATACCCTGTCCACCTAACCTCAAAAGCTGCATCTTTTCCTTTGCTCAGTCCCTACTCCTCTTGTTACCATGCCTAATCACCAGAATTCCCTGACACAACCTCTACTTCTTTGCTTCTGGGATTCTGCTCAATCTGTTCTCTGTGCTTAAAATGACTTGTCACCCACCAAGTTAAAGAAAAGTCTATTCTTTTTACAAGACTCAATACTAAAGCTACTTTCAAAGGCAATTTTCTGACACCTCCATTTAGAAATAATTATTTCTTTTAAATAAGCACTTCTACAGAAATGTTTCCAAGCCTCAAAAGATACCTAATAAGATGTAACGAATAGTACATTCTCATCACACTAGCTATGTGACTTTGGAGAGATTAAGATTTCTGATCTCATTTTTTTTTTCTTCTGCTAAATAGAATAATAACCTTGGAATCTTGTAAAAAAAAATAGTTTTGTTCATGTTAATTAGCATTCATATGTTAGTTCCTGGCATAAGTCCTAGTTCATATAAGTATTCAGTAAGTGGTAGCAATTAACAAGTTTCTTATGCTTGTAAGTGGAGAAGCCAATGGCAACCCACTCCAGTACTGTTGCCTGGCAAATCCCATGGAGCCTGGTAGGCTGCAGTCCATGGGGTCGCTAGGAGTCGGACTTGACTGAGCGACTTCACTTTCACTTTTCACTTTCATGCATTGGGGAAGGAAATGGCAACCCACTCCAGTGTTCTTGCCTGGAGAATCCCAGGGACGGTGGAGCCTGGTGGGCTGCCGTCTATGGGGTCGCACAGAGTCAGACACGACTGAAACAACTTAGCAGCAGCAGCATGCTTATAATTACAGTAATACCTTTATCTGTGTGCTCCCTCATTGGAAAATTTTCTCCTGGAAGGTAGATACCAAACCTTTTACTTCATTTCTCTATCCATATCCCCATCCCAATCTAACAATATTTGTCACAGTGCCTTGTACTAGCAAGCTTTTTTCCCCCAATAAAAGCTTCCTAGCTTATTCAATTAATATATTATATAGGTGTGATGTTGTGATTTATAATAAGAAATATATAGATGGTCTTCATCCCCATTTTTGGCATAGAGCTCCTAAAACCCTTTGGGTTTCCCAAGTGGGGTTGGGGGGCGGTGCTTAAAGGTGTCCTTTATTATGTTAATTAGGTGCTTTATGGAAAGCACCTATGGACAGTCAAACACGTGATTAGAAGGCTGAAACTGCAGGCCTGATATCCTGACATCTGCTAGAGATGGAATTCAGTCACCAATGGCCCAGAGCTGTGTAATGAAGCCTCCACTGAAAACCCGAAAGGACAGGTTTCTGAGCGCTTCTGGGTTGGTGAACACATGGAAATTTGGTGAGAGTGGCACACCTGGAGAGGCACAGACGCTCTGTGTCCCTTCCCACACACCTTGCTCTATGCGTGTCTTCTATCTGGCTATTCCTGAGTTATAATCTTTTCTAATAAACCAGTGATCTAGTAAGGAAAATGTTTTCCAGACTTCTGTAAGCCTATCTAAAAAAACTGATCAAACCCTAGGAAGGAGAAGCTCATGGGAAACTCTGATTTATAGCCAGTTTGTCAAAAGTGTAGGTAACAACTTTGGCTTTTTTTTTTTTATTAATTTATTTATTTTAATTGGAGGCTAATTACAATATTATAGTGGTTCTTGCCATACATTGACATAAATCAGCCATGGGTTGTGTCCCCCATCTTGAACCTCCCTCCCACCTCCCTCCCCATCCCATCCCTCAGGGTCATCCCAGTGTACCCTGAGCGCCCTGTCTCATGCATCGAACCTGGACCACTTTGGCTTTTGACAAGCATGTGAACTGAGAGGGAGAGGGGAAGCAGTCTTGCAGGACTGAGTTTGTAACCATGAAATTTGATTATATTTCTGGATAAACTGTCAAAATTCAGTTGATTTTGTAGGATATCTAGCTGGTGTCCCAGGAATTGCTTGCTGGAATGGGAAACCTCTCCCATCACTCACATTGGAATTAGTATCAGAACCTAGTGTGTGTGTGTGTGTGTGTGTGTTAGTAGCTCAGTCGTGTCCGACTCTTTGTGACCCAATGGACTGTAGCCTGCCAGACTTCTCTGTCCATAGAATTCTCCAGGCAAGAATACTGGAGTGGATTGCCATTCCCTTCTCCAGAAGAACTTCCCAACCCAGGGGTCAAACCTTGGTCTCCTACATTACAGGCATATTCTTTACCATTTGAGCTACAGGGAAGTCCTACCTATTTAGTAGGTGACCCCATATTTTAATGGCTCATCTGAATAAAATTGGTCTTATACAGTTACCAAAATAGAATAACTATCCTGTAATTTATCTATTATTTTGATTCTGAAGTGTGAGTACTTTTATAAGCATCTGAGGTTGAGAAATTTAATGATCACCAGACAAACATGTAATAAAATAGTCTATTTTATAATAGTAGAGATTGATTTATAATAGTAAAGTATAGCTTACATATATTGTATTAAACATCTTTAAATATCAGTTTATCAATTATAAACTGAAAGAGACTTAGGGTCTATCTAATCCAACCCTACTTATTTCATAAATGAGCAAGTCAAGACACAGTGCATGTTTTGTAAAGGGTTTTTAGGAGACATGCAGATTGAAAGTCACAGAAGAGACTTAAACCTAGGTTTATTCATTATTCTTTCTTACCCAGCCCTTAAAAGTCTTTATAGAAGAGTATTTAGATTTCCCGATTGTTTTATCAATATGATAAAACATTAAACATTATTTTAGGGAGACAAAGAGTTTTTTTGTTTAGGATGGTCATAATAAGTTTGAACTGAATATCTTCAGGTACTAATAGGATTTAAGCTGACCTTCACCCCACTCCAGTACTCTTGCTTGGAAAGTCGCATGAACGGAGGAGCCTGTTAGGCTGCAGTCCATGGGGTCGCTAAGAGTCGGACACAACTGAGCGACTTCACTTTCACTTTTCACTTTTATGCATTGGAGAAGGAAATAGCAGCCCACTCCAGTGTTCTTGCCTGGAGAATCCCAGGGACGGGGGAGCCTGGTGGGCTGCCGTCTATGGGGTCGCACAGAGTCGGACACGACTGAAGTGACTTAGCATAGCATCAAAAAAAAGACTTGGATAGACTAAGGAGATCACAAAGTTACTTCAAGCATGACAAATAACGAGAGAAGTGTGGAAGCAGGACAAAGGCTTACTGAGAGATAAGAAGAAGAATATGGGGTTGGAGAAGCACATTTACAGAACCCCAGCCCCCAAAATGCAGGAAATGACATAATTATAAGGGATCTGAGAAACATGTAGTCCAATTCAATCACGTGATAGTCAAAAAATCTGAAACGTCTTTTCCACATTGGTAACTACATCTGAAGGAACTGAGTCTGGCTCAATTTCAGGCACGTTATCTTCGGGTTGAGCGTGAGACAGTTTAGTACCTGTGTTCACAAACTGAGAGGCGGGTAGGAGTAGGAGACACAGATTGAGATGCTACACACATAAAAGTGAGAGCTGAATTTATACAAGGAAAAAGTTCTTAGAAGAGAAGGGGAAAAAAAAACAGGAAGAAAAAACATAGAAGGCCAAGACAGAGTCCTAGCCAATACTAACATCTGGTTGGCAGAAAGAAAGGGAATCAGTGAGAAAGTGGAGGGCCTCAAGTGGAGTATTTGGAAAAAAAAATATCACAGTATTTTTAGTTCCATCTTGGGAGAACTCCATATCCTAAAAGTCACTGGGGAGGTCGTCCACTGTGTATATGCCCATCAATTTCAAAACGCTAGGTTCTGTTTTAGTATGTACGTCTGGCCAAATGTTTCAAATCTTGCATGAAAAACAATTCTAGGAAGTTCAGCAAAGGATTGAGAACAAAGAGAATTATATCAGACTAGTTCATCCTCAGAAATGCACTAGTGAATTGAAATATTTTATTAAAATTTTTATTTCTAAGTAAAAGTCTCTCCAGACTACTTGTTAAATATTAGTTATCAAACTTGCTTTAGCTCTGAAACCCCTCTTTTATCAGCATTTATAAGACACAAATGAGGCCTACTGTCTGACTCAGTGGAAAGGCTACACTAGTCTGGTAAAATTGCCTAAAATTAATTGACAGATCTGGACCGCAATATCATTGGAGGAGCTACATATAATCTTGAAAGAGATGGTAGAAGGAAGGACAATTGGTTAAAAAGTTTAAATTAAAAAGCTTGCAACCATTCACTTATTCATTGACTGATGCTGTCTACATCAGAATGAATCATATATTGATACCATCAATGCTGAAACACAACTTATGACTGTTTTTCATGATTACCAAGGTGTTTGTGTGAATTTTTATTCAATTTTCAAAGAACTAATGAATCAGTTCAGAATGAAAGTAAGTCATGACCAACTAAACAGATAACCTTAGGAAGTTCATTTTTCCTTAATTTCTGTCTCTGTAAAATGAGGGGATAAACTGGATAAACTGAAATCCCTTCTCTCTTTAAAAATAATTATGTAGTTTTTAATCAAAGCCCCTGAAATTTAACTTTTCATAAAGTTGTAATATAGATATGGATGTAGATATGATGCTTTTGAACTGTGATATTGGATAAGACTCCTGAGAGTCCCTTGGACTGCAAGGAGATCCAACCAGTCCATTCTGAAGGAGATCAGCCCTGGGTGTTCTTTGGAGGGAATGATGCTGAAGCTGAAGCTCCAGTACTTTGGCCACCTCATGCGAAGAGTTGACTCATTGGAAAAGATTCCGATGCTGGGAGGGATTGGGGCAGGAGGAAAAGGGATGAGATGGCTGGATGGCATCACCGACTAGATAGACATGAGTTTGAGTGAACTCCGGGAGTTGGTGATGGACAGGGAGGCCTGACGTGCTGCGATTCATGGAGTTGCAAAGAGTCGGACACGACTGAGCGGCTGAACTGAACAGATGGGGTACATAGTATGTTATAGGTAAAGCATTAAATTTCAACATTAGATTGAAATGAAAAAGATTTTCTTTAAAAAAAAAAAGTACATTTGTGGGAGACAAATATAGATATGTGCCATGTGGAAAGTTAGTACAAAACTTTATGAAACATAGGGAGGTAAAAGTTCTACTCCTTAACCTCTTCTGTATGAAGGAGCCTTTATCCTCACTCCTCCAAGTATCAGGGTAAGATCCAGTTCACAGATAAAGAATCATGTGAGACAGATACCATATGATAACTGGCAGACTGGCTGGATCTTGGCAGGTGCCTTCACGGCCTCTGCCCAGTACCTAAGCTTAGCAGGGTTGA
The DNA here is from genome assembly GCF_000754665.1 of Bison bison bison. Classification (NCBI taxonomy): domain Eukaryota; kingdom Metazoa; phylum Chordata; class Mammalia; order Artiodactyla; family Bovidae; genus Bison; species Bison bison. Next base: position 671,933 of record NW_011495081.1, on the reverse strand, counting down.
ATCACCAGTTTCTCCCCCTCCTTGCAATTAGTGGCATTAATCACTCTCTACCACTTTTAACCATGAATATTCTTTTAACAAATATAGGTTTATCTATATTATGAAACTTAAAAATGAGATGAGAAGCCAAAGGTCTCCATCAATCTCACTCAGAGCTGCCTTCTTTGCCTTTGAGACTACATCAATGAAGGGAAAAATAAAGCAGTCTCTGGTCTAAGGCATGGGTCTCCAACCTCCAGGATCTAACGGCCTGATAATCTGAAGTAGAGCTGATGTAATAATAGTAGAAATAAATTGCACAATAAATGTAATGTGCTTAAATCATCCCCAAACTATCCCCCTCCACATGGACCATGGATAAACTGCCTTCCATGAAACCGGTCCCTGGTGCCAAAAAGGTTGGGGACCGCTGGTCTAGGGTATATATAAGGGTCTTGGCAAACTAAAGGGGCATCTCTTGCCTGAACCTTTCATCACACACACAAACACACGTAGCCTAACATCGTATGTTTATAAAATTAGGGAACCATAAGAGACACTAGATCCTCTAACGGTTTTAAATCATGATTCTTGGAGAACTTGAGTTCTGTGCAGCTGTCTGAAATAAACCTGAGAAGGGTTTCTTTCTGGGCCATCATATCTCTGATTCAAAAATTTTTTTTAAAGTCATTTTCATTTCTCACACAACCAGAATGCTGCTACTTTAAAAATACTTTAACCACTGATCAAGCTCACCTTATTCAATTAATATGTTAAAAAAATGAGTGACCCAAAGTTTGGTACTTAACCAGTGTTACAAATCTATGGCAGAAATAGGACAAGAATTCAGGTACCTAGACTTTAACTCCAAATGGAAATGAGAAAGTTAATGAAAGTGGTAATCACCTGTGATTCTGGATTTCCCATGAGGTTGCTATAGCTTATAATACTTGCATTATGAAGAGACAATTAAGAACTTAAAGAGGTAACTAGGCAACAGTAATGCCATTTTCCTAAAAATAATATGAGGGATATTATGCAGGGATAGTTTACTTTTGCTTCAGCTGAGCTGTTGCATATGTAGGAGAAGAGAGGTTGAGCATCTGCTGGGAATTAGCATAGACCTTTTTTCTACACACCTGTTCTGCAGAAGAATATTGATAATGAAAGTGCCTACTAGCTTGTCCTATGTAACTAACAAAATCCAAGCCTGTAATATTCCCTGCCCATATCATTACAAAAGGCAGATTCTGGTCTGTGAGATGGCACTAAAGAAAACAAATAAGGTAAAGTTTGATGAAATTCTGTGGGTAGAGTTGTATGGAATCGTAAGCCCTCTGGGCCAATCCCTCTCGCTGGGCTTTAGTTTCCCCATCTGTAATGAGGGGAATGGAACTGATCTCTAAATAAATTTCAATTCTTACGTGTCAGTTATGTTGACTGGGGTATAGTGTTCTTTGTATTTTATTTTTTGTTTTAAAATCATATTCAATGCCTAGAGGGAAAAAGACGAAAGAAAGAAAAATATTAGCAACTGTTTTAGAAACATGGTATCAAAGCCTTTGTATTGCTATGTTTAAAAATACCATCTCAGACAGAGCTGAGATGAATGTTATTAAAAATATTCTTTTGACTAGAATAGAGGAGACACAATTTATTTTTAAATACGATTTGTGTGTGTATGTGTGCATGTTCATATCACACCAACTCCAGGCATAGACTGGACAGTTTAAAACACAACTGGAGTTAAAAATGTGTCAACCTGTAGGCTGATCGCCCTAAAGTTTGTAACAGTAGCCTCAAACGGGTCCTTAATGCTGACCAGCAGTCAAAATATATTTTCACTCTCCTAGAAGACTATTTCGTATTTTATTCCTTCACTTTAAATTCTGTCTTCCAACACCTTCTCCCCAGTGCTCACTCTCAGCTGATGGTTTTGCTTCCTGTTCCCTGAGAAGACTGAAGAAAACTTCCACAGCTCCCATCCACCCCCTGGCATCTGTACCCATGTATTCTGACGTGCTGCCTGATACTCAAGACAAACTAACTGCATTCCCACCAAAGCCTATCTCCTTTACTTATGCAATAGTTTCCATTACTGTCACCTACTTCAGACCAATAACTTTCCCATGCTCTCCTTACTGAGTCAAAGCCAGCCTCTCTCCACACCCCACCTCACCCCTAGTTGATAACTCCCATCGCCATACAAGCATACTCTTTTAATCCCTAAAAATTGGGGGGAGGGGAAGCAACCTCTTGATGCCTGTTTTCCTGGTGGTTTTTTCCATATTTAATTGTTTCCTTTCATTGCAAAATTCCACAAAAGTAGGGTTGGTAGTTATTGTTTCTAACTCTTCTTGAATCTTCCACAATAGGTTTTGTTGTTTTTGCTTGCTGTTCCATACCTCCACTAAGACTATCAGAGTCACCAATGGCTCTTCAATGCCAAAGTCAGTAGTCAATTCCTAGTCTTCATCTTATTTGGTCTATCAAGGACTTTTGACACAATTGCTTGCAACTTCCTCCTCAATACACTTTCCTCACTCGGCCTCCAGTGCACAACACTTCCGTGGCTCTTCTCCAACTTCACTAGACGCTCCTTCTCAGTCCTCCCATCTCTTGACCTGTCTACTTTGGAAAGCCCAATGACTCAATCTTTGGATTCTTCTCTTTTATCTTTATCACCTTCCCTTGGTGACCTCATAATTCCTCATGGTTTTAAACCTTATCCACATCTGATACCACTAGATCAGATCTCCAGGCCAGATATTTCTCCCTAACTCCAGGCATTTATATTACATATCTGTCTTCTTTATATTTCCACTTGGTCTAAAAGAATCATGTTCAAACTGAACCAACATTCTCAAATGAACCTTCTGACATTTGCTAACAGATCAAATTCCCTCACCATTTTCCCATATCAGATGATGGGGAAATCTTGGAGACCAAAATCTTGACCCCTTTTTCTCATTACCCACATTCAGTCCACTTTCAAAATATATCCAGAATCTAACTATGACTTCTCAGATCTCCACAGCTGGCAAGGCTTCTAATTGGTCTCTCTACTATTGCAGTGACTGAGCATGGGGGTAGGTTTGGAATTGCGAGTGAGCAGATATGAGGAAGATGAGTTCTTTTCCTAAAACCCTTCATTCAATGAAATCCCATTTCACTCAGTAAAATATCAAATTTTTATAATTAAAAATGACAACAAGTCCTGAAATAATCTTGCTTGGTATTGCAGATACAAAAACACATCTGTTTTAGAAAACGCTCTTTCCATATTCCTCTGTAAATGCATCTTTAAGAATTCAAAGCACATCACTGCACACATGCTTACAGAGCTTACTCATGACTAATACAGCACTCAGTTATCTTTATAATGATAAGGACATTTATAATTTAATTATGCTGTTTATTATGTCTCTCTGCTTTCAGTACCCTACATTCTTTTAAAAATGCTGCTGTCATTTCAGCTTTTTTCAATCCTAATAATTCTTTTGATTTCCCGTTCTATTACTAGTTTCTCAATTCACTTTCCTTTCTAATTTCAATTTTTGCACATCAAATTATGTAAGTGTTTTATAAACCTATTACCTTACTCTTGGTAATAAAATACTAATAGTCTTTATTTTTATTGTTGTCAATTATAAATATGAACTTTTTAAAGAAAAATATTTTGAATTCATGACAAGAAGGAGCTAAGTACTCCTTTTCATTGTTTCCTGTGTTTGTTAATACTATATGAATTATAAAATTACATATACAGAAGTCCAATGTGGAGGGACTTCAACAAAATAACGCTCCTAGTTTATCTGGGCTATACGATTTGCAAGTTTGGAAGAAAAGGAGCAAGAAATGCTTAGTTCAACAAATTTTTTATCTATTTTGGTTTGTTCCCCTATCTTCTGCCATGTAATATGGGGTCAGACACTACGGAAGTTGTCTGAGGTTTATACTTACGTCAGTTGCTTGATGGGAGGGTCTAAAATTCGGAAGAAGAGGAAACTGACCTAGCTCATTTGGCCACACATCAAAGTTCCATTCTCCCAGCTTTCATCAATTATACAGCTGACCTTTTGATAGCCATCTGTCAGTCTCTAGTGCTCTATTTATCAACTGGTTTAAAACCCAGGTAGGGAGGAGAGAAGGGAATTTATGGAGTCCATCACAATTCCAACATATTCAAGGATCACGATACTAGTTTCTAAACTCCTCATTTTTGCATGTATAATCTGAGGGCAGGAGGCTATAGTGGAAAGGATGGGCTCTGAGGTCAGTCTTTGCTTCAAATGTCAGATATGTTACTTATTGACTATATCACCCTGAGTCGACTTATTTAAAGCCACTTGGCTTCTTTTCCCTGATCTATAAAAGGTATGAAAAATGACTCCCTCACTGCATCGTTGTGGAGTAATATATGGAATGACTAGCAGGAAACTTAGTATAAAAGTATGCTCAGAATTATTACTGTTCCCTTTATATTAATAATCCATAGAATAAATGACTGAAATCAAGTCAGAAATAAGATTCATAAGTACTTACTTATTTCATTCAGAAATAAGTAGTCATGAGAAAGTTGCTTACAGATCAAAAACAACTGAGTTGTATAGACCACATATTTTGCAAAATAACCGATCTTTTATATTGAAGGGAAAGTAAATAAATTATCTTCTTGAAAAACTGAAAGAGACTAATGAAGAAGAAAAAGATACCAGTAAATGTCCAAAATTTCCACAGTAGCTGATGTGGGTGGAATAAAAGGACCCTTGATTCATCCAGCCCACGGCTTGTGTTCTATATAATTACAAGTTTTTAATGGCTTCTGCAAGGGTGCTGTTGATCATTACATGACAACAAATCCATAAATATGTGTCTGTGTTAGAACACTAACACTCACTGGTTACTTCTGATACTGACAACAATACTCACTACTATTAATAAAATACATCCCCTTATAAAGCAAACTTAAATAATCCTTATAGATGTCAGCAAGGTAAAAAAGAGGATACCCAACTCCTAAAGTATACCTATAAATATCTTGACAAACATAACTGTAAAATTTACCCAAAATGGAATTAGATGCTTTGGTCTGTGGCTCCCTACACCTCAAGAGATGCCCAAATATATGTTAAAACAGTCATTAATTGGAGTAGGAGTAGCTCTAGCAAAGATTCATGAATAATAATTAGGAATTCTAGATGATCTTTGAAAGTGTTCCAACTTCCAGTACCTAGTACTCAAGAACTCAGAGCAAAGCCACACTTACCTGACTTGGAAGATTGTAACATTTTTTATAGTAAAATATGGTTCCTTTGCTCATATGTAAATTATATAAACCTTTTTTTTAATTATTAAATCTCTACTGGTTTTGGAAACAGGAGTGCTTGTCAAATCAGTGCCCTTGCTAGCCTTTTGTCAATGATAATTACTCACTGCAGTGAAAAATAATAAAAAGTATCTATAGCTTCTTATCTAGGGGATGATTTTCTGTCACTTAACACAAAAGCAGCAAGAATGACTGACCTCTTCTCTTCTAATCCCCAACCTTAGTAAAAATCTTAAAGTCTCATAGTAAAACTAATATCAAGTTTCAGGAGAAATTTAACATGTGTCAGAGACTGCAAGGACTCTACCCTAACAGCTCATTATTTTTTTTTTTCTCCTTTTTAGACTGGTAAAAGAGAAATGTTTTAAATTTCTGGCTTAAACATGTTGCTTATTAGTCATCCCTCAAAGCATTAAAGGGAGGGTCAATTAATCTAGGGCCAGAAGAAGCCTTAGCATCCCGTGCAGACATTTTCTCAATTCTTATTTTAGAAATGTTGACATTCAGGAACTTACGAAGAAACTGTTAACTCGCCCAAGGCAGTTCTGTTTTAACAAACCCATTCATATAATTACAGCTTGTTTCCCTTAGGTACCAAGAACATTCTTAAATATAAATCAGTGCAGGGCTTCCCTGGTGGCTCAGTGGTAAAGAATCCACCTGCCAAGGTAGGCATATGGGTTTGATCCCTGATAAAGGATGATCCCACATGCCGAGGAGCAAGTAAGCCTATGTGCCACAGCTATTGAGCCTGTGCTCTAGAGCCCAGGAGCTGCAACTACGGAAGCCTGCGTGTAAATCCACTGCAATGAGAAGCCAGCACACTGCAACTAGAGAGCAGTCCCCACTCACGCACTAGAGAAAGCCCACATGCAGCAATGAAGACTCAGTGCAGCCAAAAATAAATAAAATCATTAAAAAATTAATCAGTGTACATACGATCATTTACCGGTACAAGAGAAAACATAATCTTGTTACCTACCACCACTCTATTGGGCTTCCCTGGTTACTTAGATGGTAAGGAATCCACCTGCAATGAGGGAGACCAGGGTTCGATCCCTGGGTTAGGAAGATCCCTTGGAGGAGGGCATGGCAACCCATTCACAGTATTCTTGCCTGGAGAAGCCCCATGGACAGAGGAGTGCAGCTCTCAGTCCATGGGGTTAAAAAGAGTTGGACATGACTGAGCGACCGAGCATAAGCACTCTATTACAGAGAATAGTAGTCAAATTCATTTTATTTTCCTTATTAAAAATATATTTAGGTAATGAAGAACAGTGGGATCACTGGGTTTAAGCGTTTTTCTACCATCCCTCTTTCCAGTTATCATTGGAGTGTGCTGATCACAAGACAATATCCAGGCTAAATAAAACACATGAATATAGACATAATCAGCTCTCTAGTTTGAGAGCAGGAGGAGAAACAATTTCATGAAGAACATAGAAGAATAAAGCATGGGTGAGGGTAGAAAAAGAGGAATTTGACTCAAAGTGTCCATGTGGTTCTGCTTTCTCAGACTGAATTATTTCTAAACAATAGCATCTGAAAGAACAAAACCCAGAGATGTATTCAAAGGCATTTTCAACGAGGCGGGCTCAAGATGGCAGAGTAGGAAGACCTGAGCTCACCTCCTCCCACAGACACACCCAAACTACAGCTACATATAGATCAACTCTCCCTGAGAATGTCCTGAAGACTAGCAGAACAGCTCTTCTACGGTAAAGGATACAGAGAAAATCACACTGAGATCGTAGGAGGGGAAAAAAAGAACCCAACCTTCAGTGGGTAACCCAAAAGAGGAAGGATATTTCAAAACCTAGAAAACCTCCCTAAAAAGTGAGGAATTTGAATCCCACTTTGAGCACCCCAGCGCTGGAGACTGGCACTTGGAAAATGAACCATTTAACTGGTTTTGAAAACGCGTGGAGCCTGTGACCAGGAAAATCAGAAGGCTATAGTAAAACAAGACTCCTTTCTTAAATGATGCATGTATACTTGCGCTTCCCAGGTGGCGCTAGTGGTAAAGAAACGCGGGTTGGATCCCTGGGTCGGGAAGATCCCTGGAGGAGGGCATGGCAACCCACTCCAGTATTCTTGCCTGGAGAATCCCATGGACAGAGGAGCCTGGAAAGCTACACCATGGGGCTCCACAGTGTCAGACACGACCGGAAGGACTTAGCACTCATGCACCTACGAACTGACTTGCTTGAATGACAGCACAGAAGCAGCAGATAGAAAAGTGTCTGGAAAGTTGTCAGCCTGCCTGCCAAGGCTGACCCAGAACACCCACCAGCCCGCACCCAGCTCCAGCTCCAAGCCCTCTGCCAAGGCAGCAGCCTTAAGTATGCCCCAGGAGGGGTTCCAACATACACTAGATTCCAGCTCTAGCCCCTCTGGTTCCAGAATTCCCACCAAAATAAAGGTCTCAGCATGTCCCAGGAGAAACCCTGGCCCATGCTGTAGCTACAATTCTGGCTGTAGCCAGTAGCTAAGGGATACACAAAAATATCTTAATGTGTCAAAAACATAAAACACGGGGGAGGAGTAAGGGTGTAGAGCATGATGACACTGTGATAATTATTTTTTTCAAACAGCTACAGGAAATATGTAACAACTCTTAACACACTGGCAAAAGAAAACATATCAAAGGCCATGATGTTACCAAGGTCCGAGAGAACACAGCACAGCCCAGGGCAGCAGGACAGCATCGTGCTACCTGGTTCCTATTATTGTGTTTGACACATACATACATATTATTCGCTTCTGCAGATGTTTCCAAGTTGCATTAAACAAAACTTGTTCTCACAAAGCTCATCACCATCATAATCACTGTTATTTAGATTTACTGTATCAAGATACACTCACATGAATCTCACAAATGTTTACTATTTTAAAGAGGTAACTGAGGCATGCTGAACTGAACTGAGGCATGAGGTTGAAAACTCCTTTCATAGACATGCAATAAATTAGTAACAGAATGGAATAAAGCCATACCTCTCATACTCTAAAACTCATGATTTAAAACAATCTATAGCTTGTCATTCTGTGTATTTATATGATTATAATGGAAGGAAAGAAGAAATAATAGCCACAAGGGAGGTGCAGATAAAGCATTGTGTTGGCATTTCAGAAAAATTACATTAGTTTTTAATAGAGGCAAGGTGAGCAAATATCTTATGAAGATGTTTTGATTTGAAACCCTTAGGTAGGAAGTTCTCAATTATGAAAACAGGTACAGTACCCTGCAAAGCAGAGAGAACTGCATGAGCAAATTCTGTGGGGAGGGAGGTTGGAAAAAGCACAGAAGCCATACAGTTTCACTTTGGCTGAAGTGCACATCATATCGAAGAAAAGAGAAGGAAAATAATATTCCTGAGTGTGTTCTTTAGTGCTAGTCACCTTGCTGCGTATTTCACATGAAATACCTAATTGTTATTGAACTATTACAAGAACTCAGTGAAGTATTATTAGAGTTTTGACAAAAATAAGTAATTGACAAGATGCAGAGCAAATGTATTCTGGTGAGATGTTGAAATCCGAGAATAAAGCCCATATTCTCTCAAACATCATATTTTATAACATAATGAAAAATCCTAAAGACAGATATAGAAATGGAAACAGGGACCACATTGAGTAGAACCTTAAAGATCAAGATAAAAAAGATTAAACTTAGCTTTGACTATAATCATAATTCATTGCTGGCATATTTATGTCTATACTCTAAAAAGATTTCTCTATATGTCAAAAGTACCTTTTAGTCATTAACTGACTGATTTGTCCATCATGAAAAACCAAGGTCAGTAAATTCTAATGTGTTAATTTAAATTCGTTCTTTCAGCCAAACTTTAAGCCCCTGAGTCATAACTCCCATGCAACAATCAGACAAATAGAAAATCAAAATACTTCAGTGAACATAAAATTCATGATAAAAATTATTAAATTACTCATATAAAGAGTAAAATAAAAGGGATAGTAGGATGTGTTCATGAAATGGAGACTTTCTGTATTACTCATATAAGTAGGACTGGAACGTTTGCTTTGGTGAAGGAGGCTGCCACGTATTTGCCAAAAGACAAAATCTACCACTAAAATGTCACTCCGTATACATACCCTTTCCATGGATAATCATTTTTCTGAGAATTTATCCTGTGGAAGTAATTCAATACATGCAATATTTAGGCACACAAAGATATATTTCTAATCACAAAATTGTGCAGGAAAAGTACAATATGAAGGTATAGCCTAAAATATTAACACTGATTGTGGGGATGTCTAGCTTGTGGTTAATTTTGATTGTGTTTTCATGATATATTTTTGTATTTTAAAAAGTTTATATAATGAACACAAATTATGTTTATATTGGGGAAAACATACAATAATACAAAATAGAGGGAGTGAGAGAGGCACAGAACTGGGAATTAAGGGAGGACAGACTTCTTCATTTCTTACTTTCTGCTTCTGGCCGGCTCTGGGCACAGGAATTTGTGCATGCTGCACCTTAAGTATAGACTGGGACAGGAGATGTTTTCCAATCTTTTGGTGCAAAATGTCAAACCACAGGACCTAAGACTACTTTGAGTATTTAGAACACAATATAACCTACCAGGAGAAGGAAATGGCAACCCACTCCAGTATTCTCACCTGGAGAATCCCAGGGATAGAGGAGCCTGGTGGGCTGCCATCTATGGGGTCAGACAGAGTCAGACATGACTGAAGTGACTTAGCAGCAGCAGCATAACCTACCATGTCATAACTTATTCTCAAACTGCAATTAGCATGGTTCACTATGTAAGAAGTATTTGTTTCTGCCCAGAGAAATGCAAAATTCATTAGAGCTGTCGAGTGGTGACTGGAATGTGACCCTACGTACGTGACTTTTAGAGCTCATTTCTCATTCTCAAGGTCCAGGATCCATTACTTGGACTCATGTTCGATGTCAGTAAAATGATTTTGGTTTTCAGAGTGTCGATGATCATAATTCTTGAACTTTGAGACATTCTGTCTGATAATTTTTTATTTGTGTAGATGTGTGTGTAAATGTATACCTGTGGCGGATTCATTTTGATATTTGGCAAAACTAATACAATTATGTAAAGTTTAAAAATAAAATAAAATTTAAAAAAAAATCAGTTTTTGAGTTTCATATTAAAATTTAACTATATGTTTAATGTTAACTTTGATATTAAAAGTAAAATATATTGTTCTTGAGAAAATTAGGTTTCTTGTTATAGATATGTAAATGCTTATCACTTAAACACACCTGCCGACATTAATGCACAGATTGAATATTTCCATAAGTAGTACTTTGATGGTTAATATTTTCTCATCATGTGTTCTTAGCTATCTTATTCAGTTTCCCATTCTTGAAGCCATTTCTTCTGAAATTTTCAATTACATTATTACTAGAGTTTGTTATTCAAGTTGGCCAAGCACAAATATCTTTATCTTATTTCAATTTATATTTCTTTCGATGCTCTGCTTCATGGAACAAGCAAAAAGACCTAGGAATATCATTTAAATGATAAAATTAATTTGAGAGAATTGTTTATCATCAGTAAATAAACCAGTTGATTTGTACTAATGGTTATTCATATATTGGACAGAAGATGAAATCTCATTTAATAAGGATATGGAAAAGTTTTAACAAGTTGCATATAGGCCAGCTGAATGTCTGAGAAAAACATCTTTCAGAGAGTTTGCCAGTGAAGAAAGAGAGGAAATTTCTGATATAGGTGGAAATTGTCAGGTACAACTACTTTGGAAGGTAACATCATAAATATATATCATTCATACACATAAACTCATCCAAAATGCACACACAAAGTCAGTGCTTTCCACACTGACTATTTTTCTAGCCATATATAATTGTTCCTCTGGTATCTATGCTGCTTCATGGCATGTTGTTTTTCTTACTCTATTTCCAGTGACTAATAGCATGCCTTCATGCTAGCAACAGAGCTGATGTTAGTCTTGTTAGTAAGAAAATGTGTCTTTATCATGTCTTGAAAGACAGGTAATTTCACTTAAGTATTAAGCATGTTTGAAAAATAATGTTCTAATATTTGAATCTGACATTCTTAGAATACATAACCTCTAAAGACTGCTGTAGCAGAGCCCTGACTCAGCCATTTCAGTACATGCCTTTCTGAATGTTCCTGTAAGTATCTGTTTGTCTCTGTCTAAAGGGTTTTTCCTCACAATCTGTATCTATTCTGCTGATGTGAAAGGCAGGCTAGGAGTTCTAGGAAATTAACATCCCTGGCAACATCCCTCAAACAGTGATTAATGGGTCTTATAGAAAGGTCCTTCACCTCTTAGGTGGGATAAATCTGAAGCATGTGTGCCAGGCCATTTTCAAATAACCTGGAATTCCAGACAGGACTAAGCTACAGATACTCACATTGAGGACTTTATTACTTTATTAACTTCTCGCACACAATATGCCAGCAAATTTGGAAAACTCAGAAGTGGCCACAGGACTGGAAAAGGTCAGTTTTCATTCCAATCCCAAAGAAAGGCAATGCTAAAGAATGCTCAAACTACCGCACAATTGCACTCATCTCACATGCTACTAAAATAATGCTCAAAATTCTCCAAGCCAGGCTTCAGCAATACATGAACCATGAACTCCCAGATGTTCAAGCTGGTTTTAGAAAAGGCAGAAGAACCAGAGACCAAATTGGCAACATCCGCTGGATCATCGAAAAAGCAAGAGAGTTCCAGAAAAACATCTATTTCTGCTTTATTGACTATGCCAAAGCCTTTGACTGTGGATCACAATAAATTGTGGAAAATTCTGAAAGAGATGGGAATACCAGACCACCTGACCTGCCTCTTGAGAAACCTATATGCAGGTCAGGAAGCAACAGTTAGAACTGGACATGGAACAACAGACTGGTTCCAAATAGGAAAAGGAGTACGTCAAGGCTATATATTGTCACCCTGCTTATTTAACTTATATGCAGAGTCCATCATGAGAAACACTGGGACGGAAGAAGCACAAGCTGGAATCAAGATTGCCGGGAGAAATATCAATAACCTCAGATATGCAGATGACACCACTCTTATAGCAGAAAGTGAAGAGGAACTAAAGAGCCTCTTGATGAAAGTGAAAGTGGAGAGTGAAAAAGTTGGCTTAAAGCTCAACATTCAGAAAATGAAGATCATGGCATCTGGTACCATCACTTCATGGCAAATAAATGGGGAAACAGTGGAAACGGTGTCAGACTTTATTTTTCTGGGCTCCAAAATCACTGCAGATGGTGACTGCAGCCATGAAATTAAAAGACACTTACTCCTTGGAAGGAAAGTCATGATCAACCTAGATAGCATATTAAAAAGCAGAGACATTACTTTGCCAACTCATTTGTGACAACAAATCTCACGGTGATAAGTACAAGGAAATTACTGTGTACTAGCAGAGTCAGCAATAGTTAAGAGAACTACCAAAACTTTGTGATGACTTTATGTTGCATCAACATCTTATAAATACCAGAGGTGGTTAATACTGTTGGAGGTATGGGCTCTTTTGAAAATAGGATGAAAGCTGTTGATACTCTCCTAAAAAAGAGCAGAGTCATGTGTGCACACTAAAAGCTCCACGCAATTTTAGGTAATTCATAAACTGATCAATTCAAATAAATGAATGACCATGCTGCCTTTTCCTGGAGTGTACAGACTGTAAAAGATCTTCCTCCAAATAATCTTAGATTAACAACAACGAGTTTAGTTTCCTCTTTGTTCATACCCTGGCCTCTGTTTTTTTTATATTTTGGCATCAAAATCTAGATTCAAAATATAGATTTGTTTTCAAGGCCAAACACAAATTAGTATCTATTTTATTATCACAGGATAAATTATATGGTATCTTATATCTGATGTTATTCTACTTTTCTTCATCATGGGTTGGTTTCTTTTACATGTCTGTATTTGTCCTAAAGTCTTGGCAGGATTTATTTCTAAATGGGCAGGATAGAAATCAAATGTGTTTCCTTTAAAACCTAACCCAGTTTAATAGAATGGTTTAATAGAATAGTAAAGCAGATGAGCTACATACAATCAGAAATTTCCTTATATTATACTTCTAAAAAAACACAGTAGAAACCAGACACCTAAAATACAACCTATCTGATAATAAATCTGAGTTTAAAGACTTTTAATAGTGAGAATTGTTCAGACAGAGTCCATATTTCCTTCAACTAAATGAATACGGGGCAGAAGCTACACAGCATTCAGCTATTTGAAAAACTGAAAAGTATAAAATCTATTGAGAGGCTATTGTCTCCCCAGAAAATGAGTACAGACACATACATAAATGTGGTAAAATGCTCATTTCAGGTGCTATTGGGACATTAAGCAAAATAATAGCACATGGGTTACTTATTTAGTTATTCTCCTGCCAACAGCATAGGAGCATTGCTATTTTTACACTGTGAGAGACTGAGAAGGAGGAAAAGAGGTTCTGTCTACCTTCTCTGATTTCTAAAAATAACGTTGGAGCTTTGCCTCAGTCTGACAAGGTCAACAGACATACCATGTAACCTCTTTGAACGTTTTCAAGCACTTTTAAGAATACAGTTAGCCTCCATCTAGAAGCATATCGAATGTTCTGATATCAAGTGTGGACACATTTTTTAAAGTATTACAAATGATATTTTAAAAGATTAATTTTTCAAGCTATATATAAGTATTTAAGTAACTTGAAATACTTAAAGTGACAAATAATTTAGCTATAAGGCACATCCATGTGTGCTCAGTCACTTAGTCAGGCCCACCTTCTTGCGACCCCGTGGACTATAGCCTGCCAGACTCCTCTGTCCATGGGATTTTCCAGGCGAAAATACTGGAGTGAACTGCCATTTCCTCCTCCAAATGATATTCCCAACCCAGGGATCAAACCCATGTCTTCCGCATCTCCTTCTGCATGGAGGGGCTACCTGGGAAGCCCCATAATAAGGCACATACTCATATAATATCATCACATTATACAAACTGCATGAATAAAACCATGGGGCTTATAAAAAATACAGTTGGTGACAACATTCAAAAACTTCTTACATGACATAAAAATTGAAACTGAATAAAAGAGGAAGCATAGTTTTATAAATATTAAATGGTTAAGATGCACATAAATTCTACAATAAACATGCTATTTCCCTTGACAGAGGCCTACAGCTTGCTTGCAGAAGCATTGTAGATTATGAAGTAGTGGAAGGGGTGTTGTCTGAATCTAAGGGAACTCTGTCATGCATATGAGGACAGGAGGATTCATAACACACCACGTGGCTGAGGGGGTCGGTAATGTTTGAGGGGTATCCATGTGTGTGAGTTTTGTGTCTTCTATTGTGGATGAGTTCAGTTTGGTGCAGTTTCTGTGTTCACCTAGCAGTTTCTGTGCAGGGACTCATGCCCAAGTAAAGGCAAACTTTACATTTGTCCTCTAATATAGCAACTGAATTGAAACCAATCCTTGTTTTCAAAACAAGTTCTATAGTAGAACAGAATTCTGGTGAATATTAGAAATCCCATCCATTTCACTTCAACCAAAACAATATTCCTTATGCAGAGAAGAGAAATCTGACAGGACTATAAGTTGAGGAACATTCAAAAGCAAAAGTAATGCCAGTATGACATCTGACACTATAATGTTATTCTAATTATGTTTCTATTCCAATAAATCACAATATCTAGCCCATTAATTCATGGTCCTTGGCACATGATTAAGGATTTAGTGCACTTCAGGATTCAGTTCAGTTTAGTTTAGTCGCTCAGTCGTGTCCGACTCTTTGTGACCCCATGAATCGCAGCACGCCAGGCCCCCCTGTCCATCACCAACTCCCGGAATTCACTCAGACTCATGTCCATCGAGTCAGTGATGCCATCCAGCCATCTCATCCTCTGTCGTCCCCTTCTCCTCCTGCCCCCAATCCCTCCCAGCATCAGAGTCTTTTCCAATGAGTCAACTCTTCACATCAGGTGGCAAAAGTATTGGAGTTTCAGCTTCAGCATCAGTCCTTCCAATGAACACCCAGGACTGATCTCCTTTAGGATGGACTGGCTGGATCTCCTTGCAGTCCAAGGGACTCTCAAGAGTCTCCTCCAACACCACAGTTCAAAAGCATCAATTCTTCAGCGCTCAGCTTTCTTCACAGTCCAACTCTCACATCCATACATGACCACTGGAAAAACCATAGCCTTGACTAGACGGACCTTTGTTAGCAAAGTAATATCTCTGCTTTTCAATATACTATCTATGTTGGTCATAACTTTCCTTCCAATGAGTAAGTGCCTTTTAATTTCATGGCTGCAGTCACCATCTGCAGTGATTTTGGAGCCCCCCAAAATAAAGTCTGACACTGTTTCCATTGTTTCCCCATCTATTTCCCATGAAGTGATGGGACCAGATGCCATGATCTTAGTTTTCTGAATGGTGAGCTTTAAGCCAACTAGTGCACTAATTGTTTAAGTGAGCCCGTGGTGAAGAAAGAAACCTGGTCCTAAGAGGGCCAAACTCTATAACAACAGTGATAAACAAATGGCATTCTGTTTGCCTTCATCTTACTCGTGTGTGTGTGTCTGTCTGTCTGTCTGTCTGTCCATCTCGCTCTCTCTCTGTAGGAGTCTTGCCTTTAGACTGTACATTCATGAAGAGCAAGAACCATATTTCATTCATCCTGTATTTTCAAGAACTATCTGGAGCTTGAAAGGCGCACAGCAGCTGTTTGTGAAATGAATAAAGTACTGTTAATTGGTGGTTGCTCTATGCTGACTGTTTGTCGTGCTACTTCTGCTCCCTGCAGCAAATGTGTGAAAGAAGGATTTGTTCTCTGTCTTTCTAACTAAAGAAACTAAGGCTCAGGGAAGTTATGTAACATGGCTAAAAACACATGGGTACAGTGGAGGAACTAGGATTTTAACATATTCTCATGTTGAACCACTTACACTGGCAGTTCATTATTCTGTCTCTCAAAAATTTAAGACCTTTTTTGAAAGCACTTCAAATCAAGGTTACATTGTAGTGGTAATATACTTGTACACTACACTGTAACCTTGGTTTGAAGTGTATATAACACACATCTTTGGTAAGTTAACTGGTAATCACATCTTCAAATATTTGTTACTCACCCCTGCATCCAGGCATTGTCCAGGATGCAGAGATTTGGCCCTAATATCAGAGAATCTATGAACCAGTTTAGATGGCCTAAGAAAGCATATATTTAGAATATTCATCATAAAAGCTGACATTTTTTCATACACACCAAAAAAAAGAAAGAATATATCACTGACGTCTCATCCTGCACTACTTGTAGATATATTAATTTAACTATTTCTTTTCACACATAGCTTAGTTTCCACTGTGCTAGCCTAGTTCTCTACTACATTTTCTGGATTATTAAAATAGTCACCTGTCACCCTTACATCCAATATAAAATCTCTTCAATCCCTGCTACATGCAGCAAGTACCCGTGATGTTGTAATTTACATTTATATGTGACCATTTCACATCCCTGTTGTTTATAGATTGGAATCCAGACTTTTTGGCCTCCCACATCTGGTATAGAGCCTCTGATCTTTGAGTGGGGGCTGGATGGAATTCTAAATACCTCGCTTCTCTTGCCTAGAATAGTTTTTTCCAACACAAAGCTTAGGAGGAGGAAAAGTGTTGGCTCCTCTCCCTTCTGGGGAGATATAGCAGTTCTAGCCTGGAAGCCCTTTGGAGAGGCAGCCCTGTGTTCTTGGCCACACCAGCCTAGAAAAAAGATTCCATCATGCTGGGATGTTTTGTTCTGAGAGAGGGGCAAAGAGACAATGGATCTTGGCTCAAAAGCCACATGTACTCTCATTTTCCAAATACCACTGCAATTTAATTTATTGATGATCTGGCTCCTAGAAATCTCATTAGCAGCTGCCTACTTTATGTATTATGTTACAAAAATCCAAGGCTGTTTGTAGTCCCCTGATTTCATTTCACTTTTACATACTGACAGTGTTTTCTAATGGAACAGATATGCAATATGAGAGAAGAGAGCTCCTGAGTATAATTGAAAGAGTTTTACTCTAATCACATAGGTAAATGGATTGACAGCTATAGGAAAGGGGAAAAGAAGAACAAGATACGAGGTGGGGGATAGGAGGTAAATTTGATGTATGTTATGTTTCAGATGCCAAGACACATATGAAAATCTAAATGTTAGTGTGAGGCATTCCACAGACCCACCCTCCCCTTTTTTCCCAGCAAAACACCCTTAAATGATGATGTATGTATCTATCATCATTCACTTTAAATCTCCAGAAATTTCTGTAAGGATATACAGCAAACTAAGACAAGCAGAAGAAAAGAAATAACAAAGATTAGATAAAATGTGGTATATCTATACATAATGGAAAGTTATTTGGCAATGAAAATGATTGAATGACTGATACATGAAACAAAATGGAAAAATCTTGAAATTTTTGTTACATGAAAAAGCCAGTCACAAAATACTACATGCTATAGAATTCACTGTACATGAAATGTCTAGAGTAGAAAAATCTTTAGAAGCTGAAAATAGATTAGAAGTTTTCTAGAGTTGGGGTCCAGCAGAGGCTGGGAGGGGGGTTGGGAACTATGGGTATGAGGTAATTTTAGGGGGCAGAAAATCTCCTAAAATCTATTGTTTTGATGGTTGCACATCTCTGTGAATACTAAATCCCATTGCGCATACTTTAATTTGGTGTATTATATGGCTATGAAATAGGATAAAGTAATGCCCCAGTGTGTGTGTTGCTCAGTCGTGTCTGACTCTTTGTGATCCCATGGACTGTAGCCCACCATAGACAGGTTCCTCTGTCCATGGAATTTTCCACACAAGAATACCAGAGTGGGTTGTCATTTCCTTCTCCAGGAGATCTTCCCAGCCCAGGAATCAAACCCAGGTCTCCTGCATTGTAGGCAGATTCTTCACTGTCTGAGCCTCTGGGGGAGTTAAAGTAATGCCCCAAGTTAGAATCTATTACCTAGAACTTCTTAATATTAAATTTTGACTAGATTGTACTCTACCAGAAAAGCAAAAATGGCACCAAGTTATAATACACTTGATGGTTGGGTATTGGGCTTAACTCCTCTACTGCAACTTCCCAGGAGGTCATTTGCATGCAAATAGATATTGCATATTATATCCATGGTACCAATTAATTTCTTCAATTTAGAAACACCCAAGATGACTAAGGGCTTCCCTCATAGCTCAGTTGGTAAAGAATCCGCCTGCAATGCAGGAGACCCGGGTTTGATTCCTGGGCTGGGAAGATACCCTAGAGAAGGAAATGGCAACCCACTCCAGTATTCCTGCCTGGAGAATCCCATGGACAAAGGAGCCTACCAGTCTATAGTCCATGGGTTCCCAAGAGTCAGACTAGACTTAGTGACTCATCCTCCACCATGATGACTAATTTAGTGTATCCAGTTGGCAAAGCAACATTCCTCTCTTCTCCTACCTTGCTGGTTTCTAGAACATGGTACAGAAAATAGTCTGCTTTAAATGTTTTCTTCCTTTATTGCTCCAGGCACACAACAGTCAAAGAAATTGGCCTGAAATTGGAAGAAGGGGAGAGGCCAGGAGAAGTCTACACATTTATCCACTCTAGTTTGGGTTTATTATTACTGAAGCTAGAATGACCAGCTTTATGGAATCTATTAGGAAATAATAATAATAAAGCTGAGAATCCCTTTATCCCTTTTCTACCAACTCATACGATGATAGTTTGAGCCAAGATTATGTATTCTCTTGTAGGCACTTTCTTAGAACATTTTTTTTTTTTAAGTAATAGAAAATTCCACATTTATTGTCTACTTAGACATGGGGTCTATTTGTTTCTTTCTGAACAACCATTTTCTCAAACGTGGGCAATAATACATACCTTTGAAGTAAACTTCCACTTCTTGATCTTAAAAGTAAGCTAGGAAAAAGGCAGCTTGCAGTTTCCCCTTGAAATTACTCACCCTGTTGTGGGTACAGTGTTGCCAGTCTGTCTTCCTCAGGGATCTTCTGAGCCCATCCCTTTTCTTCTTGGTACTTAGCCTCCTGCTCAGCTATGTTCAGATTTTCATCATAAAGGTTTGGGGGGCAGTCTCTGCCTTCCATAATCATTTGGTTAACTTTATGATAGCATTAATCCATGCTGCCACGTGGATAGCCCATAACATACATGGAGAAGAAAATGGATGGCAAATTGAATCCATGTGTCAGTTTTCTATTCTTTGACAAGATCCTCTCTTAGTTTCAGTAGCCACATAGAGACCAACTTGGACTTTATCATTGAAAGGAAACAATCTGAGTTTTGACCTATATGTGGCCAATGACCACTTCTTTATAATTGAGTAAGTCATTTACTTTCCAGGGCTCTAATTTTCTCACCTATTAATTGGTTCCTATAACAGTTTTATTGCAAAGCTGTAAAAAGTGTCGGTTAGGAGCAAAGGCTTACATACACCTACTGCCTGGGTTTAAAATCACGATTTCACCATCATTTACTGTGTGACTTTACATAAGTTTCTTAACTGCTCTGTGTTTCTGTTTCTGATGATGGAAAAGTATCTCAAATATTCACAGACCTAATTTTACCTACAATTAATATATTAGTGATACAGAAAATCAGGTGGGTACTGTAAAATCAAACTCATTGTGTTTCCACTAATTTATATATAATTTGTTGTTTAAAACTCCTTGCTGCTGAAAAATCTGAGTATCTGTTGGCCGAGGTTTCCTGAAAGAAAAAATAATCTAAGCAGAGAATCTTAGTGGGTTCTAGACTCAACCAAAAGATTCACAGAAGATGGGCTGAAGCTTGTGTCAACAATTCAAAAGCTTCCAAACCATGGAGCAACAGTGATTGAGTGAGTGAGTGACAGTCACTCAGTCGTGTCCAACTCTTTGCAACCAAGTGGAATGTAGCCTGCCAGGCTCCTCTGTCCATGCAATTCTCCAGGAAAGAATACTGGAGTGGGTTGCCATTTCCTTCTCCAGGAAATCTTCCCAACCCAGGGATTGAACACGGTCTCCTGCACTGCAGGCAAAGTCTTTACTATCTGAGCCACCACAGAAGCCTACTATTAAGAAACATTTCTGAGTATAAAGACAGGTCAACTTAAAAAGTATCAGCAGATACATGCTTGACTTTTATTTTATAATCTGTAGATAATACACTTCCATATCACTGAGCAAGAATAAATATCACCAAATAAGCTGAAGGAGTCCTGGCATTTTAGTAGCTCTGTGTTTATCCTCCAATGGCACCCCACTCCAGTACTCTTGCCTGGAAAATCCCATGGACGGAGGAGCCTGGTAGGCTGCAGTCCATGGGGTTGTGAAGAGTCGGATACGACTGAGCGACTTCACTTTCACTTTTCACTTTCATGCATTGGAGAAGGAAATGGCAACCCACTCCAGTGTTCTTGCCTGGAGAATCCCAGGGACGGGGGAGCCTGTTGGGCTGCCGTCTATGGGGTCACACGGAGTCGGACACAAATGAAGCGACTTAGCAGCAGCAGCAGTTTATCCTGGAGAAGACAGCAAACCCACATTGCCTGGTACAGTGGTTAAGCAGTGGTATGTTAACAGCAACATCGCCATCTTCTGGGAATTTCAGGCTTCACTCCAAACCTGCTGCTGCTGCTAAGTCGCTTCAGTCATGTCTGACTGTGCGACCTCATAGATGGCAGCCCACCAGGCTCCCCCATCCCCGGGATTCTCCAGGCAAGAACACTGGAGTGGGTTGCCATTTCCTTCTCCAATGCTTGAAAGTGAAAAGTGAAAGTGAAGTTGCTCAGTCGTGTCTGACTCTGCGACCCCATGGACTGCAGCCTACCAGGCTCCTCCGTCCACAGGATTTTCCAGGCAAGAGTACAGGAGTGGGTCGCCATTGCCTTCTCCGTCACTCCAAACCTACTGAATCACGATTGGTATTTTAACAAGATCCCGAGGTGAGTCCTGTAACAGAAAGGTTTGGGAAACATTACACTGTACCAGTGATTCCTAGAACTGGATACACATTGGAATCACCTGGGAAAACTTAAATGACTAATGCCTGGATTTTAATCCCAGCAATTTTTATTTAATTGGTATGAAGTATGGCCTGAGCAGCTGAGATTTTATTAATATTTTCCCCAATGATCTCAGTGTGCAGTCAGAATTCAGAACCACTGAACTAAATATTAGCACATCCAGGTCTTTATATCATCAAAGTATAATGATTTCTTTCATGTACTCTGAATACAAATATATTAAGATATATCAAATCCATATCATTTTTGGTTGAGAAAGTTTTCTTCCCCATTACTGTTACATGCTGCTTTCAAAGCCTCCTGGGCTATTACTCTCATTGTAAGTTCAGTTTGTACAGATGTGACTGTCTTATTTTCAGAAAGACAATTAAAGGTTGATTCCCCAACAAGCTGTTCCATCTGTTAGGATGGAACAGTGCCAATTCAAAATGTTGTATTGACCACTTCGTCTGCTATCATGCTAAATCACTTCAGTCTTGTAAAATTCCATGCAACCCTATGGACTGTAGCCTGCCAGGCTCCTCTGTCCATGTGATTCTCCAGGCAAGAATACTAGAGTGGTCTGTCATTTCCTCTTCCAAGGGATCTTCCCTACCCAGGGATCAAACCCTCCTCTTTAAAGTCTCCTGCATTGGCAGGTGGGTTCTTTACCACTAGCGCCACCTGGTAGCAACAGATAACATGAAATTTGAGGCCCTTTCAGAACTCACACGGAGAAGGCAATGAATGGCACCCCACTCCAGTACTCTTGCCTGGAAAATCCCATGGACGGAGGAGCCTGGCAGGCTGCAGTCCATGGGGTCGCCAACAGTTGGACACGACTGAGCGACTTCACTTTCTCTTTTCACTTTCATGCATTGGAGAAGGAAATGGCAACCCACTCCAGTGTTCTTGCCTGGAGAATCCCAGGGACGGGGGAGCCGGGTGGGCTGCCATCTATGGGGTCACACAGCGTCGGACACGACTGAAGCGACTTAGTAGCAGCAGCAGCAGAACTCACAACATATTATATGTTAGATCACTGGCAGAAAGGTGATCCCAAATTAGAAACACATGCTTCACTGGAAGGGCATTTATCTACTAGCACCTAAGAAGCTCCATTCTGAGTGAGGCTTTTATCGCTCATACCCTTGCATGGACTCCTACCACCTTGCTGCTACTGTCCTCAAGAAGCATTTCCTGACAGCACACGGCAAAAGGAAGGGACAGCCCAGGCTGGCCTGTCTTATTCTGCATCGGACACCAACATGCCTGACCTAAAGGAAATAATTAAAGAAGAATCTATGTATCCCAAATGGTTGCTATTATTATTATTGCTGTTGTTGTTCTTATGTTTGTACTTATTCTGTGTAATTTAACTGGAGGTATTTACATGATATGACTCATGTGCTCTAAAAACTTCCTTTGGTAGAAAAATTCTGTATTCAGTAATATATGACCTTAGAGGAAGAATGGATTTGTGGACTATGCAAAAGGTAGCTTTTAATTGTTCTTAAATATTCACTAGTCACTTATAACAAGTAGAGACAGCACAGTGAATATAATTTTATACATCTTAAAGTAAAAATGCTGATTTCTCTTAAATTTTATATAAGACTCTATGCCTTACAGACTAAAATATTTTCAGATTCTTCCTCAATCACAGTTTAAATTAGATGCTTCACTGCCAGTTATTTAAACTTTTCTCCCCCTTTATTTCCTACATTTTCTCCTTCAGAAAGGTTTATGCTTAAGACTCCAGGATCTCCTATGTGGAATATGCATACAATTTTATAAAAATAACAAAGTAACCTTTATTAAGATTAAATCTATGGGTAACCAAAACACACTAACTTTGCCTTAGTTATCAAAAGCCAAGAATACAATGAACAAAAAAATAGAAAGCATTGTAGTAGCTCCCTCTAGTGGACATTCTGAAGGTAAGGCAGCTAAAACAGATCAGCCATTTTACATTGTCAGGCTTGAGTAGTGCCCTTACAGATCAACTAGCCAATCAAAAAAGTGGGGAAAAGGAATATCAGTATTCAAAATAAGCATTTATGAGGGCAATAAATCCAGGGAAAATCTAATTTGTATTATTCCACTTTTTCACTGAATGATGGGGGCAGAGTTAAAGCTATCTCATTATCCATAAGTACAAAATACTTCACAGACTTGCTTCAAAAGGGTTAAACAAAATCTGTTTCTCCCTCAGTCTTTCTCTACATTAAAAACTCAGCATTCAAAAAACGAATATTATGGCATCCGGTCCCATCACTTCATGGCAAATAAATGGGAAAACAGTGGAAACAGTGTCAGACTTTATTTTTGTGGGCTCCAAAATCACTGCAGATGGTGACTGCAGCCATGAAATTAAAAGACACTTGCTCCTTGGAAGAAAAGCGATGACCAACCTAGACAGCATATTAAAAAGCAGAGACATTACTTTGCTGACAAAGGTCCATCTAGTCAAAGCTATGGTTTTTCCAGTAGTCATGTATGGATGTGAGAATTAGACTATAAAGAAAGCCAAGCACGGAAGAACTGATGCTTTTGAACTGTGGTGTTGGAGAAGAATCTTATGAATATCTTGGACAGAAAGGAGATAAAACCAGCCAATCCTACAAGAAATCAATCCTGAATATTCACTGGAGGGACTGATGCTGAAGTTCCATTACTTTGGCCACCTAATGCTAAGAACTGACTCATTGGAAAAGACGCTGATGCTGGGGAAGACTGAAGGCAGGAGGAGAAGGGGACGACAGAGGATGAGATGGTTGGATGGCATCACCGACTCAATGGACATGAGTTTGGGTAAGCTTCAGGAGTTGGTGATGGACAAGGAAGCCTGGCGTGCTGCAGTCCATGGGGTCACAAAGAGTTGGACACGACTGAACCGAACTGAACTGAAAGATGTGCAGCACCAGTAATCAAGTTTGAATCCTCTTTCTTCATTTTACTTCATATTCTACATGCATGCTATTGCTTTACTCATGTCTGACTCTTTGCAACCCCATGGACTATAAACTGCCACACTCCTCTGTCCATGGGATTATCCTGGCAAGAATACTGGAGGAGGTTGCCATTCCCTTCTCTGGAGGATATTCCAGACCCAGGAATTGAATCCACATCTCCTGCATTGCAGGCATATTCTTTACCATCTGAGTTGTTTATATATGATGGGAAATTAAAAGAGGATCTCTCATAGTTGATACAAATTTGCATGACAATAAGTTGTGAAACAAAGAAATTAAAAACTATATTAATAATTTAAAATGTTGGATCAACTATTTTGGAGGAAGGAATGAGTTATCCTTCAATTTTTTTTTACTGTAGAAAGTGTTATTAAAATGCACTAAAAAAAATAATAAAATGCACTAAAATATTCAAATAGCATGTAGCCAAAATGTAGAAAAGTAATTATAGAGTTGTGACAGGTAATTACTGAAAACATACTTTATGTTATTTTTCTGAGTTTTGTGATGTTTTGGTGCATGTGACCTTTCAGAATTTTATAATCATTTTGTCTTCTCATCTACTTTCTAGTTCTATGTATTTTTCTATTTTTTCAAAAGTCTTGGGTATTCTTGAAATCTGAATTTTCCGTTAATGCTTGGCTGAAATGACACATGATAATTATTGTTTCCACCTGAATAGATCAGATATGTATTCTTGTATTTTCACTTTTATTTAGTTCTCTTAATCAATTTCTATTTTAAAACACAGTGACCTACATAGTGTTAGGAATAATAAATTCATTTAATTGTTAAAAACTTGTCTTTTCAGAAAGGAGAAAATACATGAAAACACATTAAAGGTAAAGAAGAAATAGAACAAAAGGAAGCTACTATTGGGAAAAGTTGAATCCAAATGTGAAATTAATATACAGAATGCAGGCTATGGGGGTAATCTTAATATTATTAGAAGTTAGCAACAAATTTGTCCCTGAGTTTCCTAACAACCAACAAAAAGAGATAAACAGAGACACAGTAATCAGATAATCTACTAAAGGAAAAGAGGATAAAACCCCCAAACCATCCCAACATTATAAAATGGTCCTATTATACAAATCCAAGAATACAGCACACATATCTCACAGAAGCACACAAATACACATGCATGCACACATGCAGAGTCTGAGTCTAAGTTTGGGTTCCCCCAGAAGAAGACCCTTGGACAAAATTTTAAACGCAAGTAGCTTGCTTGGAGAGGTACAGAAAACACTAACTGGGAAGTGGGAAAGTGAATCAGGAAAGACAGATAATAGAGAGTATATTAACCAGAAAGTCATGACTGTGGGTAATGCGTTTCAGGCACCTGGGGAATCTGAGACACAGGTGCAAAACTCACTATCTCAGAATTGGCCTCCCTGAGGTACAAACCAACCACAGCATTTTTTATGACAGCTATTGAGACCATCCACAGTGTTTCTGGAATCTAAGAAAATAAAATCTGTCACTGCTGCTGCTGCTGCTGCTGCTGCTAAGTCACTTCAGTCGTGTCCGACTCTGTGTGACCCCATAGACGGTTGCCCACCAGGCTCCCCCATCCCTGGGATTCTCCAGGCAAGAACACTGGAGTGAGTTGCCATTTCCTTCTCCAATGCATGAAAGTGAAAAGTGAAAGGGAAGTCGCTCAGTCATGTCCGACTCTTAGCGACCCCATGGACTGCAGCCTACCAGGCTCCTCCGTCCATGGGATTTTCCAGGAAAGAATACTGGAGTGGGGTGCCATTGCCTTCTGTCACTGCTTCCACTTTTTCCCTTCTGTTTTTCAGAAGGATTAGCAGTGTCTTAATGTTGGTCATCCTCGAGTCAGTCACCAAGGCATGAAGAATGTGGTACTCTCATTAGTCAGATCTAAACCACATGCTTACTAATGGAAGAATTAAATGGTGTCAGCATCACTGGATGCCCATGAGAATTCATGGAAGTACAGAAAGAGAATCTGGGAGTCATTACTACAACACATGATTGGAAGTCATTGCTAAAATGACTTCCAGTGGAAGCTGGGAATGGATTCTGGACTGCGGTAATGACAGATTCCACCAGCAATGGCTTAGAGGGAAAATCATAGGTAGATGTTCACAGTATATCTACTAGTTTATACTTGGAAACTCAATGAGGCTTATATACATATTAAAGTGAAAAAAGTGAAAGAGTTAGTCACTCAGTGAAGTCCAACTCTTTGCGACTCCATGGACTGTAGCCTGCCAGGCTTCTTTGTCCATGGAATTCTCCAAGCAAGAATACTGGAGTGGGTTGCCATTCCCTTCTCCAGGGTATCTTCCTGACCCAGGGATGAAACCCAGGTCTCCTGCACTGCAGGCAGATTCTTTACCATCTGAGCCAATAGGGAATCAATCTTTTATTCATAGAAATGCATTACCTGAATATGTTTTGATCACAGGCACACTACCAGGCTTTAAAAAAATTCTTAAAACCTCAGTCTACTACATTAAGTGATGATCTAGTAGAATTTTCAAGGCAGGATTGGGAAAAGGAAAAATCAGAAGAGTTTTACAGAGAAGATAATATTTAAGTCAAGAAGAAGGAATTCTGTGTTTGGACAAGCCTCTGAAGAAGGATGAGGAAGAAAGGAAGAAAGACCTTTCGAGTAGAAGAACAGCATGTGGGAAAGCACAGAAATATGAATGGACATAGCTTGTCTGTGTGCTATGTCACTTCAATCATTTCCGACTCTTTGCTACCCTATAGACTATGGCCTGCCAGGCTCCTCTGTCCATAGGATTTTTCAGTCAAGAATACTGGAGTGGGTTGCCAGTTCCTCCTCCAGGGGATCTTCCTGACCCAGTGATTGAAATCAAGTCTCTTACGTCTCCTGCACTGGCAGGCAAGTTCTTTACCTCTAGCCCCACCTGAGCTTGTCTAGATACATGTAATTTGACTTGGCTAGAATCTTAGGATGCAAAATGAATGAGTAGCAAAAGATTTTTAAAAGTTGTTTCAGCCGAAATTATGAAAGCCTTATTTATGTTGTTCTAAGGATTCAGCAATACGAGAACCATGAACTTCCAGAGGTTCAAGCTGGTTTTAGAAAAGGCAGAGAAACCAGAGATCAAATTGCCAACATCCACTGGATCATTGAAAAAGCAAGAGAGTTCCAGAAAAACATCTATTTCTGCTTTATTGACTATGCCAAAGCCTTTGACTGTGTGGATCACAATAAACTGTGGAAAATTCTGAAAAAGATGGGAATACCAGACCACCTGACCTGCCTCATGAGAAACCTGTATGCAGGTCAGGAAGCAACAGTTAGAACTGGACATGGAACAACAGACTGGTTCCAAATAGGGAAAGGAGTATGTCAAGGCTGTATATTGTCACCCTGCTAATTTAACTTATATGCAGAGTACATCATGAGAAATGCTGGCCTGAAGGAAGGACAAGCTGGAATCAAGATTGCCAGGAGAAATATCAATAACCTCAGCTATGCAGATGACACCACCCTTATGGCATAAAGTGAAGAGGAACTAAAAAGCCTCTTG
>NW_011495081.1:643406-643957 GCF_000754665.1 Bison bison bison | reverse complement strand
GATGGCTGGATGGCATCACTGACTCGATGGACGTGAGTCTGGGTGAACTCCAGGAGTTGGTGATGGACAGGGAGGCCTGGCGTGCTGCGATTGATGGGGTCGCAAAGAGTCGGACACGACTGAGCAACTGAACTGAACTGAACTCCTTGGAAAGAAAGTTATGACCAACCTAGACAGCATATTCAAAAGCAGAGACATTACTTTGCCAACAAAGGTTCGTCTAGTCAAGGCTATGGTTTTTCCTGTGGTCATATATGGATATGAGAGTTGGACTATGAAGAAGGCCAAGCGCTGAAGAATTAATGCTTTTGAACTGTGGTGTTGGAGAAGACTCTTGAGAGTCCCTTGGACTACAAAGAGATCCAACCAGTCCATTCTAAAGGAGATCAGTCCTGGGTGTTCATTGGAAGGAAGGACTGATGTTGAAGCTGAAACTCCAATACTTTGGCCACCTGATGCGAAGAGCTGACCCATTTGAAAAGACCCTGATGCTGGGAAAGATTGAGGGCAGGAGGAGAAGGGGACGACAGAGGAAGAGATGGTTGGATGGT
>NW_011495081.1:628332-643009 GCF_000754665.1 Bison bison bison | reverse complement strand
GAAGGACTGATGTTGAAGCTGAAACTCCAATACTTTGGCCACCTGATGCGAAGAGCTGACCCATTTGAAAAGACCCTGATGCTGGGAAAGATTGAGGGCAGGAGGAGAAGGGGACGACAGAGGAAGAGATGGTTGGATGGTATCACCGACTCGATGGACATGGGTTTGGGTGGACTCTGGGAGTTGGTGATGGACAGGGAGGCCTGGCATGCTGCAATTCATGGGGTTGCAAAGAGTCAGACACGACTGAGAGACTGAACTGAACTGAACTTGCATGCAAGGAGATCCAACCAGGCCATCCTAGAGGAGATCAGTCCTGAATATTCATTGAAAGGACTGATGCTGAAGCTCAAACTCCAATACTTTGGCCACCTGATGTGAAGAACTGACTCTTTGGAAAAGACCCTGATGCTGAGAAAGATTGAAGGGGGAGGAGAAGGGGATGACAGAGGATGAGATTGTTGAATGGCATCACCGACTCAATGGACGTGAGTTTGATTAAATTGCAGGAGTTGGTGATGGACAGGGAGGCCTGATGTGCTGCAGTCCATTGGGTTGCAAAGAGTTGGACACGACTGAGCAACTGAACTGAGCTGAACATTTCTCATGAGTGAAGGCAGAACCAAAGCTCTTCAGGCGCGATTTGAGCAGCTGCCACTAGAGGGCAAGCTTACATCGTGATGTCATCAGTTAGCAGCAGCTGCTGCTGCTGCTGCTGCTAGTTGCTTCAGTGGTGTCCGACCCTGTCCAACCCCATAGATGGCAGCCCACCAGGCTCCCCCGTCCCTGAGATTCTCCAGGCAAGAGTACTGGAGTGGGGCGCCATGCTAGCTAGGTTAATTCAGAGCATGAAAGAACAGCAAAGGTGATCTCAGTAGAGGTTACGAAGAGTCAATTAGTGTAAAAGGAGAGGTCAGTCCAAGTAACAGGGACAAAGTATCACGTGAGTCACTGTGAAGCAAAGCTGACCGATTATACCCATCAAAGCCCAAAGGTAATGATACCAGAGAAGTGAACAGTATCATTTTGATGCAGAGATGACCTGTAAAGGGAGGAAGGAGGTTGCTGTCAGATTAACCAATTCTACCTTATCAGGAGTGAGGTGGAGGCATTTTTCAAACACATTAAAACAGGCTAATGAAAATGTGTTGTAACCAGGTGTAATTCCATAGAAACAGATCAGAGTGAGAAGTGCTTTTTTAAACCTAAAAACAATGGCTAAATAGAATCCCTGAGGGGATATCCTTCCTATAGGAATTTATTCTTTGAGAAACTGACCCCGATTTGAATATAAGCACAAGGATCCTAGACTAGCCTGTATGTAGACAACCTTATCTCAGATTAAAGTCTTGGTGTCGTTTTGAAAGAGTTAAAAGTTATAAAACCAAATTCACCTGTAAAAATGAAGTCAGAATTCTTTGAAGGGGGACTACCTGCCTCAAAGGAAATCAGTCCTGAATATTCATTGGAAGGACTGATGCTTAAGCTAAAACTCCAATACTGTGGCCACTTGATGCAAAGAACTGACTCCTTGGAAAAGACCCTGATGCTGGGAAAGATTGAAGGCGGGAGGAGAAGGGGATGACAGAGGATGAGATGGTTGCATGGTATCACCGACTCTATGGACATGAGTTTGAGCAAACTCCGGGAGTTGGTGATGGACAGGGAAGCCTAGCGTGCTGCAGTCCATGAGGTCTCAGAGAGTTGGACACAACTGAGCGACTAACCTGACCTGCCTCAGGATACCTTCCTCAGACAAGAGGATAGTTGCTAAAACTTCGATGACTAGATTCCATCCTCCTTTTTAATGACAGACGCTCCCTATCAGAATTGCTGAGGTGGGGTCTAGGCATCTGCATTGCTGGCAAGAGCCTTGGGTAAGTCTTTTTTTTGCAATATTTGGAGACACAAGTGTAGCACAACTCAAGTTACCCCCATGTTAGCTCTATTGGGTGCTTTTGATGGATCAAGCTCTTAAGCACAGCTAAGTGTCATCTGTTTGCCTACATACAAATACACATTTTTATAAAGCAGGCAAAGCATCCCCTGTGTGAGACACCAGTATTTAATCTTACTGTGCTAAGCACTGGATGTGCATTATTGTATTTTAATGTTTCCCGAGCCAGTGAAAATATATATTGTCATTCCCTTTTATAAATCAGAGAGAACACAGCTTCAGATAAAATTAACTGATTCATCCAAGGTCCTGAATCTAGAAAGCAACCAAACCAGAAGTAAACGCAAGATCTACTAAAATCTAAAGTTCTTTAGCTAAGAAGCAGAAGAAGAGGTAAATACTTAAAAGTTTATTAGACGTTAATTTCCTGTTTGTTTCCTAATCCTAAATTTTTGAACTGGATATTGGAAAGCTCCCCCCATTTAAAATTAAAATCTGTTGTTCTGCAATTCATCTAATCTGAGATGTCCAGAGTTATACAGGGGAAAAGTTAATCTGTGTCCTACAATATAACTTTAGAAAAAAACATTAGCTCCTGACTCTGTTTCAAAAGAAGAGGTAAAAAAGATTTCTAATGTTATCTCCTTGAAGGAAATCCATTTAAAACCCATCTTAATGGATTTCTTTGATTTAGAGATGTGTTTGTAGCATTTTATAAACTATGATTATTAACATTTAAAGTCAAAAGAAGGTTAGGCATTTCATCTCTACCAAAAATAAAGTGAATAAAAATCCTAGAAAAATTACTGCAGATTTTTAGATGTCTCTAAATAAGCATATTTCACTTGTCAGAATGTAGTTATGAAATACTATAGCATAAAAATGAAATGTGGCTTATGGCTTATTTTCTTTTCCTTTTAGTATATTTGGCCATTCCCATTAAATAAAACTTTTTTTTTTTTTTTTGGTAAACTCTACTTCATTTCAGTAGCATGCATTTAAATGTCAAGCAAGAGATAAAATCCAGATTTTCATGTATATTTTTATTATTTCTTTCATATATATATATGTATACACACACACACACACACATATATATATATATAATTGGTTACCTTTACAAATTGTGAAAACAACAAACATAGAAAATTAACCCTTAAAAAATCAAAAACTAAAAAAAATACTTCTGAAATCCATGATGATATTTACAAGAGTAAAGATAAATTACAGCATTTTCAGTTAGCTTATTTTTATTTTTAATTATATATTATGTATGTATTATATATACATATTTGATATTTTATTTCCTTAGCTTTGTTATTATTTTAGACATATAAAAAGCTATAATAATGTATACTATTTGATGAGCTTGGAGATAAGCATCCATTTGTGAAATCATCACCATAATTTGTGGTACTATTTTTATAAAGAATAAGTTAATTTATATTTGTATGAAGTAAGAATTATTTTCCCTCCTTCTTCTGCCCCCTCACTTCTAACCATCACTCATGATTTTCTGTCTGTTGTTTCATATCTATCCATATAGGTAGATCAGTAGGTGAAGAAGGGCAGACAATTAGGAGAGTAGATAGATAAAATGTATTTTTTTTTTAATGAGAAATAGCACATCACTGGAGTGCCTCTATATACTGTATCTGAATTTAACACATTTTCAAACAGCAAAACGGTTCCCTGACTTAAACTGCAAGGATGTATGACAAAGTCACAAGCAGATGGATTTACATTGAGGATATAGAGTGTTAATAATATAAACTATATCAAGATGATGGATTTACTCTCCCAGTGTCACCTCAAAGTTATGCTGTTGACAATAACAAATGACTCAAAAACCTTAGTGACTTCCAACAGCAAGGTTTAATCTCATTATGCAACCAAGAGGAGTGAATAGCTATGTGGTTGCATGACTCCATCACTCCCCAGTGTGAGACCACAATGATGGGACATACTACCTGGGGCACCGCATGTATCATAGCTCAGGGAAGGAAAACCATGGAAAACAAATATTTGTGTAAAAACGTGACAGTCATCTCTTCTGCTGACATTTCATTGCCCTATATAAATCCTTCAGTCAAGCCTGATATCAGAGGGTCTAGGGTGTGGAAGGAGGGTGAGCAAATATTTTTAACAATATGTAAATTACAATAGGTATTTTAAATAGTAACTGCCATATCTAACCTTGCATTATTTTATATTATTTCATCATATGAATGCATCACAGTTTATTTGTGGACATTTATGTTCTAATTTTTCAAAATACAAACAATGCCTGACTGAACATATTTAAATATAAACCCACGTACACACACTTCTTTTGGACTATGCTTAATAAATACAAATTAAAACTCTAGAATTATCTTTTATACCTGTATTTTTCCTCAATTTTTCCTTCTTTTACAAAATAATACAAATCATTCTTGCCTGATTAAACAGCTTATCCATTCACCAAAATACTGATAGAAGCTGGCTTAAAATATCTATTACTGTGACAACAAACTGAAATTTGTAAAAAAAAAAAAAAAAGAAAGAAAGAAATTACTTTTTTATCACTTATTAAAAAAGAAAAGGTAGTTCAAATTTGCTGTTCTCTGAGACTATTTTAATCAGATTTTTTCACCTTGCAGATCCAAGTTACATAAAGAATTACTTCTTTGTAAGTTTTCTGGCTACTTGGATATCATTAACTGAGTTTGGGTCAACTTTGGGGTAGCTTCCTTTCAGTTCAGTTCAGTTCAGTTCAGTCGGTCAGTCGTGTCCGACTCTTTGCGACCCCATGAATCGCAGCACACCAAGCCTCCCTGTCCATCACCAACTCCCGGAGTTCACTCAAACTCACGTCCATCGAGGCAGTGATGCCATCCAGCCATCTCATTCTCCCCTTCTCCTCCTGCCCCCAATCCCTCCCAGCATCAGAGTCTTTTCCAATGAGTCAACTCTTCGCATTGTATATTTCAAATTCTAACACACATCTGACATTCAGCCATCTGAAGAAATAACACCATTCTTTTCCTATGTCACTGAACAAACATAATCAAATAGCGGGTAATACTTTTTGAAATTAATGGACAGTTATACCTCACTTTAAATATCATTTAAACACATAGCCTTGCTTGTAATTTTGATAGATATTATGGTATTTTCTATTGTATAAATTTATTAATTATAATATTTCTAAAAAATTGAAAGATGACTACATCCATAATTTTGTAAGTTTATTCATCCAACAAACACTCTGAAAATTGAGGACCTACTCTGTGAAAGACACCATGATCAGGTGCTGGAGTCATGAAGAAACAACATGATCTTGCTACCACACTCTCCCAGTTAGTACACAGCAACACTGTGACCAAAACCAGGTCCATCACTAGACAAAGCCTACACTTTTAACTAGCATGTATTATGGCCTAGAGAAATATGTGCAGACTGCACTATCAATGACTGTTTTACTAAATGGAAAACAGTCTTGCTTATTCTGCTTGGTTGACGAACTAAACACATAAAATGAATGAAAATGAGATTCCTTTCACTAACCACTAACATGAATAGGGGAGGACAAAGAAACAAGAAAGTTTTTGTTTTTTCCTTTATTCTTAATATATTCAACAAATGCTTATAGAAACTCCTTATGCAGCAGGCATTGTACCATGTGCTATAAATTCAGTTGTGACCCAAAAAATCCAGGAAAATACAATTAAACAACAGAAAAAGAGACATTAAAAGGAGAAAACTGAATGGAAGATCCAGGCAATGAACAAATAAAATGGAAACAACAAAAGAAAAATAATTCAGGGGAAATTATTCAACTAAAAGATAAAACCATTTCAACTTCCTCAAGTGGTATTCTTGATAGAAACTAGGAAAAATATATACAACAAAACTACTGGGAAAAAACAAAAACTTCTGGGGAAAGGAAAATTTTTGAGGAGGGGAAGAGATAGAACAAAAACCTAAAATATGTATTTTGAAAGGACAATAATACAAACTTACAAGAAATGAAAATCATGAGATATATACATACCAATTAAATGGCTCCATTTTAAGGCTGATGAAAGACTCCTGTGAGTGACTAAAAAAAAAAAAAAACTGATAGTGTTGGGAGGCAGAGATATTGAATAATATCCTCTGAGCTGAGAAGGAACTTTAAGACTTGAAAAATGGAGTGCACTTACAAAGTTTATTGTGGGTAACTTATGGGGAATCAGGCAACAATGATTCAGAGGCATTCACAGCTGTACTCCGCAGAGCCAAAAGGGGTATCAGTTCAGATCAGTTCAGTCACTCAGTCGTGTCCGACTCTGCAACCCCATGAACCGCAGCACACCAGGCCTCCCTGTCCATCACCAACTCCCGGAGTCCACCCAAACTCATGTCCATTGAGTCAGTGATGCCATCCAACATCTCATCCCCTGTCATCCCCTTCTCCTCTTGCCCCCAATCCCTCCCAGCATCAGGGTCTTTTCCAATTTTCCAGTAGCATACTGGGCACCTACCGACCTGGGGAGTTCATCTCTCAGTGTCCTATCTTTTTGCCCTTTCATACTGTTCATGGGGTTCTCAAGGCAAGAATACTGAAATGGTTTGCCATTCCCTTCTCCAGTAAGGGGATTTAAATGAGCAAAAGATAAAAATAGAATCTGACCACTAGGGGAAAGTAAATCCACACTCCTGGGAACCTGGGGTTTTTCTCCTCCCAGGGGTCTCGTGACTATTAACCATTTGCATCAACAAAAGGCACTCTTCCAATTTTCATATCAGATGAAGGCAAGAGGAAGAGTTGACGAGAACTTATCTGGCTTGGGCACAGTCCTGGGAGTAGGCTAAAATTCAATCACATAGAAAGGGGAGAGGATAGGACTGCTGGCCTGAGATAGAGCTGACAAGATGGAATCAGTGTGGTTCAGCCAAATAGATAACAAGACTTACAAACTTTGAAACAAACTGACCTTGGGCCTTTTCATAAAATATGAGTATAAAAGTACAGAGAAATTTTGTCACTAAAATTTTTATACTTAGATAGTATGTCATCATGGAGAAGGGACCGGCAACCCACTCCAGTATTCTTGCCTAGAGAATCCCGTGGACAGAGGAGCCTGGCGGGCTGCTGTCCATAGGGTTGCACAGAGTCAGACACGACTGAAATGACTTAGCATGCATGCATGCATTGGACAAGGAAATGGCAACCCACTTTAGTATTCTTGCCTGGAGAATCCCAGGGACAGAGGAGCCTGGTGGGCTGCCGTCTATGGGGTTGCACAGAGTCAGATACAGCTGAAGCAACTTAGCAGCAGCAGCAGCAGTATGTCACCAAGAGTGAAAGAAAGATAAATATTCTCAAGACATATATTTTACTAAAGGCTATTATGGGGAATGGAGAAGGCAATAGCAAACCACTTCAGTATTCTTGCCTTGAGAATGCCATAAACAGTATGAAAAGGCAAAAAGATAGGACACTGAAAGATGCACTTCCCAGGTCCATAGGTGCCCAATATGCTACTGGAGAAGAATGGAGAAATAACACTAGAAAGAATGAAGAGGTGTCTGGAGCCAAAGCAAAATCAACACCCAACTGTGGATGTGACTGGTGACGAAAGTAAAGTCGGATGCTGTAAAGAGCAATATTTTACAGGAACCTGGAATGTTAGGTCCATGAATCAAGGTAAACTGGAAGTGGTCAAACACGAGATGGAAAGAGTGAACATTGACATTTTAGAAATCAATGAACTAAGAAGGACTGGAATGGGACTGGAAGATCAAATTGCCAATATCTATTGGATCATCAAAAAAGCAAGGGAGTTCTAGAAAAACATCTATTTCTGCTTTATTGACTATGCCAAAGCCTTTGACTGTGTGGATCACAACAAACTGTGGAAAATTCTTCAAGAGAAGGGAATATCAGACCACCTGACCTGCCTTCTGAGAAATCTGTATGCAGGTCAAGAAGCAACAGTTAGAATTGGACATGGAACAACAGACTGGTTCCAAATCAGGAGAGGAGTATGTCAAGGCTGTATATTGTCACCCTGCTTATTTAACTTATATGCAGAGTACATAATGCAAAATGCTGGGCTGGATGAATGACAAACTGGAATCAAGATTGCTGGGAGAAATATCAGTAACCTCAGATAATGCAGATGACACCACTCTTGTGGCAAAAAATGAAGAAGAATTAAAGAGCCTCTTGATGAAAGTGAAAGTGGAGAGTGAAAAAGTTGGCTTAAAGCTCAACATTCAGAAAACTAAGATCATGGCATCTGGTCCCATCACTTAATGGCAAATAGATGGGGAAACAATGGAAACAGTGACAGACTATTTTCTTGAGCTCCAAAATCACTGCAGATAGTGACTGCAGTCATGAAATTAAAAGACACTTGCTCCTTGAAAGAAAAGCTATGACCAATCTAGAGAGCATATTAAAAATCAGAGACATTACTTTGCCAACAAAGGTCCATCTAGTCGAAGCTATGGTTTTTCCAGTAGTCAAATATGGATGTGAGAATTGGACTATAAAGAAAGCTGAGCACCAAAGAATTGATGCTTTTGGACTGTGCTGTTGGTGAAGACTCTTCTGAGTCCCTTGAACTGCAAGGATATCTAACCAGGCCATCCTAAAGGAAATCAGTCCTGAATATTCATTGGAAGGACTGATGCTGAAGCTGAAACTCTAATACTTTGGCCACCTGATGCAAAGAATTGACTCACTGGAAAAGACCCTGATGCTGGGAAAGGTTGAAGGCAGGAGGAGAAGAGGACAACAGAAGATGAGATGGCTGGCTGACATCACCGACTCGATGGACCTGAGTTTGAGTAAGCTCCAGGAGTTGGTGATGGACAGGGAAGCCCAATGTGCTGCATTCCATGGGGTCACAAAGAGTCAGACATGACTGAGTGACTGAAGTGAACTGAACTGACTATGGGGGAAGCCTGACTGATACTTTTCTAGGACAATATCAGTTTCATCTTAGGTATATTTTCTGAAAATATTTTATCAAATATAAATTCTTCTTCATGTAAAGCAGATCCTTACTTAAAATTCAGGTGCCTACTTTCAGATATACTGGTCTGTGGAGCTCACTGTAAGCCTTTTATATTGTGGGTTATCTATTTTTAGAATTTGTTCAGAAGAATCAGAGCCAAACTGGGAAAACACATTAAAGCTTCTCCTGGTGGAACATGAGCCACAGATACTCGGTCAAAATCACATAAATGAGATTCTTTTTGTGGTACTATAGCTGGCAAAGCATAGAGTTTTGGACAAAGAAGGAAGTTTGATATTATAAAACTGGATTTGGTTCCCACCAATACATTTAATAATTATCAGCCACCTGTGTTCACTAATTAACCTCTTGTGACTATGTTTTATCATCTGTAATATGAAGAATCTTAAAAATAGTACTATCACTATTATGAAGCTCATCATTATAAATTAGTAGATCCCACATAATGTATGACTTTTCTTTCCATAATGAATAATTTACACCCTTCTCACCTTAGTCCAGCAGCGTATCAAAAACAACAAGAAACCAAACCCACAGAAAACCATATGCCATTATAAAGTTTATCATCCTTTGCTTCTCCTATACCACGTTTTAATTAGCCTTGCTGCTGCTGCTGCTAAGTTGCTTCAGTCGTGTCCGACTCTGGGCGACCCCATACACAGCAGCCCACCAGGCTCCACCATCCTTGGGGTTCTCCAGGCAAGAACACTGGAGTGGGTTGCCATTTCCTTCACCAGTGCATGAAAGTGAAAAGTGAAAGTGAAGTCGCTCAGTCGTGTCCGACTCTTAGCGACCCCATGGACTGCAGCCTACCAGGCTCCTCCATCCATGGGATTTTCCAGACAAGAGTACTGGAGTGGGTCGCCATTGCCTTCTCCATTAATTAGCCTTAGTTTAATGGAAATAACATGGAATTTGTCAGCAGAAATGCCTGAGGTAACACTGAAATTTTATAATACAACAGTATGAAGCAAAGTCAATTACTTAATATTTCTAATGGTTAGTATCTTCACCCATAAAATGTACTTAATAATCCCTACTTTTCAGTTTTATGAGGCTTAAATGAGGTAAAATTATGAATATTCAGAACAGAGTAAATGCTTAGTATTTAATATTCTCATTTGACCTTTCTTGTATTTTCAGTTTTCAAAGAATATAAATATTTTCCAGAAATTTTCAGAATTATAAATTACTAGATAAGTAATATTTACCTTAAATAATTTTAGAAGGAAAACAACATAAAATTGTATAGCAAAGTCTTTAAATAGTATTTTAAAGTAGTCTTTTAAAGCAATCTCCTCTTCATTTAGATGATATTTTGAAGGGGAGGCTCGCGGGTTGCAAAGGGGAGTCGATGGGGTCTCAAAGAGTCAGACACTATTTAGCAACTAAACAAAAACAACAAGAAGCTAATATTACATAAATATATCAAGGCTGACATCTTTGGCTCAGTACTCCAGTGGACACAATTTTGTAAGTGAAAGAGGGCTTTGGCATCCTCATATGCATCCTCTCTGCTTAAGAAGAACCTACTACAAAGAGGTCTCTGGGGGAGAAAATACATGGTGATCATCTGAGTTACACACTTAGCACCATCCCTGGGGGGCTGGGCACCTTACTTCATGCAGTGTTCACAACAATTACATAAGTAGGTAATATTACTTCCAGGTTGCAGATTTTGAAACTGCCAGAGACTGGACATTGATGCTATCAATCCCATTAGAACAGAAACTAAAAAACAACCAACTCTCTATATTTTAGGTGGTGCTTATGGCAGTATCTGGCACACAGTAAATATTCTGTAAATGATCATTTTATCATATTCCTTTCAAGACCATACATTTACCATACAATGTAGGACTGTTCTCTGCTCCACAATGATTTGTCTTTGGGCTATTCGTACTGTGTTTAATTTTGTTTAATTTTGCTCTCAGTTTTTTTTAGAGTTGTAAAATAGTTTCTTAACTAAATTTTCATTTTAGTATATTATCCAAGGTTTTATATGCCAAGAAATTAAAAGGAAAGGACTGCTGCTGCTGCTACTAAGTCACTTCAGTCATGTCCGACTCTGTGTGACATGTCCGACTCTGGGTGACATGTCTGACTCTGTGTGACCCCAGAGCAGCCCACCAGGCTCCCCCGTCCCTGGGATTCTCCAGGCAAGAACACTGGAGTGGGTTGCCATTTCCTTCTCCAGTGCATGAGAGTGAAAAGTGAAAGTGAAGTTGCTCAGTCGTAGTGACCCCATGGACTGCAGCCCACCAGGCTCCTCTGTCCATGGGATTTTCCAGGCAAGAGTACTGGAGTGGGTTGCCATTGCCTTCTCCAAAAGGAAAGGACAAAGTGAGACAAAAGGAGTTATATAATTCTGTAGAGAGAGAGTAACCATAAGTTTTTTGTTTTTTGTATGTCTGATCATTTTCGCCAGTAGACCAAGCAGATGGAAACATGAGTAAGATGTGCAATAAGATTAATTGGAGACCCATAAAAAAGGGCAATAAAAGTGGAAAATTTAGCTGGCAATACCTGCGCAATAAATATAACTAATCTGCTACTGAATTTAAAAAGAGATTCCTGATCTTCACATTATTTGCTTATTTTTTAAACTTTTTTTTTTTAAGACTGATATTCACTTTTAAAAGAAGAGGGAAATATTATGGAAATGATTATGATTTTATTCTCTCTTAGCTGATGATGTTTTTCAAGACATTTAAATTACCTGCTAACCAAGGATGAAATAAACTGATAAAGCTGAAAAATAATATTTTGAGCTGTATTTCCTCAGTGTTCATGCAAAAATAAAAAGATCTCTGAATATAAATTCTCTATGGAATGGAACAGTTGCCACATAATATAAATTATTAGTGACAAATTTCTGGCACAATATTTTATGTAACATCAAGCACTTAGGATTCAAGGTGGTGACCTCAGCTATTCTGATACATGGTCCTCAAAAGGAAAGCTTCTGGTGGCACTGAAGAGTGTTGGGAAATTCCAGGTAAATTTAGTTTGCACCACTGCAGATTTTTACATGTATGTGGGAAGGTGGTTCTTTTACATGTTCAACTTTCACTTTATGCATGGAAACGTTTTGAAAATGCTAAATACTGAAAACACTGAATACTGAAAACACTGAATACTCTGTACTTAGAAATATTTACATTTGTTGTTTGAATGCATAATTAACTGCTTGGATTTAAGGTCCATAAGAACAGGAATTATATGAACTGTCTGCCATATATCAAGTGCCCCATACTAGTGTTAAAATCAATCAATGAATAATTCTAATGAATAAACCTTTAAAATCTGAACCATAGGGAAAGGGGAAATGATGTGTGAGAGCAAAAAAAGATTTCAGAGTAATTGGGGGATAGGTTTGAGGAGGTCAGAAGTATTTCTAACGCTGAACAACTGTGCAGAGATAGACTAAAATTTCCCCTAGGTGATTCATGGAGGGATTTGATGAATCCCAGTGTAAACATCTACTTATAAAATTGTATTGAATCCTGAATTTCATCCCAGAGATAAGAGACAGAGAATGTCTTTAAAATGCCTTCCTTATTCCCCAGAAGGGTTCCAGTCAAAATGGGCTGACACCGAACAGGCTTTCTCCCTCCACTGTAAAGCTTATGAGGCAGGCTACTCGGTTGGAATTTCAGGTTTACTTGACATGTATTCCATTTATCATTGCCATCCTTTGAATTGTAACCACTTTACCTCCAGGTTTTCATATGTATAATTTGCCATGCATCTTACTCAGGATAAAGGTTGTCATATGTGAATTTCTGCTTCCCACCTGAGCTTTGAGAAATGGTCCTACATTTCACAACATT
Source organism: Bison bison bison (assembly GCF_000754665.1). Lineage (NCBI taxonomy): Eukaryota > Metazoa > Chordata > Mammalia > Artiodactyla > Bovidae > Bison > Bison bison. Next base: position 630,266 of record NW_011495081.1, on the reverse strand, counting down.
TGACTCACTACAAAATGAAACGAGTCGCCAGTCCAGGTTCGATGCACGATACTGGATGCTTGGGGCTGGTGCACTGGGACGACCCAGAGGGATAGTACGGGGAGGGAGGAGGGAGGAGGGAGGAAGGTTCAGGATGGGGAACACGTGTATACCTGTGGCAGATTCATGTTGATATATGGCAAAACCAATACAATATTGTAAAGTTTAAAAATAAAATAAATAAAAAAATAAAAAAAATTAAAGTCCTGGACTGCTAATATTTGTCCTAGACAGGCTAATTAAGAATGGGAAGAAATCTCTGCTCAAAGAATGTAATATTCCTCATAAAAACCTACTTAACTAGAGAAGAATGAATGAAGGATGCCTTTTCGTGATTATAGGTAGTGGTGGTGGTAGTGGTGGGGGTGTGTCCAAGATGCATTGCTTCTGAGACGCTTTCATTAAGTTGTTCTAGTAGAGCAGAGACTGATTTTTTTCTTTTGGTTGTATCTTCTCTGTCTGCCACAGAGAGAATGCTGAACAATATGTATCGGATCAAGAAATTAAGTTTATGTAAAACCAAGCCAGGCATTGATGATGTGGGAATAAAACAGCTAGTCCTAATCCTCAAGGAGCTCTCAGCTTAATGGAGGGAATAAATGTATATGATTACTGTACAAGATGATAAGCCTACCAATGCTGATAAGCATTCAGGTGCAGAAGTAGCATAGAGGAAAACTGCTGAATTCAGGTCAGTAAAAGTGGGAAAGAGTAAAGGCTTCCTATAGGAGATGGTGCTAAAATTAATTCTTCAAGCATCCCTAGGAATTAGCCATATAACTAATGGGGAAATAATTATTGATGACAAGAAATATGTACAAATGCAGGAAAGAAGGTCACATTGGTACATGTCTAGGTGTAGCATAGTGAGAAGCAATTCTTTTTTTTTAATCTTCTTGTTCTTGATGGTATATCTTTCCCCTTTATTTCATCCATAGTACTAACAGCACCAAGTCCAATAAATATTGTCTTCAAAAGAGAAATTTAATTACTGTATTGTTATAGCCCGAACCATGTCCTCCAAAATTTGTATGTTGAAGTATTTATCCCCTAGTAGTTCAGAATGTGACTGTATTTGGAGATAGGTCTTTAAAGAGGTAACTGTTAAAAGGGATAATTCGAGTGAGCTATAATCCAATATGACAGTTTCCTTATGAGAAGGAAATTAGGACAGAGACACATAAAGAAGGAAGACCATGTGGAAACACAGAGAAGACAACTATCAACAATGCAACAAGAGAAATGATCAAAAGAAAGCAAGACTGCCAACACATTAATCTCAGATGTGTAGCCTCCAGAACTGTGGGCAAATACATTCTGTTGTTCTAGCTACTTAGTCTGTGGTACTTTTTCATGGTAGCACTAGCAGATTCAGTTCAGTTCAGTTCAGTTCAGTCACTCAGTCGTGTCCAACTCTTTGAGACCCCATGAATCGCAGCACACCAGGCCTTCTTGTCCATCACCAACTCCCAGAGTTCACTCAGACTCATGTCCATCGAGTCAGTGATGCCATCCAGCCATCTCATTCTCTGTCGTCCCCTTCTCCTCCTGCCCCCGATCCCTCCCAGCATCAGTCTTTTCCAATGAGTCAACTCTTCACATGAGGTGGCTAGAGTACTGGAATTTCAGTTTTAGCATCATTCCTTCCAAAGAAATCCCAGAGCTGATCTCCTTCAAAATGGACTGGTTGGATCTCCTTGCAGTCCAAGGGACTCTCAACAGTCTTCTCCAGCACCACAGTTCAAAAGCATCAATTCTTCGGTGCTCAGCTTTCTTCACAGTCCAACTCTCACATCCATACATGACCACTGGAAAAACCATAGCCTTGACTAGATGGACCTTTGTTGGCAAAGTAATGTCTCTGCTTTTGAATATGCTATCTAGGTTGGTCATAA
>NW_011495081.1:624814-628232 GCF_000754665.1 Bison bison bison | reverse complement strand
GCGCTCAGCTTTCTTCACAGTCCAACTCTCACATCCATACATGACCACTGGAAAAACCATAGCCTTGACTAGATGGACCTTTGTTGGCAAAGTAATGTCTCTGCTTTTGAATATGCTATCTAGGTTGGTCATAACTTTCCTTCTAAGGAGTAAGCATCTTTAAATTTCATGGCTGCAATCACCATCTGCAGTGATTTTGGAGCCCAGAAAAATAAAGTCTGACACTGTTTCCATTGTTTCCCCATCTATTTCCCATGAAGTGATGGGACCAGATGCCATGATCTTAGTTTTCTGAATGTTGACTTTTAAGCCAACTTTTTCACTCTCCACTTTCACTTTCATCAAGAGGCTTTTGAGTTCCTCTTCACTTTCTGCCATAAGGGTGGTGTCATCTGCATATCTGAGGTTATTGATATTTCTCCCAGCAATCTTGATTCCAGCTTGTGCTTCTTCCAGCCCAGTGTTTCTCATCTACATAGAAGTTAAATAAGCAGGGTGACAATATACAGCCTTGACATACTCCTTTTCCTACTTGGAACCAGTCTGTTGTTCCCTGTCCAGTTCTAACTGTTGCTTCCTGACCTGCATACAGGTTTCTCAAGAGGCAGGTCAGGTGGTCTGGTATTCCCATCTCTTGAAGAATTTTCCACAGTTTATTAACACAATGATACCACGAGTGCTCTTCCAACACTGATAAAAGGGTAAAGACCCTCACACACAAAAAACATATCAAAATAAAGATCCTTCCTTCATTTTGTATTCAGCTCAGTCATCAGTCGTTTCTGACTCTTTGTGACCCCATAGACTGCAGCATGCCAGGCTCCCTGTCCATCACCAACTCCCGGAGTTTACTCAAACTCAGGTCCATTGAGTCGGTGATGCCATCCAGCTATCTTTGTTGGACCTTTGTTGGCAAAGTAATGTCTCTGCTTTTCAATAGGCTGTCTAGGTTGGTCATAACTTTGTTTCCAAGGAGAAAGTGTCTTTTAATTTCATGGCTTCAGTCACCATCTGCAGTGATTTTGGAGCCCAAAAAGATAAAGTCTCTCACTGTTTCCATTGTTTCCCCATCTATTTGCCATGAAGTAATGGGACCGGATACATGATCTTAAGTTTTCTGAATGTTGAGTTTTTAGCTAATTTTTTCACTCTCCTCTTTCACTTTCATCAAGAGGCTCTTTAGTTCTTCTTCTCTTTCTGCCATAAGAGTGGTGTCATCTGAATATCTGAGGTTATTGATATTTCTCCCAGCGATCTTGATTCCAGTTTATGCTTCATCCAGTCCAGCATTTCACATAATGTACACTGCATATGAGTTAAATAAGCAGGGTGACAATATACAGCCCTGACACACTCCTTTCCCGATTTGGAACCAGTCTGTTGTTCCATGTCCAGTTCTGACTGTTGTTTCCTGACCTGCCCACAGATTTCTCAGAAGGCAGGTCAGGTGATCTAGTATTCTCATCTCTTTAATTTGTAGAATTAAAACCCAACAAATGGAAGATATCAGCTCCTTTATATTAGAGAAGACCACCTAAGGCCAGACTGAAGACTCCAGAGCAGCTCATCAAGATTATCTGAAACAAGTTCAGAGGAATGCAGGCCCAGTACCCACTCTAATCTTATCGACAACCCCACACTTGAACTGTTGCTATAAAGTGAAAGTGAAGTCACTCGGTCATGTCCAACTCTTTGCGACCCCATGGACTGTAGCCTACCAGGCTCCTCTGTCCTTGGGATTTTCCAGGCAAGAGTACTGTAGTGGGTTGCCATTTCCTTCTCCAGGAGATCTTCCCAACCCAGGGATTGAACCCAGGTCTTCCACACTGTAGGGAAATGCTTTACCATCTAAGCTACCAGGGCTATAAAACTCCTCATCAAATGTCCCAGGTTAGGACACACAATTTTGAGTGGCACAGGCATGCTACGGCCCCTTTGCCTAGTGCAACAATAAAACTATCCTTTCCTACTTCACCCCAAACTCTGTCTCTGAGATTCTGTTCTTGGCACTGGTACATAGAGGCCAAGATTTCAGCATCAAATCCACAGCATAGAACACAATCCAGGTGTTGGCAGTTCCTTCTAGAATAAGACTGCAGTATGCAGAGGAGCACTGCATCTTACTGTTGAGTATGCCTTCTTATTATTCCAAACTACCATTCCAGACACTAAATAATCTACTCAGTATCCAGTAGAGCAGACAGAACAAGCAAATGAACTATTTGTTTCAGAGGCCTTGTCTGTGAAACCCAGGTAACTCAGAGTGTGACGCAGACTCAAAGCTGGCAACACAAGGCAGACTGGCACAGTGCATTAAGCAGTTAGATCACCCGTCCTCATAGCTCTCTTTACCATTGGCCAGCCATTAGGCCTTGGATAAGAGTGCCATTATCTCTTAATTTCAATTTCTTCATCAAAAGTGAAAACATATTTGACTCATTGGTTTCTTAAGATTATTTCAAAATAAAGCATTCTCTCGTTGCAGATTTCAAAGATATGCCCAAATTTAAGTGTTCTCTTGTTTTTATATATTTTAGTATATTCTGTTGTATTTTTTAAAGCACTGGTGCAGATGTATGACCATAGTCAGTGTGCAGAGAGATGTCATGGGCTACAGCAGTGGCTTCCAGCAAAGACAGTGCAGTGAGAAAAAGAGTTTGTCTCCTCTGGACACGATCATCCATCGTTGTTGTAAAGTATTAAAGAATGTCTGCTTCCTGAATCTTCATGTCAGACGGATGACTGAGACCCCAGTATTGTTGTCCTTTGTGAATTCTGACTTTCAGTTAACTAAAATCTAACAAAGGAAGTTCTCACTTTCATACTGTCCAAGTGTTTCTTTCAAAATCAATGATATAGAAGAATCTTGCAGGTGGATTACTTAAAAAAGGTTTACTCGGGGCACTAGTACACTAATATTCTACCTTAAATATGAATTTTGTTCAGATTTTAGAAATAATATGAAAAGATTAAAAGAAGTTTTATCTTTAATGAAATGCAGTTCACTGGTGAGTGGTGAAGAAAGGAAAACAGGCATGAAGAAGTGTAAATGCATCTGTGTATCTGTCTAATATGTACAAGTGGGGGTTTGTGTAGGGAGGCATGTTCAAATTACTGCAGAGTTGGTATGTGAAAAGCCTGGAATAATATTAATGAGAATAAAGATTAAATAAGTAGGAACACCAAGTGCTCAAAACTATTCACTAAAGTGACTCACTTTTCTTAAGAAGGTGATAAAAGTAGTACTCCATGGAAGAGTTTAAAAACTACTCTATTTAAATACTAGAAAATTAATGAACAATTCACGTATTTGTCTTCAGGGTCCTCACTGGCCTCACTCTATAAGATTCTTTGAAATTTTAGTTCAGAAACCAGAGAAAAACTATCTGGAGAGCAAGACATCTCCTATTGAGATTCT
>NW_011495081.1:613479-624714 GCF_000754665.1 Bison bison bison | reverse complement strand
GGTTTTGCTAAGATATCACTATCTTCAGAATATCACTTCTCATGATGCTTTTTAACTATATTTTACACTCCAAAATAAGACTGACTCACCAACTATATCATTTTAAAATTTTGAAAATTAAGAAAATTTGAGTATCTCAATTTTTAAAAATTGAATTAAACAATGTGATTTTCTGAGTTTCTTTTGAAGCCAAGGCTGAAGTTGAATTTAGCTTTATGGAAACAGCACACCTAGAATGGAATAGCTGTGCCTCAGACTTTGACCCAAGATAGAAGGATAAGCCTCCTGTTCCCTCCCCACACTTGCTCTCTATATCCCCCTTTTAGTTAGACCTTTTTTTTCATTTTCTTGTTTATATTTAGGAAAACTAAAACAAATTTCATTTAAAAAACAGGCTGTGTGTGTGTTTATGTGTGTAAAATCAGAAGGATATAATAGCACCTTCATTAAACAGATTAAGGATCTTATGACTAGAGAAGTTGCGTGAAATGCCCAAAGAAGAAAATAACTAGCCAGTGACAGAACTAACAAGATGATTTAGTCGTCTTGCTTATCAATTCATTGTCTCAACCCTATCGTTGAGGTGATAAACTGCTTCGACACTGAAGGATGGCAGTGAGGAATTCAATGGAAATTTTTGCATAAAATCAGCTCAGTGATAGTATGTAAGGTAGCAAAAAATTTGTAAAATAGTATCCTTTGCAAACTTATTTCACTGTAGCCTGTATCATGGAAATGAAAAGATTAAACAGGAATACAGAAGTGCTTTGACCTAGGGCTGATTAAACATGTTAGCTCCTCAGGGAGTGTTCTGGCATCTAGAGCTATGCGCATCATGGGACTCTTCAGTTACAATGTAATCAAACGGTGACCTGGTCCTCCAGAGAGAACAGAGTCTACTATTCTTTATTTTTGTATACATTCACCAACATGTGCATGCATGCTAAGTCACTTCAGTTCTGTCCAACTCTTTGAGACCCTATGAACCATAGTCCACCAGACTATTCTGTGCATGGGATTCTCCAGGCAAGAATACTGGACTGGGTTGCCACGCCCTCCTCCAGGGGATCTTCCCGACCCAGGAATCGAACCCTCCTCTCTTAAGTCTCCTGCATTGACAGGCAGGTTCTTTACCACTAGTGCCACCTGGAAAGCCCTCACCGATACGGATGAGTAGAACAAAGATGGCAGCCAACCAGAAAACATAAAGTGCTCAGAGCTGCAGGAGGAAGAAGATGTCAAGCACACACAAACACAAAAGGAATTTTTCCCAGTTTATGAGCAATGCTTTTGCAACACAAGTGGCAGAGAGTTATTGCTCACCAAATAGTCACCACAGGCCACCAAAAGAGGCAAAGAATTACACAGTTCAAGAAGTAATAGAAACCACAACACCATAAAATTCATTCCTTAACTAAAGCTGGCTAAGGCTTCTCATTTGTTCCTTTGTATAGTGATTGATAATATCAGAATAGTACTATTTATTACTTCTTATGCTAACTACATAGTGGAATGTGTTCACTTATCACTCCATTGAATAAATTCAGCTTTTGTCTTATAAGTAACCTTTTGTTGTCTTCACAAAGTACTATATAAACAAAGTCATACAAGTATACAGTGGGGCTAAAGGATGTCTGGATTAAGAGGGTCCTTTTCAAATATGGCCATCAGTATTCACACGCCAGAGTGGCAAAGCTAGATAATCAGGTTCCATTCAAGAATATTTCAAAGATCTAGGCAAATATACATTTTATCTTTGCTTAAGTTCTGATATAAAAGAAATACAGAAATGTAAAGGCAAATGAAAAATGGTGCATCCCACAGAATTAAAGAATATCACAAAAAAATTAAAACCTCAGAACTTCAACAAGTCATTTCAATAGAATGATTGTGTCTGGGTAAACAGTATCTGCATATAGAATCCAGTTACGCTCCATTAATTGATTTCAAGAGGATAGAATTGAAAAGATTCCTTGGAAGAAAGTCTCTGTCTCTTGTCGTACCATTTGCCATAGTTTTTCTTCAGATTCTCTATATTTCCTGTCATTCATTCAGGAATGACAAAAATCAAAGTCAAGATCACAGTCACATACAATAACCGTCTCATTTGGGAAAGAAGCCTAATTTGAAAAAGAACTTGGAAGATGTAAATATTAAACCTTCTTCTCAAAAGTGACTGGAGTTCCCAACTAAATAAACCTTCTGGATCTTTCAATAATATTCCCCTCTCTTCAAAACAGTCAGATGATGCAGACAGAAATGGAAACTGAAAAAGGCTCCATCACTAATTCAACTGAGCTGAAACAATGGTTTCTGTGAATACCGATTCTTTCAACTCCCAATGGCCTGTCTCTTGATTTTAACAACTAACAAAACACATTTGTTTTTTGACTAACAAAAGACTAACAAAGAAAATAGACTAACAAAAGACTAACAAAAATAAAAGTGCTTATGAGTCTAATAATCACTGAGTACCTGATGATGGGAGAACACAGTGACTTTTTGTAGTTTTTTTTTCTGGGTCTTCCAATTTTCATTGCAGTTCTGAATATGATCTTTGCATTTAAGTCCTGACTTAATGGTCATGTTTGAAGTCTGAGGAATTTTACAGAGAATATTCAGTACTCAGATATCTTTTTTCACAAGGTGGTAGTTTAAGTTTGGGTTAGTGTCTGGGTCAAGGAAATTCTTAAGCTCCTATCACATACTAAGTTCAGATTAAATTTGAGTCAGTAATACTATTTACCTAGGCAGCCAAAATATTTCTCTTATGAAACTAGAAGTAAAGAAAAGAAAGTATTTTTAAAGAATGCGTTTTAGCAAGGCTTGATTCTGATATTTCATGTCTCTGGAGACCAGTTTCAATGAAAAAGTTCCCACAAGACTAAAGAACATGGGGACAAAGTACAATGCTGGTGCTTTACATAATTTCCAGTGAATACAGCTTTCAGCACTCACATACTGAGTATCTTTGAAAGAGCCCATTGTTCTGTTTTTGTGTAACAGCATTGACTACAATGGGCCTTTGAAGACAGCTATACTATCAAGGGAAGCTCTGGTATGAATAAACATGGGAATAAATTTTTATGTACAGCTTTACTGGATATGAAGGGATTCCCTTGGTGCTCTTTTTGTCATATGCTGAGGGGCCACCACAAGAAAGATAATTATGGTCACAGAATAATGATGATGGTGACAGCAAATACTGTCAAATGTTTGTTACGTACTATGCACTATCATAAACATGCAAAGAAATAAGCTCATTCAGTCTTCACAGTGTCTGTATGAGTAACTATTATTATCTTGATTTATCAGATAAAGAAGCATAGAAGGGTTAAAGTAATTTGCATAAGTAAGCAGCTGAGTCAGAATTTCAACCCTAACCATCATGGACTTATCCACAGTCCATGACTTTAACCATTTAACCAACCATGCTAAATTTACTCGGAGAAAGCAATGGCAACCTGCTAAGTCACTTCAGTCGTGTCTGACTCTGTGCGACCCCATAGACGGCATCCCACCAGTCTCCCCCGTCCCTGGGATTCTCCAGGCAAGAACACTGGAGTGGGTTGCCATTTCCTTCTCCAATGCATGAAAATGAAAAGTGAAAGTGGAGTCGCTCAGTCGTGTCCAAATTTTAGCATCCCCATGGACAGCAGCCTACCAGGCTCCTCCGTCCATGGGGTTTTCCAGGCAAGAGTACTGGAGTGGGTTGCTATTGCCTTCTCCTTAGCAGCAGCAGCAGTAGCTAAATTTACTATGGTATACATACTATACTATACTATACTACACTATACTATATATCTTATTTTACTGTACTATATCATACCATACCAGACTATTCTATTCTATGGCAAATGCTTTTTTGCCCACCAAAAGTATCAATTTATTTCCCACTTAATCTGGTATTAAAAAGTTAACTAGAGTGAAAACACTAAATTATGGAGAGAAAGTAATTTTCTAGAATAATTTAATCATGGAAAGTCTAAGACCTTTATCATTTTTCATTCTTCACTCAACAAATATTTCTTGAGCATTTGTCATGTGTCAGATACTTAGCTTAGACCAGAGTTACAGCAGAGACCAAGGCAAATAGGAGTTGTGCATTTAAGACATTAAGGTAAGACAATAAGATGATAATAAACAAGGAAACAAATCAACCTTAGTGCTACGAGGGAAATAAAATGGATAATATGAAAGAAAGTGACCTAGGGTTGCTTTAATAGAATCCGAAGAAAGTCTCCTTTATTGGATGACATCTGAATTGAAATCTCAATCATGAGAAGGGGTCACCCTGGGCTGATTTGGGGCAACAATAGAAGCAAGTCAGTGAAGAGCTGTGTAGACAAGGAACTATTTGGCATTTACTGTAAAGAGTAGAAAACTTTGAACCACAAGTCATGACTCATTTTCAGGAGGCTGAATATAAATGAAGATGTAAATTAGTCCTGCTTCTTGCTCCAAGGCCGTGAAATGGAACTCTAATTAGCATAAATGGGAGGTCTCCAGTTTGTTGTAACCACATGATTATGAAGGATCTATTTTAACAATGTGTTTTCATATTATTTTTTTGTGTAAAGAAGCAATACATTACCATGTAAATAGTTTAATAATGTCTTAGTGCATCTATGAATATCACCAATTTTTAGCAGGTCTATTAAGTTACAAATTTAAAAAAAATCTGAACACAAAATCATAAATGTCTTTTAATCCAAATTAGGATTAATATAAGTCTTTTTAAAATGCTGGATAGAAATGGACACAGTTCCATGAAATGCTAAAAGAAGCTATCTCTAGTTAGAAGAAACTTGAATTTAGATTTTCCAAATTTGGGTTAATGATCTGAAATAACTGTCCAAAATAGATGTGCTTGGTCAGTCACTCAGTCATGTCTGACCCTTTGTGACCCCATGGACTGCAGCCCGACAGGCTCGCCTGCCACAGAATTCTCCAGGCAAGAATACTGGAGTGGGTTGCCATTTCCTTCTCCAGTCCAAAATAGATAAACAATTAAATACATTATAAAACTTGACTATAATAAATTACCAGACAACAAATAAAAAGGATGCTTGCGATAACAGGGACTTCAATACTCTTTCTTCTGGTTTTATATAACATGCAACATCCACCACCTACTAAAGCACTATATATAATTTTCACATTCATTATATATACATGGCTGTGAATTTTCTCCTATTCTGGGAGAAATTAATATAAAATATTATTATAAATATATAATGTATATTATTATAAATATAATAAATTATTATAGAAATATAATAATTTTCAATGCAAAATCCCTGCCTATACTGTTCAGCTGCATGAAGCCTAGAACATTTCTGACATTCAATAAATATTGAATGAATAAATAGATGAATAGGTAGATATAATTGTTTTAATGGTTGAAAGTTAAAATATCTTGAGGATCTAAATTTTAAAGAATATTAATGTTAAACCAGATTACTTTCTAATCTCTTTCATTTTTAATCTATGATTGTAAATTAAGACCACTAAAGTCAATAAATTTGGATGACATTGAAAAAAGTGGTATGCACACTAAGTAAATACTAGTTAACCCCATGAGTGAGTAAGTGAGTGAGTGAGTGAGTGAAGTCGCATCCGACTCTTTTGGAATGTAGCCCACCAGGCTCCTCCATCCATGGGATTCTCCAGGCAAGAATACTGGAGTGGGTTGCCATTTCCTTCTCCAGGGAATCTTCCCAACCCAGGGATCGAACCCAGGTCTCCCGCATTGCAGGAAGACTCTTTAACCTCTGAGCCACCAGGGAAGCCCTAGAGACTGCGCTGAAAAATCAATTAATGAGCAAGCTTCCTTTTCTTGATCATGACAAGCTAAATTCTCAAACTAGTCTAATTGAGTTTACTATGATGTGAATCCTAGAAGTTTAATTCTATGTTCTATGCAAGCACACGTATACATGCACAACCATTCTACGTACAACACTCAAATGATGGTAGCAGGAAGGGCGGTAGACATTTTCATGAAGAGGTTTTCTAAATTGTTGACATTTGGGAAATTTTTGGTTTATAAAATAATTGCACCATTTATCTAACAGTCCATGTAAACAATCCAGTTTTTGTCTTTTATACTCACACACAAGAGAAAGTTGCTTATTTTTGAATCAGTGCAGCCCTTAAATTTCACACTAACTTATGACACTCATAAACACTTTCATTCAAGTGCAGTAGAATGTTTAAGATTAAAGGCTGACACACAATATACTAAGTTATAAATTACAGAATACTTGTTAAAATTACTGACTGGCATGTAAACTTTAATACATACATTTGGGCATGTATAACTTTTCCATTACTAATTATTTTCAGTTTGCAAAGAGAATAAATGTCTATTATAGAACCTTTCACCTACATGGAAAAACAAAACAAATAAAGCTCTCTATATAAGAGCAAAAGCAAAAATACATTTTTGTTGTTATCCTATGATTCATAATTTTTTTTAGAAAGAAGAAAAATATTCAGATATTTTTAGAATCATTTTTAAAATTACTAACTCCTTAAGATTTATTACGATTTTTGTCAGCTTTGTTTTCTTTGTAAAATCTTGAAGCAAATTATGTAAAATGTGTTGCAACAGGAAACATATTTTGACAAAGGAAAGATACGATAATAATTAAAAGTATGATTTGCTGTTGATATTGCTGTTCAGTCGCTAAATCTTGTCCAACTCTTTGTGATCCCATGGACTTGTAGCACTCCAGGCTCCTCTGTCCTCCACTACCCTGGAGTTTGCTCAGATTCATGTCCATTGAATTGGTGTTGCTATCTGACCATCTCATCCTCTGTTGCCTCCATCTCTTTCCATCTTTCCCAGCATCAGGGTCTTTTCCAATGAGTCAGCTCTTCACATCAGGTGGCCAAAGTATTGGAGCTTTAGCATCAGTCCTTTCAGTGAGTATTCAGGGTTGATTTCCTTTAGGATTGACTAATCTGATCTCCTTGCTGTCCAAGGGACACCTGAGAATTGTCTCCAGCACACAGTACCAAAGCATCAATTCTTTGGCACTCAGTCTTCTTTATGGTCTAACTCTCACATCTGTACATGACTACTAGAAAAACCATGGCTTTGACTATATGGACCTCTGTTGGCAAAGTGATGTCTCTGCTCTTTAATATGCCATTTAGGTTTGTCATAGCTTTTCTTCCAAGGAGCAAGTGTCTTTTAATTTCATGGCTGCAGTCACCATCTACAGTGATTTTGGACCTCAAGAAAATAAAGTCTGTCAGTGTTTCCAATTTTCGCCCTTCTATAAGGGAAATAAATAAGATACTTACTGATAAAAAGTAAAACAGCAAACTTAAAAAAAAACTTAATCACCTGCAATCAAACTGCAATCACCCAAAATGCTTTAGGGAAAGGGAAAATATAACTTAAAGCTATTCTATTTTGAATGATCTATGTAAAGTTTCACAAGTTATACTATTTAATCCTAGCAATGTACAGAAGAGGAAATAGAATTACAACCAATTTCATAGAATAAAAAACCTGGATTTAGAGATCATAAGCAAACCGTTAATATCATATGAATGAAAACTGTAAAATTCATAACCAGTTTTGGAAGACTTCAAACCCTTTGTGATTGAATCAATACTTTTCTATACAGGGAACTACGAGGGAGGAGGTACCAGTACAAGAGAAAGAATCCTTGATAATTCAAATTTATGAAAAACAGAATTTTGGCCCAAAATATATGTTTTCCCTAAATTCAAAATATTTTGGAACTGTATATATCCTCATTTCTGATCCAATAAGAATTACAGACTAAATGAACCTAATATTTATTTGAAAACTGGGGATTCTGAAGACACTTGAATTACTATTTCATACCATCAAATCTCATATGTATGAGAAATGCACATATTTCTTTAAAAAATGTGTTATGCTTCAAATTATTTTGAGGCAAAACAAACAAACAAAAACTTTTAAAAGGCTGCTTGAAGTATAATACATTGTTGATGAGAAAAGAAACATGACTCATGAAAAGAAGCCTCAGAGGCTTAATTCTGATTCTCGCCCTCACTTGCCCTTTCTGTCAGTTCAGTTCAGTTCAGTCGTTCAGTCGTGTCCGACTCTTTGCAACCCCATGAATCGCAGCACGCCAGGCCTCCCTGTCCATCACCAACTCCTGGAGTTCACTCAGACTCACGTCCATCGAGTCAGTGATGCCATCCAGCCATCTCATCCTCTGTCGTCCCCTTCTCCTCCTGCCCCCAATCCCTCCCAGCATCAGAGTCTTTTCCAGTGAGTCAACTCTTCGCATGAGATGGCCAAAGTACTGGAGTTTCAGCTTTAGCATCATTCCTTCCAAAGAAATCCCAGGGCTGATCTCCTTCAGAATGGACTGGTTGGATCTCCTTGCAGTCCAAGGGACTCTCAGGAGTCTTCTCCAACACCACAGTTCAAAAGCATCAATTCTTCGGTGCTCAGGCTTCTTCATAGTCCAACTCTCACATCTGTGCAGAAGCATTAAGACCACTAATTGAAGATGACTGGTTCACTACTATTGTTCAGTATGTCAGAGATAAAGTTGGACAAGTCACATCCCCAGAGATTACAGGGTATCAATTCTCCTAGTGAATCTCCATCAAAACACATCTGAATAACATGAATGGCTACTGTGATCAATGGTCACTCTTCTGCATTTTCTTCATTTAAGTATGATTCTCACAGACTTTGAACACTCTTGGCAAACCCAAAGTTTTGATCAAAGGCCAGGACTCCAGAGGTTTAACCCCAGATGATCATCTTTATGAAAATCATCTATTCAGAGAAATACAAAAAGGAAACACTGAAGAAGAAACAGAAAAACTCTTATGAAAAGACAAATATTTAATAAGAATCTGCACTGTGGGTGGGGTTGTAAATTGGTGCAGGCACGTGGAAAACAGTACGGAGGTTCCTCAAAAAATTGAAAATAGAAATATCATATGACTCAGAAAATTCCATTTTGGGTATTTACACAAAGAAAATGAAAATGCCAATTCAAAAAGATATGTATACCTCTATCTCCACTGCAGCCTCATTTACAATAGCCAAGATATCAGTTCAGTTCAGTCCCTCAGTCACATCTGACCCCATGAACCGCAGCACACCAGGCCTCCCTGTCCATCACCAACTCCCAGAGTCCACCCAAACCCATGTCCATTGAGTCAGTGATGCCATCCCACCACTTCATCCTCTGTCGTCCCCTTCTCCTCTTGCCCTCAATCTTTCCCAGCATCAGGGTCTTTTCAAATGGGTCAGCTCTTCGCATCAGGTGGCCAAAGTATTGGAGTTTCAGCTTCAACATCAGTCCTTCCTTCCAATGAACACCCAGGACTGATCTCCTTTAGGATAGACTGGTTGGATCTCCTTGCAGTCTAAGGGACTCTCAAGAGTCTTCTCCAACACCACAGTTCAAAGGTATCAATTCTTCTGCATTCAGCTTTCTTCATAGTCCAACTCTCATATCCATACATGACTACTGGAAAAACCATAGCCTTGATTAGATGGACTTTTGTTGGCAAAGTAATGTCTCTGCTTTTGAATATGCTATCTAGGTTGGTCATAACTTTCCTTCCAAGGAGTAAGCGTCTTTTAATTTCATGGCTGCAATCACCATCTGCAGTGATTTTGGAGCCCCCAAAAATAAAGTCAGCCACTATTTCCTCATCTATTTGCCATGAAGTGATGGGACCAGATGCCATGATCTTCGTTTTCTGAATGTTGAGTTCTAAGCCAACTTTTTCACTCTCCTCTTTCACTTTCATCAAGAGGCTCTTTAGTTCTTTTTCACTTTCTGCCATAAGGGTGGTGTCATCTGCATATCTGAGGTTATTGATATTTCTCCTGGCAATCTTGATTCCAGCTTGTGCTTCCTCCAGCCCAGCGTTTCTCATGATGTACTCTGCATATAAGTTAAATAAGCAGGGTGACAACATACAGCCTTGATGTACTCCTTTTCCTATTTGGAACTAGTCTGTTGCTCCATGTCCAGTTTTAACTATTGTTTCCTGACCTGCATACAGGTTTCTTAAGAGGCAGGTCAGGTGGTCTGGTATGCCCATGGAAGCAAGCTAAGTTTCCATCAACAGACAAGTTAATAAAGATGTGGCATACACATACAAATACATACAATGGAATTCAGCCATTAAAAAACAAAATCATGCCATCTGGGGCAACAGAAATGGATCTACAGGCTATCATGCATGCTAAGTCGCATTAAGTCAGACAAAGACCAATACCATGACAGTCTCCCTTATATGTGAATCTAAAAAACAAAACAAATGAACAAACAAAACAAAACAAAAACAGACTCAGTCATAGATAAGAGAAAAAAGAGGTGGTTGTCAGAGGGGAAGTGAGTGGGGGAGGGGTGAAATAGGTGAAGGAGATTAAGAGGTATCAACTTCCAGTTTAAAGTAAGTAAGTCGGCGGCCAAGAGGAGTTACCCCACGTGCGAGGTCAGGGGCAGCAGTCGACAGTGCCAAGCTGCAACGGTGCAGGAACGGCCGAGAAGAGCTACCCAAGTCCAAGGTCAAGGGCGGCAGCTGAGAGGAGCTACCCCGCGTCCGAGGCCAGGGGCGGCAGCCTGGAGGAGTTTCCCCACACCCCCACGCCTGAGGCCAGGGGCAGCAGCCGGGAAGACCAACCCCACGTCCAAGGAGCGGTGGCTGCACAGGCACAGGAGGGCCTAGAGGAGCTATCCCACGTTGAAGGTCAGGAAGGGCCACAGTGAGGAGATACCCCTCATCCAAGGTAAGGAGCAGCAGCCACACTTTGCTGGAGCAGCCGTGAAGATACCCCACGCCCAAGGTAAGAGAAACCCAATAAAGACAGTAGGTGTTGCAAGAGGGCATCAGAGGGCAGACACACTGAAACCATACTCACAGGAAACTAGTCAATCTAATCACACTAGGACCACAGCCTTGTCTAACTCAATGAAACTAAGCCATGCCCATGGGGCAACCTAAGACGGGCGGGTCATGGTGGAGAGATCTGATAGAATGTGGTCCACTGGAGAAGGGAATGGCAAACCACTTCAGTATTCTTGCCTTGAGAACTTCATGAACAGTATGAAAAGGCAAAATGATAGGATACTGAAAGAGGAACACCCCAGGTCAGTAGGTGCCCAATATGCTACTGGAGATCAGTGGAGAAATAACTCCAGAAAGAATGAAGGGATAGAGCCAAAGCAAAAACAATACCCAGCTGTG
>NW_011495081.1:612951-613379 GCF_000754665.1 Bison bison bison | reverse complement strand
CAAAAAGATGTCCTTTTCATTATAGGGGACTGGAATGCAAAAGTAGGAAGTCAAGAAACACCTGGAGTAACAGGCAAATTTGGCCTTGGAATATGGAATGAAGCAGGGCAAAGACTAATAGAGTTTTGCCAAGAAAATGCACTGGTCATAGCAAACACTCTCTTCTAACAACACAAGAGAAGACTCTACACATGGACATCACCAGGTGGTCAACACCGAAATCAGATTGATTATGTTCTTTGCAGCCAAAGATGGAGAAGCTCTATACAGTCAACAAAAACAAGACCGGGAGTTGACTGCGGCTCAGATCACGAACTCCTTATTACCAAATTCAGACTTAAATTGAAGAAAGTAGTGAAAACTACTAGACCATTCAGGTATGACCTAAATCAAATCCCTTATGATTATACAGTGGAAGTGAGAAATAG
>NW_011495081.1:611782-612851 GCF_000754665.1 Bison bison bison | reverse complement strand
AGGGCATCAGAGGGCAGACACACTGAAACCATACTCACAGGAAACTAGTCAATCTAATCACACTAGGACCACAGCCTTGTCTAACTCAATGAAACTAAGCCATGCCCATGGGGCAACCTAAGACGGGCGGGTCATGGTGGAGAGATCTGATAGAATGTGGTCCACTGGAGAAGGGAATGGCAAACCACTTCAGTATTCTTGCCTTGAGAACTTCATGAACAGTATGAAAAGGCAAAATGATAGGATACTGAAAGAGGAACACCCCAGGTCAGTAGGTGCCCAATATGCTACTGGAGATCAGTGGAGAAATAACTCCAGAAAGAATGAAGGGATAGAGCCAAAGCAAAAACAATACCCAGCTGTGGATATGACTGGTGATAGAAGCAAGGTCCGATGCTGTAAAGAGCAATATTGCATAGGAACCTGGAATGTCAGGTCCATGAATCAAGGCAAATTGGAAGTAGTCAAACAAGAGATGGCAAGAGTGAATGTCGACATTCTAGAAGTCAGTGAACTCAAATGGGCTGGAATGGGTGAATTTAACTCAGATGATCATTATATCTACTACTGCGGACAGAAATCCCTCAGAAGAAATGGAGTAGCCATCATGGTCAACAAAAGAGTCCAAAATGCAGTACTTGGATGCAATCTCAAAAATGACAGAATGATCTCTGTTCGTTTCCAAAGCAAACCATTCAATATCACAGTAATCCAAGTCTATGCCCCAACCAGTAATGCTGAAGAAGCTGAAGTTGAACGGTTCTATGAAGACCTACAAGACCTTTTAGAACTAACACCCCAAAAAGATGTCCTTTTCATTATAGGGGACTGGAATGCAAAAGTAGGAAGTCAAGAAACACCTGGAGTAACAGGCAAATTTGGCCTTGGAATATGGAATGAAGCAGGGCAAAGACTAATAGAGTTTTGCCAAGAAAATGCACTGGTCATAGCAAACACTCTCTTCTAACAACACAAGAGAAGACTCTACACATGGACATCACCAGGTGGTCAACACCGAAATCAGATTGATTATGTTCTTTGCAGCCAAAGATGGAGAAGCTCTATACAG
>NW_011495081.1:610816-611682 GCF_000754665.1 Bison bison bison | reverse complement strand
AATTCAGACTTAAATTGAAGAAAGTAGTGAAAACTACTAGACCATTCAGGTATGACCTAAATCAAATCCCTTATGATTATACAGTGGAAGTGAGAAATAGATTTAAGGGCCTAGATCTGATAGATAGAGTGCCTGATGAACTATGGAATGAGGTTCATGACATTGTACAAGACAGGGATCAAGACCATCCCCATGGAAAAGAAATGCAAAAAAGCAAAATGGCTGTCTGGGGAGGACTTACAAATAGCTGTGAAAAGAAGAGAAGCGAAAAGCAAAGGAGAAAAAGAAAGATATAAGCACCTGAATGCAGAGTTCCAAAGAATAGCAAGAAGAAAGCCTTCCTCGGTGATCAGTGCAAAGAAATAGAGGAAAACAACAGAGTGGGAAAGACTAGAGATCTCAAGAAGATTAGAGATACCAAGGGAACATTTCATGCAAAGATGGGCTCGATAAAGGACAGAAATGGTATGGACCTAACAGAAGCAGAAGATATTAAGAACAGGTGGCAAGAATACACAGAAGAACTGTACAAAAAAGATCTTCATGACCAAGATAATCACGATGATGTGATCACTGACCTAGAGCCAGACATCCTGGAATGTGAAGTCAAGTGGGCCTTAGAAAGCATCACTATGAACAAAGCTAGTGGAGGTGATGGGATTCCAGTTGAGATATTTCAAATCCTGAAAGATGATGCTGTGAAAGTGCTGCACTCAATATGCCAGCAAATTTGGAAAACTCAGCAGTGGCCACAGGAAAAGGTCAGTTTTCATTCCAATCCCAAAGAAAGGCAATGCCAAAGAGTGCTCAAACTACCACACAATTGCACTCATCTCACATGCTAGTAAAGTAATGCTCAAAATTCT
>NW_011495081.1:609948-610485 GCF_000754665.1 Bison bison bison | reverse complement strand
ATAAACTGTGGAAAATTCTGAAAGAGATGGGAATACCAGACCACTTGACCTGCCTCTTGAGAAATCTGTATGCAGGTCAGGAAGCAGCAGATGGAACTGGACATGGAACAACAGACTGGTTCCAAATAGGAAAAGGAATACATCAAGGCTGCATATTGTCACCCTGCTTATTTAACTTATATGCAGAGTACATCAGGAGAAACACTGGACTGGAAGAAACACTAGCTGGAATCAAGATTGTCAGGAGAAATATCAATAACCTCAGATATGCAGATGACACCACCCTTATGGCAGAAAGTGAAGAGGAACTAAAACACCTCTTGATGAAAGTGAAAGTGGAGAGTGAAAAAGTTGGCTTAAAGCTCAACATTCAGAAAACAAAGATCATGGCATCCGGTCCCATCACTTCATGGGAAATAGATGGGGAAACAGTGTCAGACTTTATTTTATGGCTCCAAAATCACTGCAGATGGTGACTGCAGCCGTGAAATTAAAAGACGCTTACTCCTTGGAAGGAAAGTTATGACCAACCTAGAT
>NW_011495081.1:604210-609753 GCF_000754665.1 Bison bison bison | reverse complement strand
GACTCAATGGACGTGAGTCTGAGTGAACTCCAAGAGTTGGTGATGGACAGGGAGGCCTGGCCTGCTGCGATTCATGGGGTCGCAAAGAGTCGGACACGACTGAGCAACTGAACTGAACTGAACTGAACTGAAGTCATAGGGATTGTGGTTTTCATTCTGTCTGTCCTGTGATGGATGAGGATAAGAGGCTTGTGGAAGCTTCCTGATGGAAGGGAGTGACTGTGTGGAAAACTGGGTCTTGCTCTGCTTGACAAGGCCATTCTAGTAAATCTTTAATCCAATTTTTTTCTGATGGGTGGAGCTGTGTTCCCTCCCTATAGTACAGGTAATGGCAGTAATGGCAACGTCCTTCAAAAGGGCTTATGCAAGCATGCCAGGCCTCTCAAGACTGTTTTCGTCAGTACCCCTAACCCCACGGCAGACCACTGTCGACCCATGCCTCCACCAGAGACTTCCAGACACTCACAGGGAATTCTGGCTCAGTCTCTTGAGGAGGTCTCACTGTTTCCTTCTCCTGGGTCCTGGTGCACATAAGATTTTGTTTGTGTCCTCCAAGAGTCTCTGTTTCCCCAGTCCTGTGGAATTTCTGTAATCAAATCCCACTGGCCTTCAAAGTCAAATTCCATGTGGGTTCTCAAGCCCTTTGCCAGGTCCCCAGGTTGGGAAATCTGTTGTGGGCCCTAGAACTTTTGCCACAGTGCAAGAACTCCTTTGGTATAATTATACTCCAGTTTGTGGGTCGTCTGCTCCGTGGCTCTGTAGTGGAGCTAATGTCAACCTTCTCTATGAAGACTTATGCCACACGCTGTGCCTCCCAGGATTGCTGCAGCCAGAGCCCCTGCCCCCGTGGCAAGCCACTGCTGACCCATATTTCCACAGGAGACACTCAAATACTCAAAACCAAGTCAACTCAGTCAGTCTCTGGTGGAGGTCACTGCCCTGGGTCAAAAAAATGTGAAAGTGCTGGCACTCAATATGCCAGCAAATTTGGAAGACTCAGCAGTGAACACAGGAGTGGAAAAGGTCAGTTTTTCATTCCAAACCCAAAGAAGGGCCATGCCATAGAATATTCAAACTACCACACAACTGCACTCATCTCACAAGCTAGCAAAGTAATGCACAAAATCCTCCAATTTGGAATCAGTCTGTTGTTCCATGTCCGATTCTAACTGTTGCTTCCTGACCTGCATACAGGTTTCACAGGAGGCAGGCAAGGTGGTCTGATATTCCCATTTCTTGAAGAATTTTCTGCAGTTTGCTGTGATCCACATAGTCAAAGGTTTTAGCATAGTCAATGAAGCAGATGTTTTTCTAGAATTCTCTAGCTTTTTCTATGATCCAACCAATGTTGGCAATTTGACCTCTGGTTCCTCTGCCTTTTCTAAAATCCAGCTAGTACATCTGGAAGTTCTCGGCTCACACACTGTTGAAGCTTAGCTTGGAGGATTTTTCTTGGACTCCAAAATCACTGTGACAGTGACTGCAGCCATGAAATTAAAAAACACCTGCTCCTTGGATGAAAATCTATGGCAAACCTAAACAGAATAATAAAAAAGAGATGTTACTTTAGCAGCAAAGGTCCGTATAAGTCAAAGCTATGGTTTTTCCAGTAGTCCTGTACAGATGTGAGAGTTGGATTGTAAAGAAGGCTAAGCACCAAAGAATGGATGCTTTCAAACTGTGGTGTTGGAGAAGACTCTTGAGAGTCCCTTGGACCGCAAGGAGATCAAATTAGTCAATCCTATGGGAAATCAACTCTGAATATTTATTAGAAGGACTGATGCTGAAGTTGAAGACCCTGATTGTGGGAAAGATTGAAGGCAGGAAGAGAAGGGGACAACAGTGGATGAAAGGGTTGGATGACATAACCAACTCAATGGACATGAGTGTGAGCAAGCTCCGAGAGATGGTGAAGGACAGGGAAGCCTGAATGCTGCAGTACATGGTGTCACAAAGAGTCGGACACAACTGAGCAAATGAACAACAACAACGAAAGTCATGGGTATGTAAAATACAGCACAAGAAATATGGTCAGTGTTATAACTTTCTATGGGGACAGATGGTTATTAGATTTATAGTGGTGACCATTTCATAATGTATTTAAATGTTGAATCACTACCTTATACATGTGGAAGTAAGATAATGTTGTACCCCAACTATATTTCAATTTTTTACAAAATCAACAAAGAATGACACTAAAGAATCATCTTATTTCAAAATTAAGCTGATGAATTAAGAAATCAAATGAATCTCAGTCTAGATAAGGGACATAAATTGTCTTTAGATTCCTCTACTCCTTTCTTCTTCCTTTTTTTAGTCAAAGTATTTTATGAACCTTTTTGTAGATATTTGACTTTTCCTCACTGGCAAGTGCTCTATATTGAAGACCTTTCTTCCCCCAGTTCTCCATACTGTCCCTTCTTATAACATTGTCACATATCACTTTTTAAAATGGCAACCCACTCCAGTGTTCTTGCCTGGAGAATTCCAGGGACGGGGGAGCCTGGTGGGCTGCCGTCTACGGGGTCGCACAGAGTTGGACACGACTGAAGCGACTTAGCAGCAGCAGCAGCAGCCCCTGTGTCCATTTCCTCACCTCTGCTCTCTGCTTAAAGACAATGGGTTGTAAAAAGAAAAGTAACCTCTTTTGTTCAACTATCCAATTCCATGATTTTATTAATTTAAACTATATGTGTCTAGAAAGAATCAGTTTCAGGAGGCAGAAGTCTTTACCCAACTAGCTCATCTGTGCCAGTCTGTTTTCATCTCTGGGTGGTGTCCCTGTCTTTACATGGCACCAATCTCAGAAGAAAGCAAAGAGGCTCTGATCCTGAAACAGAATGAGGCAAACTAAGAATAAAGGATCAGAGAGGAGAAATGATTTTAAGACAGCAAAGTAAATAGGCAAAAAAGAACAGGAAATCTCTGCCAACCGTTCTTTTATTCATGTTTTATTTCCAGCTTTATTTGTTTATTAATACTTCATATGCATAACAACTTGAATATGGAGTAGTTCTGTGTATAGGTGATTTTTTAAATTAACATCTTGTAGATGTAGTGGATCCTGAACTTAAATAATAATAAAAACACACACCATGAGCTCAGCAAATGTTCATAAAGAAGCAATGGATCCTAGATTAGCACCTAGTGTAGATGGGTGAAGAAGGAAGGCTCTGTGACAGTTCAGGGTCGCCCATCATTAAGAGGTAGGTTATAGAAACTTTTAGGATTAGAGAAGTAAGAATAACAACAAAAAGGAGAGGATAGTTTAGCATTTAAAACAAAAACAAAAACCGAATGCATTCTTTAAAAAAATAAATAAAAGCAACCTATGGTGTGCACATTGAAATATGAGAGGGGCATGCATGCCCAGCACTCAGAAGGCACTCATGGCATTTATGTCCCACTTTATCGTCAACAATGTTGACTTACCAACAAAGTGCCTATCACTTCACTTGTGTAAGCAATACGTTAAGAAATCAAAATTCTGTTTAAAAAGCTCATTGCTGTATACACTAATAGCAAAATATCTTCATCTCACTGGTCACACACAACTGGCAGTCTGGATTGCTATTCTGAGGAGGAGTATAAAGTATGAGAGGAAGAGAATGGTATGACTGAAGGGAGATGTTTCCCCAAAGCACGTGGGGAGCACAAGTGAAATCACGCAAATGAAGAATCTTTCTTCATCAAAAACTCAGGATGAATAAAGGCAGGTTGAGAGATTCTTATAATAAAAAAGGGAAAGAAACTTCGCAATATTGCCTATGGATGAATCACTGATTGCTTCATCCCTGTTTTCTACAAATGGATTTAATTTCACAGCATTCAATACAATCATTTCCCAAAGACCAGTGAAGATGTAAATATGCGTTCTCAACTATGACCAGTAGATGGCAGGAGGAAACAGATGATCTAGTTCATGACTTTCACGTAAAGCTCAAAGGAATGTTTATTAATGGAGGCGGGTGTCAATGAAATTCATTAAACTCATAAAATGAAATATAGCAAACTCATGAGGCAACAGCAAAAGTTTCACTAACATAAATTTTCATGATTTTTTTTATCAGAGTTTACTGTGAACTTTTATATCTCAAGATTTAAGGATAATATATTTAAGTTAGATATTGAAAATTTCATTTAACTAAAATAAGATATGCCATGCTATTTGTCTTGTTTTAAATGTAATCTTCCAGCTTTGCCTATGTGATAAAACCAAATTTTAATCTGGCCAAAACATGTTTATTATAAAAAAAGGAAAGTGTAGCAAGATAACAATTTTGAATCATTTTATTAATAGACTGAATATGCATGTAAGAGGTTAATAGAGTCTGTGAAGACAGGACTTACTAGGATGATTCAAGCAAAAACTGCTCCTTGGGTACCTAAGCCAAGAGGTGAGAAATAGTTACAGCAGATAAGAAGTTGGATTTGTCGTTTCTCTGCTTAAAACCAGGCAGTGACTTCTATTAACTTATAAGTAACTTGGTATTTAAACTTAAAGAAAGTGGGGAAAACCACTAGACTATTCAGGTATGACCTAAACCAAATGTCTTATGATTATACATTGGAAGTGAGAAATAGATTTAAGGGACTAGATCTGATAGACAGAGTGCCTGATGAACTATGGATGGAGTTTCGTGACATTGTACAGGAGACAGGGATCAAGACCATTCTCAAGAAAAAGAAATGCAAAAAGGCAAAATGGCTGTCTGAGGAGGCCTTACAAATAGCTGTGAAAAGAAGAGAAGCAAAGCAAAGGAGAAAAGGAAAGATATACCCATTTGAATGCAGAGTTTCAAAGAATAGCAAGGAGAGATAAAAAAGCCTTCCTCAGCAATCAATGCAAAGAAATAGAGGAAAACAATAGAATGGGAGAGACTTAAGATCTCTTCAAGAAAATTAGAGATACCAAGGGAATATTTCATGCAAGGATGGGCTCAATAAAGGACAGAAATGGTATAGACCTAACAGAAGCAGAAGATATTAAGAAGAGGTGGCAAGAATACATGGAAGAACTAAACAAAAAAGATCTTCCTGACCCAGATAACTATGATGGTGTGATCACTGACCTAGAGCCAGACATCCTGGAATGTGAAGTCAAGTGGGCCTTAGAAAGCCTTGGTAAGAACAAAGCTAGGGGAGGTGATGGAATTTCAGTGGAGCTATTTCAAATCCTGAAAGATGATGTGTGAAAGTGCTGCACTCGATATGCCAGCAAATTTGGAAAACTCAGCAGTGGCCACAGGACTGGAAAAGGTCAGTTTTCATTCCAATTCCAAAGAAAGGAAATGCCAAAGAATGCTCATACTACTGCACAATTGCACTCATCTCAAACGCTAGTAAAGTAATGCTCAAAATCTCCAAGCCAGGCTTTAACAACACGTGAACCGTGAACTTCCAGATGTTCAAGCTGGTTTTAGAAAAGGCAGAGGAAACAGAGATCAAGTTGCCAACATCAGCTGGATCATCAAAAAAGCAAAAGAGTTCCAGAAAAACATCTATTTCTGCTTTATTGACTATGCCAAAGCCTTTGACTGTGT
>NW_011495081.1:601575-604110 GCF_000754665.1 Bison bison bison | reverse complement strand
TCACAATAAACTGTGGAAAATTCTTCAAGAGATGGGAATACCAGACCACCTGACCTGCCTCTTGAGAAACCTGTATGCAGGTCAGGAAGCAGCAGACGGAACTGGACATGGAACAACAGACTGGTTCCAAATAGGAAAAGGAATACGTCAAGGCTGCATATTGTCACCCTGTTTATTTAACTTATGTGCAGAGAACATCATGAGAAACGCTGGGCTAGAAGAAGCAGAAGCTGGAATCAAGACTGCCGGAAGAAAATATCAATAACCTCAGATATGCAGATGACACCACCCTTATGGCAGAAAGTGAAGAGGAACTAAAGAGCCTCTTAATGAAAGTGAAAGAGGAGAGTGAAAAAGTTGGCTTAGAACTCAACGTTCAGGAAACAAAGATCATGGCATCTGGTTCCATCACTTCATGGGAAATAGATGGGGAAACAGTGGAAACAGTGGCCGACTTTATTTTTGGGGGACTCCAAAATCACTGCAGATGGTGACTGTAGCCATGAAATTAAAAGATGCTTACTCCTTGGAAGGAAAGTTATGATCAACCTAGATAGCATATTAAAAAGCAGAGACATTACTTTGCCAACAAAGGTCCGTCTAGTCAAGGCTATGGTTTTTCCAGTGGTCATGTATGGATGTGAGAGTTGGACTGTGAAGAAAGCTGAGCCCAGAAGAACTGATGCTTTTGAACTGTGGTGTTGGAGAAGACTCTTGAGAGTCCCTTGGACTGCAAGGAGATCCGACCAGTCCATCCTAAAGGAGACCAGTCCTGGGTGTTCATTGGAAGGACTGCTGCTGAAGCTGAAACTCCAATAGTTTGGCCATCTGATGCGAAGAGCTGACTCATTTGAAAAGACCCTGATGCTGGAAAATATTGAGGGCAGGAGGAGAAGGGGACGACAGAGGATGAGATGGTTGGATGGCAACACCAACTCAATGGACATGAGTTTGGGTAGACTCCGGGAGTTGGTGATGGACGGGGAGGCCTGACGTGCTGTGGTTCACGGGGTTGCAAAGAGTCAGACGCGACTGAGCAACTGAACTGAACCAAACTGAACTTGGTATTATCAAGGTCCTTTGAGAGCTGGTTCCTGCCTACCTCTTCATTCCATTGCCTGCTATCGTCCCCCGTGCATCTCACACTATAGATCTAGAACACTGTTTTCTTTTCTGTATCTCTCTATTCATTTATCATATAGTGTTCCTTCCACTGGGAATGCCTGACTCTTTGTATGCTCATCCCTCTTATTGCTTCAGGAGGTGGTGGTTTAGTCACTAAGGCTTGTCGGAGTCTCATGGCCCTATGGACTGTAGCCCACCAGGCTCCTCTGTCCATGGGATTCTCCAGGCAAGAATACTGGAGTGGGTTGTCATTTCCTTCTCCAGGGGATCTTCCCGACCCAGGAATCAAACCCAGGTCTTGCACTGCAGGCAGATGATTTACCAACTGAGCTATGAGGGAAGCTGCCATGCTTCAGAGGTTCCCATTAATATCTCCCCCATTTTGAAAGTTTTCCTGATTGTTCAACTGACCCTCTACTGTGCTTCGGGCTGTTTTGGATATGTCCCTCTTGAGTTCTTAATCAAAACCAGTTCTCAATGATTATTCACTTCTCTGATCACTTCATTAAACTATAATAGTAGTTATTTATTCACTATCATTCAACAAACATTTGTGCCAACTGCATGCAATCTGTGAGGTATCAGAGGTGTATTTGTGCTCAAACTATAGACTGTATCCTTAGAAAACTTTGTGTAGTGAGAAAGACCAAGTAACCCAGGAGACAGTCCAAGATGAAGGACTAAAACAGAAGGAAATGACATTTCCAATGTCACACAGATGGTAAATGGGCAGCCAGGATTTAAAGCCTTTCAAACCCACAAGCAGTATCTCTAATCCTTATAGTAGTTTTTAGCAGGAAGAAAAAAGAAAAAATCCAGGCATAGACACAAGGCCTAGACTATCTCTTACAATCATGGCAAGCTCGTGCTTGTGCCACATGGTATAGACCATTAAGAAAAAATCAAAACTAATAATGAGAAAATAGAAAGAGAAATTAAGGAAACAATTCCATTCACCATTGCAACGGAAAGAATAAAATACTTAGGAATATATCTACCTAAAGAAACTAAAGACCTATATATAGAAAACTATAAAACACTGGTGAAAGAAATCAAAGAGGACACTAATAGATGGAGAAATATACCATGTTCATGGATTGGAAGAATCAATATAGTGAAAATGAGTATACTACCCAAAGCAATTTATAGATTCAATGCAATCCCTATCAAGCTACCAACAGTATTCTTCACAGAGCTAGAACAAATAGTTTCACAATTTGTATGGAAATACAAAAAACCTTGAATAGCCAAAGCGATCTTGAGAAAGAAAAATGGAACTGGAGGAATCAACCTACCTGACTTCAGGCTCTACTACAAAGCCACAGTTATTAAGACAGTATGGTACTGGCACAAAGACAGAAATATAGATCAATGGAACAAAATAGAAAGCCCAGAGATAAATCCACGCAC
>NW_011495081.1:595856-600424 GCF_000754665.1 Bison bison bison | reverse complement strand
AGAGACACTGATGTATAGAACAGTTTTATGGACTCTGTGGGAGAGGGAGAGGGTGGGAAGATTTGGGAGAATGGCATTGAAACATGTGAAATGTCATGTATGAAACGAGATGCCAGTCCAGGTTCAATGCACGATGCTGGATGCTTGGGGCTGGTGCACTGGGACGACCCAGAGGGATGGTATGGGGAGGGAGGAGAGAGGAGGGTTCAGGATGGGGAACACATGTATACCTGTGGTGGATTCATTTTGATATTTGGCAAAACTAATACAATTATGTAAGGTTTAAAAATAAAATAAAATTAATTAAAAAAAAAAAAGAAAAAATCAAAATGCAAAACAGTACAGGCAATGTCATAGTTCACAGGTCATGATAGAAATTAACAGTGCTTCTTTTCCATTGAACATACTCCTCATGGAGAAACAGAAAAATGCAGTCAATGGAGCCCATAATTGAAGGTGTCTCTCATTTAATATGTTCCCATGATCACTCATACATTTTTATAAGTTTGCAAAAGTTATAATGCATTGGGACCATGGTCTCTATCTACTCTAATTTTCCTCTGTCACATCTCACCTTTATCAAGTGGGGCTTTGGATTGGTCATGAGTACTTTGTGACTTGACAGGGGAAGCTGAGTACACACATTTATTTAGGTTTTAGTGAGAAAATTAAGGGCTTAGCACCTATAGCTATGTAGAATTAACATATTTATGGCAGTACTGGTGTACAGATGGCTTCTAGGGATACCCCTACCATCTTCTTGCTATGTGAACTCACCCATGATATGACACAAACATATAAGGATAGTAATTGTGATTGTGAATGGATGTGTCCTATGTTGCTTTACTCCAGAAATTTGTAATTAGAGCTGAAATAACATTTGGAATGTACCAAACCTGAAACATCTGAGAAATTATACCAAACCCTATAGATGACAAATGAGAAACTAGAGAGAGGTATTTCCAAATTGGACAATAATTCTAAAAATGTGTGTGATATTATCAAACATAATTGCGTAGCTGAAAATAACTTTTTTAATGAAAATAAGCTTCTTCAACCAAGGATGAGAGAGAAAACAATGTATCATTAAAAAGTTCTCACTACAGAAACAATTATTACAAAATCAACGTCATGTGAAGAGGTTATCAATGTTTCCCTGGTGGCTCAGTAGTAATTTGCCTGCCAGTGCAGGAGACATGGGTTCGATCCAGAATAATCCCACATGCCACAGGGCAACTGAGCCCATGCACTGCAGTTACTGAGCTCTAGAGCCTGAGAGCTGCAGCTACTGAGCCCATGTGCCAGAACTACGGAAGCTCAAATGCCCTGGAGTCCATGCTCCAAATGCAACAAGAAAAGACACTGCAATGAGAAACCTGCACACCGCAACTAGAGAGTATCCCCCACTCACCTCAGCTAGAGAAAAGCCCATGCAGCAACGAAGACCCAGCACAGTCAAAAATAAACAAAATTATTTTTTTAATTTTATTTTATTTTTAAACTTTACAATATTGTATTAGTTTTGCCAAATATCGAAATGAATCTGCCACAGGTATACCCGCGTTCCCCATCCTGAGCCCTCCTCCCTCCTCCCTCCCCTACCCTCCCTCTGGGTCGTCCCAGTGCACCAGCCCCAAGCATTAAAAAGAGGCTATCAAAGACTATGAATCTGAAAATTAACAGGGAAAAAACATGGCAGAGGGTGTCCGACAGTTCATCAATAAAAATAACATGTCTTTTTTTTCTCATGCAGTTTGTGCTTTTGTGCAATTGTCAGCATTGAAACAAAGTCTAACTATAGTAATTTACTTTTCTCAATTCTAAATGTGCCCTTTTCCACCAGCTACTATATATTAAAAATTTGCATTATTTTTTGAATGTGAGTAAGTGAAAGTCACTCAGTCATGTCCAACTCTTTGGGACAGTCCATGGAATTCTCCAGGCCAGAATACTGGAGTGGGTAGCCTTTCCGTTCTCCAGGGGATCTTCCCAACCCAGGGATCGAACCCAGGTCTCCCGCATTGAGGGTGGATTCTTTACCAGCTGAGCCACAAGGGAAGCCCAAGAACACTGGAGTGGGTAGCCTATCCCTTTTCCAGCTGATCTTCCCAATCCAGGAATCGAACTGGGGTCTCCTGCATTGCAGGCGCATTCTTTACCAACTGAGCTATCAGGGAAGTTCTTTTTCTTTCTTTCTTTTTTTTTTTTTTTCTTTTATTACATAAGCTTCAAACTTCACAAATCCTGGATCATTTCTTACTCTCAAGCCAGAAATAATTTCTCATTTGAATTTTCTGTAGGATGTTTATGGTCTCTATCTTTTTCTTCCACTTACTTGATCTTGAATAAAGTTGAATTATTCTAGTTCAGTGCCTATGACATGCAAAATGTTATGCAGAATTAAAAAGGCTTTCTAAATTGAGAATCTTTTCTTAATATGACCTCACTGGTGAGAGTTTAATAGATATTTTAAAAATTTGCTATAAAGATAACAAGACTTTTTATGTATAGTGAATTCACAACCCCCAAAAGAGCAGTGAGTAGCTTTAAGCTAAAGAAGAGAACGTGGACTCTTGTACTCCATATTTCCTCTTGGACTGCATAACTGCTTAGGTATCTTAGGTGAGATGATATCTTTTCTGTCTTTTACTTTGCTCGGCCAGATAAATTGGTATAATATTTAATGTTGTTGTGCTTAGTCGCTAAGTTGCGTCTGACTTTTGTGAGTGTGGAGTCTGGACTATAGACCACCATGGACTGTAGCCTGCCAGGTTCCTCTGTTCATGGGATTTCCCAGGCAAGAATACTGGAGTGGGTAGCCATTTGCTTCTCCAGGGGTCTTCCCAAGCCAAGGGTTCCAACCCACGTTTCCTGCATTGGCAGAAGGATTCTTTACCACACAGCCATTTGGAAAGCCAATATTTAACCTTATCTTGTTTCAAAGACAGAGTTCATGAAAAAAACTAAGAGATCCCAAGGAAAAGAGCTTTGTTTATTTTACCATAACAAAAATAAGATATGATTTCTTTTTATACTGCTGGTTATTAAAAATTTCTACTCAAATAAAACAAACATCAAGTACAAAATGATTAAGCAGGCTCAGATAACACAGAAACTTTAATATAGCTCTTTGAAGTTCTGCCTAAGTTTCTAACTTGTACTTACTTTCAAGTTCCCCATTTCACCATATCTCTTTCCCATGGGCTTAAACATCTCCTGGAAAAGCATATTTTAAATGTTTTTTGTTGTAGTTCTCAACTGGGGGAAATTCTGCTCCCCTGGGACTTTTGGCAATGCCTAGAGATATTTTTGTTTGTCACAACTGGTTGGAGGGGTGTTGCTAGCATCTAGTGTTGTTGAGACAAGGGATGCTGCCAAATATCCTATAATGAGTAGGAAAGCCCCTCAAAACAAAGAACTTTATGGCAAAAAATGTTAATAGTGCCAAGACTGAGAAACTTCAATCTGAGATAACAAACGCACAAGAGTTAAGATTTAACATGACAACTTCAAATCAAATGTTCAAATGATGACTGAAACCATCAATCTGCAGGATACCAGCTCTCCGCCACTTCATTGCATTTTATTTTCACATTAAAAACCACATGTGTGCCGAGTTCTGGTGTATTTTTTTAAAACATATCTCTTTTTTTGCCTTTTTGGGGAAAAAAAAAAACTAACAGTTTGGAGCTCTACTTACTGCCATTTCTCTCAAGAAAAATATAAGCCTTTGCACATTTACTTACCTTATATAAAAATCCTGAGTGTTAATATTGTCCTTTGGAGAAATTCTTATCAGTACAGCCATTGGACAAATGCAAATTTTCAATGAGCTGAACAATGATATGAAGCAGCTGCTCAGGACATAAAGGGTCAGAGGGTGTCACTGAACATAAATAATATCTAGAGAAGTGAGGAGCAGAGAAGGGAGCTGGAAGGATGAGTGTAACTAATTAAAATATTATTGTTCAAACAAAAGTAGAAACTAGTATGAGAAAATATGGAAGAGAAAAATTCAAGAGACTGTACATTTACAACAGAGAGTAGAGAAAAAAACAATAAAGGATTCTAGATGGTTCTAGGAAAAGGTCATCTGACTGCTAATACCACTAGGCACAGCTACAATGTCTCTCCTCTGATGATTCTCCTATCCAGGGTCAAACTGGCTGCAATAGGCAGTCATGGTCTGATTGTCTGGCATAAAGTGAAACCAGGACCACTTTTCCTCAAGACAAAAATTCTGTATTTCTGCTAATGTACACTATAAACAGTGCTACCTGACCTTCTGAAAACAAATAAATGCATTTCATAAATGTTAAAGTTGTTAAAGAAGAAATTCCTTATACCCTCAGTTCAGTTCAGTTCAGTTCAGTCACTCAGTCATGTCCGACTCTTTGCAACCCCATGAATCGCAGCACACCAGGCCTCCCTGTCCATCACCAACTCCCGGAGTTTACCCAGACTCACGTCCATCGAGTCAGTGATGCCATCCAGCCATCTCATCCTCTGTCTTCCCCTTCTCCTCCTGCCCCCAATCCCTCCCAGCATCAGAGTCTTTTCCAACGAGT
>NW_011495081.1:593215-595353 GCF_000754665.1 Bison bison bison | reverse complement strand
CTCTCCTCTTTCACTTTCATCAAGAGGCTTTTTAGTTCCTCTTCACTTTCTGCCATAAGGGTGGTGTCATCTGCATATCTGAGATTATTAATATTTCTCCCGGCAATCTTGACTCCAGCTTGTGCTTCTTCCAGTCCAGCGTTTCTCATGATGTACTCTGCATATAAGTTAAATAAGCAGGGTGACAATATACAGCCTTGATGTACTCCTTTTCCTATTTGGAACCAGTCGGTTGTTCCATGTCCAGTTCTAACTGTTGCTTCCTGACCTGCCTAGGATAGCTAAATCATACAAGCCACAAGTATTCCTGAATTCTCCTGCCTGCAGTTCAATGTCCTTAGTTATTACATTGGTCCCAATGCAAATTACATCCTCCATTTTCCATGCTGGTCCATGCGTGAATACAGACACCAACCTCCCAACCTCCCAACTCCAATCATTCAGAAAGGAACTAACACATTCATACATACACACACACCAAATATCCTTAATGACTAAGGGTTTTATTTTTTAAGTTAAATGTTAAAAAAAAGTAACAAATATCTAGAGATAATGTGAATTTAAACTTGCATTTATATATCAAATACTTTTCAAATATTGTTATAACATGTACTATGTCCCAGGTTTTCCTCCAAGCACTTAACAAATATTAATTTGACCTTACATCATCTGCATGAATACAGACTAATATCACCATTGTACAGATGGGAGTTGGTGATGGACAGGGAGGCCTGGCGTGCTGCAGTCCATGGGGTAGAAAAGAGTTGGACATGACTGAGTGACTGAACTGAACTGAACTGAACTGAACAGATGGAGAAACCAAGATACAAGAGGTTGTACAAAAACTTGTCCAGGGTCAACTAACTAGTAAAAGATAGACTTGGAATTCCGAACAGATCATCTGAATTCAGAGTCTGTGATCTCTCACTGTGACTCCCCAATCTTTACTTTATCCACCTAACTCCCATCTGAAGGTATATGACATGGGAGAGGCCCTCATTACCTCAGTCTGTTGGCAATACATGAAGACATTCAGACTCCTTGAAATTCAGGCAAAAAGAGACAGAGACAGAGAAAAGTATTTTAAATCCCTTCTCCTACAGTCAAGAAATGCTACAAAGTTTTCATCACCTGTCTGTACACTAGACACAGGTTATATCTTTCACAAAAAGTAACTCAAACTAGATTATAGAACTAAACATAAAGCTATAAACCTTCTGGTAGATAATAAGGGAGAATATCTGTATGATACACCACCAAGAGTGCCATTTGTGGAAGAAAAACTGATAACTTGGACTTTAAACTATTGCTCTGAAATGGCACTTAATGGAAGAGAAAGACACACCACGGATTTGGAGAAAATACTTGAAAAGTAAATATCTGATAAAAGACTTGTATGCAAAACACAGGAATAACTCTTAAAACTGTATAATAAAACTAACACCATAAAAATCTTGGCAAAAGATCTGACTAGACAACTAGACTCCTCATCAAAGAAGATGTTTTGGTGGCAAATAAACATATGAAAGATGCTCAAGATCTTGTCATGAGAGAATTATAAATTAAAACAAAAACTAAATATCACTTCAAACATTTTAAAAAAATTTTTTAATGTTTTGTGTGTGGAGGGGTGGCAACATAAATTGCTGACCAGGATGCAGAACAATAGGAACTCTCACTCACTGATGGTGAGAATGCAGAATGGTACAGTCAATTTGGAAAATAGTTTGGCTATTTATTTCAAAGCTAAGTACAATTTTACCATACATTCCAGCAATCATACTCTGAGGTGCTTATTAAACTCACTGAAAATATGTCCACACAAAACTTTCACATGAAAATTATAGTAGCTTTATTCATAACCACCCAAATTAGAAGTATTCACAATAGGCTTCAATAAGTAAATGGCTAAGAAGACTGTGGCATGTACATACAACAGAACATTATTCAGCCACAAAATGATATAAGCTAATCAAGCCACAAAACAGCACAGATGGACCTTAAATGCATGTTGGTGAAATGCAAGAAGTCAATCCGAAAAGGCTGCATATGATATGACTCCAAATTACTCAGCATTCCTTTAAATGTAAAAAAACTATAAAGATGGTAGAAAAAAAAAAAAAAAAAAAGGGGACATA
>NW_011495081.1:550749-593115 GCF_000754665.1 Bison bison bison | reverse complement strand
AAAAAAAAGGGAAAAAAAAAAAAAAAAAAAAAAGAGTGGTCATTGCCAAGTGTAGGGTAAGGGAAAGTTTAATGAGTAGAGTACAGTGGCATACAGTTAAAGTTTTATCTATGATACTGGGTGGAATACAGGACAGTACACATTTATTTGTGTACTAGCCTAGCCTATACCTATAACAGCGTAGACAGTATATTAAAAAGCAGAAACATTACTTTGCCAACAAAGGTTCATCTAGTCAAGGCTATGGTTTTTCCAGTAGTCATGTATGGATGTGACAGTTGGATTATAAAGAAAGCTGAGCGCCAAAGAATTGATGCTTTTGAACTGTGATGTTGGAGAAGACTCTTGAGAGTCCCTTGGACAGAAAGGAGATCCAACCAGTCCATCCTGAAGGAAATCAGTCCTGAATATTCATTGGAAGGACTGATGTTGAGGCTGAAACTCCAATACACTGGCCACCTGATGTGCAAAAGTGACTCACTAGAAAAGACCCTGATGCTGGGAAAGATTGAAGGCGGGAAGAAAAGGGGATGACAGAGGATGAGATGGTTGGATGGCATCACCAACTCAATGGACATGAGTTTGAGTAGGCTCCAGGAGTTGGTGATGGACAGGGAAGCCTGGGGTGCTGCAGTCCATGAGGTCGCAAAGAGTTGAACACTGAGCAACTGAACTGAACACATTTATTTAAACCTTTAGAACTTTGTGACACAAAGAACAAACCCTAAAACATGCAAATTAAAAAAAAAATCTGAATAGAGTGTCTTCAGGAAAGAAGGCAGAATGTAACAAAGCCAGTTACATTTATTGCAATAAATGAAACATCCTAACTAAAGAGAGTAAAGGAAAACGTTGCTATCGTAAACAAGTTTGAAAATGAAAGAAATCTGTAAGACTAAAGGCAAGAGGCTATACATAGGTACAGTACTCTAGTGGACAAAGTTCTTTCTGTTGGGGGTTTAGGCTAACAATTCCAGTAACACTATATATGTATGCTGGCATTGAAAAATAAATCAGTAAATGGATGGTATCAGTACATGGTACAAGTCAAGTTTCTCATTGTTGAGAGTTGATTGTTACAGATAAACAAAGGAGGAGGCTACAGTGACTCATGGAATGGATCAGTTTAACATAGATGGATACCGCTACACACTGAAATATTTACAGATAGATGCACACATACAGGCTATTATGTATACATATAGTTCACTGTACTTTCAGCTGAGAGAGCCTAACAGCAATGATATTAGAACACTAATAAGCATACTTAACACCCAGATATTGGTTTCCATTTGTTCTTCAATGAACGGAATAAGAGTTTTCAGAAAAATGGCTTGCTGAAGGACTGGGGAAAGAAATATACAAGAAGAGTCTGTAGTATCTTGTATTCTCTAAAAGTGCAGAATGTTTCATAAGGGGAAAAACAAATACTCAGAACAGTAGTAGTACAGCAAGGTGACACTGGAGACAGTTGCAACATCTCCAGATGGCCAAAGTGTGAACAACTGAAGCCATACTGTATTAAAACTTAAAATATAAAATAACTACGCATGTTTCCATACCAATAAAAACAGAGGAGTATTTAAACAAACGAGGGAAAATGAACAAATCACCCATAAAGAAGACCTCCAAATAATTTATCTGAATGCTACTCCTTAAAGGAGATGAAAACAACTTGCTACTCCGTAAGTGTGGGCTATTTATACTTTTAGTGAGTCTTTTCTATGGTAAAGAAGGAAAGAAATGAAAACATTCTAAACTTGACAAACAGTACTTCATCCAGGTTAATTTCAACATTGGTAAGTAATGTTGATAGTATAACCTTGACACATTGTAATGAAAATTGTATTTTACCTCTGTGGTCTTCCTCCCTCAAACACATAATCCCAGTCTAAACATGAGGTAAGTATATGACAAATACATATTGTGGGACTTTCTACAAAATAGCTGACCAGTTCTCAAAACTGTAAAGACCATCAAAAACAAGGAAAGCCTGTAAAACTGTCGCAGCTAACAGTAGCTTTAATGTGTGAGTCACTCAGTTGTGTCTGACTCTTTGAAACCCCATGGACTGTAGCCTGCCAGGCTCCTCTGTCCTTGAAATTCCCAAGAAATTCTCCAGGCAAGAATACTGGAGTGGGTTGCCATTTCCTTCTCAAGGGGATCTTTGAAACGACAAACACAAGCATTGTGTTTTACTGAATGAGGTTCTGAAACAACAAAATGAATACAAATAAAAGCTAAGAGAATCCGAATGAAGTATGGAATTTAGATCATAATATATCTGTTTATTAATTTTACTAATGCACCAAATTGATGCAAAATTTAATAACAGGGAAAACTAGGGGTGGTGTATATGAGAATTCCTCATACTATTCCCTGGATTTTTCTATAAATTTAAATCTTTTCTGAAAAGTTTATTTTAAAAATATTATGTTGATAAGGAGAAGGAAAAAATAATGAGTAGAGGATGGAGTATAAAAAGGAATCAGACTATTCCCAAGTTTGTGTCTCTGGATGTAGCTGGACATGTTCAAATATTGCTAGTTAACAGTGATGATATTTATTTTGATGTGGAATACTTTTGCCAGAATCCATGACTAAGTATTAAATCAACAGTTATCCATCGGAAAGAAAATAATGAAGCATGGCAGTTGTGAATTCATGGAAAACTAGAAGATGACAGCCTATCTAACAAGTACCACCACTGCCCATCCTTAATCTCCCAAACAGAAAAACATAAATCAATGTTGGTACTTATTTACATTCATGAAAGTGAAAGTGAAAGTTGCTCAGTTGTGTCCGACTCTTTGCGACCCCATGAACTATACAGTTAATGGAATTCTCTAGGCCAGAATACCAGAGTGGATAGCCTTCCCCTTCTCCAGGGGATCTTCCCAACACAGGGATCAAACCCAGGTCTTCCACATTGCAGGCAGATTCTTTACCAGCTGAGCCACAAGGGGAGCCTATTTACATTCATAAATACACAAATATATTTATAAGGTTTAGACAAAGGTAATACTTGTAACTTGTTTTATATTTCTTTTCCAATTTAGTAAAGTGGCATAATATATTGCATTGCAATTTTTAAGGGAGAAACTTTTGTTTGGAAATTGGTATGCTGATATAAATAGCTCAATTGGTAAAGAACCCACCTGCAATGCAGAAGACCCCTGTTCGATACTTGGTCCAGAAGAACCCCTGGAGAAGGGATTGGCTGCTCACCCCACTATTCTGGCCTGGGGAATTTCATGGACTATACAGTCAATGGGATCGCAAAAAGTTAGACATGACTGAGTGACTTTCACTTACATGCTGATATAACATGAAAGGTCATATATGTGAAAATTACCTTTCAAAACTCTCTATTACCAAAAGATTTGCAAAATTAAAACTGACTTTCATTTTTATTTTAGTGTTCAGAACAAATATATAAAGCTATTTTGCCCTTAAAAGTCATATGTGGAGAAACCAAATTACTTCTGGATTCAGAAATCTAATTAAACTTGCACTAGTCCAAACAGAAATCAAATCAAGACATATTTCAGTGCAATGTACTTTGAAGAGAGAGGTGCAAATTTAAATGAATAAAGACTAATTCTTTAAAACAGACCTTTTAAAATCATGTCAGATATACAAACATTTTAATCTCACCCTTATTAACCTGTACATCAATCAAAATATATCATTTAAAATAATTATCATTATTTTATTAAAAAAAGCAGAAAATTTGAACTTTTCCCAAGTTTACATTGAGGTCAGCTTTATCACTGTATGGGAAGAGTAATCTTAAGACTACTTTTCCCATAGAGTGGCAACTGATATTTCCAGACTGATAATATCCTTCAGTTCAGTTCAGTTCAGTCGCTTAGTTTTGTCCAACTCTTTGTGACTCCATGAATTGCAGCACACCAGACCTCCCTGTCCATCACCAACTTCCGGAGTTCACTCAAACTCATGTCCATCGATTCGGTGATGCCATCCAGCTATCTCATTCTCTGTCATCCCCTTCTCCTCCTGCCTCCAATCCCTCCCAGCATCAGAGTCTTTTCCAATGAGTCAACTCTTCGCATGAGGTGGCCCAAGTATTGGAGTTTCAGCTTCAAAATAAGTCCTTCCAAAGAACACCCAGGACTGATCTCCTTTAGGATGGACTGGTTGGATCACCTTGCAGTCCAAGAGACTCTCAAGAGTCTCTTGTCAAGGCATCTCCAACACCACAGTTCAAAATCATCAATTCTTCAGTGCTCAGCTTTCTTCACAGTCCAACTCTCATATCCATACATGACCACTGGAAAAACCATAGCCTTGACTAGATGGACCTTTGTTGGCAAAGTAATGTCTCTGCTTTTGAATATGCTATCTAGGTTGGTCATAACTTTCCTTTCCATGGAGTAAGAGTCTTTCAATTTCATGGCTGCAGTCACCATCTGCAGTGATTTTGGAGCCCCAAAAAATAAAGTCAGACACTATTTCCACATCTGTCTGCCATGAACTGATGGGACCACATGCCATGATCTTCATTTTCTGAATGTTGAGCTTTAAGCCAACTTTTTCACTCTCCTCTTTCACTTTCATCAAGAGGCTTTTTAGTTCCTCTTCACTTTGTGCCATAAGGGTGGTGTCATCTGCATATCTGAGGTTATTGATATTTCTCCTGGCAATCTTGATTCCAGCTTGTGCTTCTTCCAGCCCAGCGTTTCTCATGATGTACTCTGCATAGAAGTTAAATAAGCAGGATGACAATATACAGCCTTGACGTACTCCTTTCCCTATTTGGAACCAGTCTGTTGTTCCATGTCCAGTTCTAACTGTTGCTTCCTGACCTGCATACAGATTTCTCAAGAGGCAGGTCAGGTGGTCTGGTATTCCCATCTCTTGAAGAATTTTCCACAGTTTATTATGACCCACACAGTCAAAAGTTTTGGTATAGTCAATAAAGCAGAAATAGATGTTTTCCTGGAACTCTCTTGCTTTTTCCATGATCCAGCGGATGTTGGCAATTTGATCTCTGTTTCCTCTGCCTTTTCTACATCCAGTTTGAACATCTGGAAGTTCATGATTCACGTAGTGCTGAAGCCTGGCTTGAAGAATTTTGAGCATTACTTTACTAGCGTATGAGATGAGTGCAATTGTGTGGTAGTTTAAGCATTCTTTGGCATTGCCTTTCTTTGGGACTGGAATGAAAACTGACCTTTTCCAGTCCTGTGGCCACTGCTGAGTTTTCCAAATTTGCTGGCATATTTAGCGCAGCACTTTCACAGCATCATCTTTCAGGATTTGAAATAGCTCAACTGGAATTCCGTCACCTCCGCTAGCTTTGTTCGTAGTGATGCTTTCTTTCTAAGGCCCACTTGACTTCACATTCCAGGATGTCTGCCCCTGGGTGAGTGATCACACCTTAGTGCTTGTAATCTCAGAATTAGCGTCTCTTTCCTTATAGTTCCTACAAAATTGTAAGCAAGGTTCTCCCACTTCTGTCCACATGTTCAAATGATAAAGGACAATTACTACCAAGTGAATGATGTGTTCTAACTGAATAGACCTGAAAGTGATTTATCGGGACAGTACCAGAAAATTACCTTATCAAAATCAGTATTCTCCTTTTGAGTTACTGCAACAATTTATTTTTTTATTTCATAAGAAATCTTCTTATTTCATGGAAAGAATTTTGATTAGGTCAAAACAAGAAAGATATTTGCCCCCACTTTTTCCCACTGTCTAACCTTGCTTTCCTCCACTTTTTACCACTTTTATAAATTTTTCTCCAAAATCTAACTCTTTTCACGTTCTTCCCCAAATTTCTTCAAACTACAGAACAAAAGTGAACCTTTCCTGTGAATTTGGAATGCACGCTATTTATGGCACATGATATACAGATGCTTAGAAGATATTTTAAATAAAGGGACTTATTACTGAGGAAAGAAGTAACTGTTGCTCTCATCAGATGTTGAATCAAGGTGCAAAAGTTGCTCATGTGACTATGTTTTTATTAAGAATGTTCCTGAGAAATATATAACTGAAAATCCCTGAAAACGTAGGTAAATATTCATAAGCTTAAAAAATCTGCTAACATAAGAGAAGACAGCTGTTATTCAGTTGCTCAGCCGTGTCCAACTCTTTGCAACTCTGTGGACTGCAGTTTCTGTATATTTCATATACTAACCATTAAATTAATGCTGATTAGTATAAAGGTGCTTGCTATATATTTCTGATATTCTCAATATTTTAGAAAATGGCTTGATGGAGGTGGATGTCAGACTTGAAAGAACAACATGAAATATTGGCTTGGGGAAATTTATGTAGCTACATACATTTGAAGGCTTCAATTTGAATTAAGATGGAATTTTTTCCTATTGTGTATGAAGTCACAGAAGTAGTATTTTTGTTATGTAGGAACATGTGTTTGGGCCAGTACACAAATATGAAAGATGCATACAAAGACAAAGAAAATCCATGGAGAAATAAAGAAGTGGTAACGTTCAAGTAACTAGTGCTTACAATTCCCGTCAATAATTCTGAGCCAAAACATAACCTCCTAATAACTCAAGTTCTTAGCTACTCTACTCCTAGAATACATTAGCTGCATAAATTTATATTCTTTATTCCTGAGTTTTATGCTCAAGGAAGCAGCCTTTAGTTCAATTTAAAAAATGTCTTATCCAAGAATTACAAACTTTTAAGTACCTATTGGAGAAGGCAATGGCACCCCACTCCAGTACTCTTGCCTGGAAAATCCCATGGACTGAGGAGCCTGGTAGGCTGCAGTCCATGGGGTCACTAAGAGTCGGGCACGACTGAGCAACTTCACTTTCACTTTTCACTTTCATGCATTGGAGAAGGAAATGCAACCCACTCCAGTGTTCTTGCCTGGAGAATCCCAGGGACGGGGGAGCCTGGTGGGCTGCCGTCCATGGGGTCTCACAGAGTCGGACACGACTGAAGCGACTTAGCAGCAGTAGCAGCTGCAGGTACCTAGTATTTACCAGAGATTTTTCTTTTCAAGAGAAACATTGTCAAGAAAGAGTGACTAGGAGTGCATCTGACCAGCATGTTTGATGACAGGGAGAAGAGGATTGATGCCTAACAAAAATGAGAAATACACAAAACCAGTATGAATAAATTCACTCTTTGTAGTTATGAAGAAGATATCATTGATTGGTTGAGGCAATAGTTTATCACTTTATTTATAAAATGTATCTACTTATTAGCTGTCATCACATTCACATAGAATAAGTTAATATCATTCACACTAAAATGTTTATAGGACTTGATCAACTCATATCAATTTAGAGAGTTTAGTGGGGAGTTGCTTCACAAACAGGGTTATCAATTATCTATTGCAAAATAATTAGTAGAAAATAAATTTTGTTCCCCTAAAAATCACTATTACTCAGGGCAATTTATGAACTATAAAACACAATCTCAAGGAAATTATAATCTTAAATTTTATATGACTTTTCATACAGTGAGCCTTAAGAAAAAGGGCTCAAGTTGTAACTAAGAGATAACAGTCTAACATTCCAAAATTCAATGCAGTCTTCTCAGGGAAGTCAGAACTGATTGCTTCTTATTTCAACTGTCTGCCACACCAGCTCCTTTTAGTCTTTCCTTAACAGGTTCTTCCTCACTACATGGCAGGTGGTGCCATAGTTCTGCCTTCTCTGTCCTCACAGAGAAAGCTATTCATGATAATGGTAATGTTGTCAGTGAGTTAAGATTCTGCTAGAATAGTGTGTTACTATCATTAGAGGGCTCAGTGGTTGGGAGGCATGAGACCAACAGATTCACCTATATAATATTTTAATCCCAGGAGATTGATCCTCTTTCTTGAAAAATGTGGAAATGTGTGAAAATCACTATGAATACAGATAAGTTGGATTTTAGGTTACCTTGGTATGAGAAACTCATGAACTGGCTAGTGCAGATGATAAATGCTTTTTCCCATAAACTACTAAAGAATATTTTTAGCCCAATCCATCCATCCCAAGACTCACTGCAAACCTGACTTATTTATATCGTGGACATTTCTACTTGAACTTTAAAGTCAACTCTTGACCTTGTCAAGAATATAACAGCTGCTTTATAAAATGTGAAACGAATCCACTGATGCTACTGAAACTGAATTTTCTCTCCCATTGTGATACAGCAATACCAAAGGTCGTTATACAAAGTAAGGTGATAAGTGTCACTAAATTATTATTATCCATATTATCACTACCACTACTACACCATATTAGTTTACTACTTACTTTGTATTTGTATATAGTCAATTTTTACAGTTTACCCAGCGCTTTCATATCAGTTAGCTAATCTACTGATACCAGCCTTATGGGATCAAAGCTATTCCCACTTCACAATGAAAGCTACAGTGGCTCCAACAGTTACTTACCTCGTTTGCAGTTATGCAGGTACCAAGTGACAGAGCCCATCCTGGAACCTACTTCTTCCAACTCTAATTTCAGCTTTTTTTTTTTTTTCTATAACACAGGTTTCTCCCTAACTTAATCTCTTATGAGACTCTGAACTGTGAGGAAAATTCCAGTTGAGGATGAAAAACAAGCTAGAGAGAGAACAAGATGGCGGAGGAGTAGGTGGACGTGGAGTACTTCTCTCTCCACAGATACATCAGGAATACACCTTCAGACACGAAAGTGCGTGCAGAACACCAGCTGAGAGCAGGCGGGAGTACCTGACCAGAGGAAAAGAACATATAGAACCACGCAAAACTCAGTAGGATGAAGGAACTGGGGGGAAAAACAGGAGTGTTAGTAGGACTGGACCTGCCCTCAGCAGGTGGGGGAACCGAAGCAGGGATCTGATACTCATATCAGGGCAACTGTCTGAGTCAGAGGAGAAACA
Organism: Bison bison bison; assembly: GCF_000754665.1. NCBI lineage: Eukaryota > Metazoa > Chordata > Mammalia > Artiodactyla > Bovidae > Bison > Bison bison. The sequence goes on along the minus strand of NW_011495081.1, from coordinate 584,250 downwards.
TTTAAGGCTGACAGTGAAACAGCTAATGTGTGGCAGCCTAAATGGAATGAGAATCAGACAGGCCTTGCCACAGCCATACATACCTTGGACAGGGATGAGGTCCCATGGAAGGCGCAGCAGCTGGGAGCTGGAATTTGGGGATTATGGAGTGATCCCAGGGTGAGGGCTGCTGTTGACTGTGGAGAGACAGATTGAGGGGATGTGAGGGAGGAGATTCTAGCGGGAAATGCCAGTGGAGGAAAGCCAGGCAGACAAGGAAGCAAGGTGATACTGCTGAGTCATGCATAAGGGGTGGAGCCATCACCATAGCCTCTGTCTCCCCACATGCCAGCATCGGCAGCTGAATAAACAATAGAGAGGCTGGCCCATCAAACTGCGTGATGCACTGAACTACAGAGTAGGACCCCACCCAGGGTGCCCCTTGAAGTGCCTGATGCCCAGATCTACAGAGAAGGACCTTAGGCAAGGGAGCCCCCCAAGTGCCTGAATGGGCAGAGGTACAGAGAAGGACTGGCCAAAGAGGCCCTCTGATTGGGAGCTATAAGAGGCTTGGAAAAAGACTCTGATGGGGCCATTACTCCTGCAGCAGAGGCAGTCCGTGTCCCTGCACACTTGGCACCGCCAGGGTCCCTGCAAGTCAAGCAGCTGCTCTACCTTCACACTCAACTTCACTGGGGCAGAGCTGAACAGGCAAAAAAAAGTCTTGCGTCTATGTGCACAGGGTCACTTCAGTAGTAGACTCTTTGTGACCCTGTAGACTGTGGCCTGCCAGGCTTCTCTTCCGGGGTTGGGGTGGGGGGCGGGGGGTTGAGGTTTTCCAGGCAAGAATACTGGAGTGTACTAGCTAATACTGGTTGACATGCCCTTCTAGAGAACTATATTTCCTGCTGGCCTAGCCGCCAACCCCAGTGAGTAACTGGTGTTGCCAGAACCCCTGCGACCCAAGCAGCTGCACCACCTCTACACCTGGCCCTCATAGGGGCAAACTCAAGTCCTCAGGGGCAAACTCCAGTGGACAACCCACATGCAGAGGTGGAAATAAAACCGTAATTGAAACCCAGGGGCAGTGTGGCTGAGGAAAAAGGCCCAAACTTTCCCACAACTTGTACAAGCTGCAGATTAAACCCACAGGATCAACTAGGCAGACTCTGTGTCTATGGAATATATAAAAGGTCATTGAGAGCTCCCACAAAAGAAAATGCACTAGCTCTGATAGCTGTGGACATTGGAAGCAAGAACACAGAGGAGTAGGACCAGATTAGAATCTGAGCTGCCCCCAGAGCTCAGCTGTCCAGAGATCAGCACAGTGTTGGAGGGCATCCTAGGGAGGTGAAGTGGACTGTGACTCCCAGCAAGGGAAAGGATTCTGACAGCAGTGACTCAAGAAATACATTTATTATTCTAATGTTTTGACTTGTTCTCTACAATTCCTTTGGATTTCTTTTTCCTTTTCCTTTTGTTCCCCCCTCTGTCGTAGTTGTCAATTTTATTGGCACTATGAAATATAATTAAGCTTTTGAGCTCTTTTTTCCCCCTCAATCACATTTTTTATTGCTGTTACAAACCTCTGCCTCTTCATTGAGTTTTTGCCATTCTGTGTAGTTTTCCTTTTTGTTTTTTCTTTTTTTGATTTCAATTTTTAATTTTTTAAACTTATTAGTATTTTTTCTACATTTATTCCTTTGTTTGCTTTTCCTATAGTTTTTTTACCCCTTGCAGTTAATCTTTAATGTTTATAAATCTTCTTTATCTACCTCTATTTAACTTCTTATCTATTTCTTTCAATCCTTTCCTCTCAACATATTTGTAAGTTTTATTTTCATTGCTTTATTATTCCCCTATTGGCACCTTGCTTTAGCTCAGTTTTCCAGTATGTACTTAGTTGGTTTTGTCTTTTGTTCTGGTAGATATAACTTTTGGTTTCCTTTGTTCACTGGGTCAATCTATTGTACTTTATTTTTGTTGAACTGTGTTGATTTTGCTTATGGGTGTATATGTGTATGTGTATATTCAGCATACTTTTTATTGTTGTTATAAACCTCTGCCTCTAGGTTGGGCTTTTGCAGTTTTGTGGAGTTTTCCTTTTTTTTTTGTTTTCATTTTTCTTTATTCTTTTCTCTTTTTTATATTTTTAATTTTTAAGCATATTATTTTTTCTACATTTATTCCTTTTTTGCCTTTCCTACTGTTCTTTTCCCACTGCAGTTAATCTTTAATGTATATAAATCTTCTTAATCTACCTCTATTTAACTTCGGGTATCTATTTTTTTCTTTATTTTCTTTCTTTCCTCTCCTCTCAACATATTTGCTAGCTTTGTTCTCACTGTTTTATTTCCCACTTGGCACCTTGCTTTAGTATTGATTTCCAGTTTGTGCTTTAGTTAGTTTTGTTCTTAACTGGTACATATAATTTTTGATTTCCTTTGTTCACTAGGTAAATCCACTGTACTTTATTTTTGTTGGACTATCTCACTTTGTTCATGGGTGTATATGTATATGTGTATATTCCATTATTTTAGTTATTATTTGCCTGATTTTGTAACTGTCATTTGTCTGGAATTCATCTTTGGTTTCTCATTTTTGGATACTTGTTTTAATCTCAGTTAATTCCATAACAAGCCACTTGTGGAATCTTCATTCCTGACCAGAGATCAAGCCCCGAGACTTTGGAGTGCCTTGGGAGCACTGACTCCAAGACCCTAGACTACCAGAGAACTAACCCTGCTGTGCTGCTGCTGCTAAGTCACTTCAGTCGTGTCCGACTGTGCGACCCCATAGATGGCTGCCCACAAGGCTCCCCCGCCCCTGGGATTCTCCAGGCAGAACACTGGAGTGGGTTGCCATTTCCTTCATGCATGAACGTGAAAAGTGAAAGTGAAGTCACTCAGTCGTGTCTGACTTGACAAGACTCCGTGGACTTCAGCCTACCAGGCTCCTCCATCCATGCGATTTTCCAGGCAAGAGTACTGGAGTGGGTTGCAGTTGCCTTCTCCAGAGCCTAGAGAGTATCAAATAGTGAGAACTCACACAAAGGAAAACCACTTGAATACAAGATCCAGCATCACCCAACTATAAGTGGCACCCTGTGCAGGACACCTCATCTAAAAAACAAACAAAAATACAAACCCAGTCATCAGCAGACAGGAGTACCACCTCATTCAGCCTTGCCCATCAGAGGAAAAGCAAACAAAAATGCAGCACAAATCTCACCCTATAGGAAGCTTACACAAACCACTGGACCAACCTTAGGAGGACAGAAAACAAAGGAAGAAAGAATTCAGCCATGAAGCCTGGGAAAAGGAGACCTCAAACACAATAAATTAAAAAAAATAATGAGAAGGCAGAGAAATACTACACAAGTGAAGGAACAAACTAGAAACACAGAAGTCCAAATAAATGAAGAGGAAATAGGCAAACTACCTGAAAAAGAATTCAGAATAATGATAGTAAAGATGATCAAAAACCTTGAAAACAAAATCGAGAAAATGCAAGTCAATTAACAAAGACCTAGAAGAATTAAAGAATAAACATACAGAGACAAACAACACAATTACTGAAATTAAAAATACTCTGGAAGGAATCAATAGCAGAATATCTGAAGCAGAAGAACGAAGCAGTTCCTCTGATAAAGATAAAATCAGTTCAGTTCAGTTCAGTTCAGTCACTCAGTCGTGTCCGACTCTTTGCAACCCCATGAACCGTAGCACGCCAGGCCTCCCTATCCACCACCAGCTCCTGGAGTTTACCCAAATTCAGGTCCATTGAGTCGGTGATGCCATCCAACCATCTCATCCTCTGTCATCCCCTTCTTCTCCCACTTTCAGTCTTTCCCAATATCAGGTTCTTTTCAAATGAGTCAGCTCTTCGCATCAGGTGGCCAAAGTATTGGAGTTTCAGCTTCAGTATCAGTCCTTCCAATGAACACCAGGACTGATCTCCTTTAGGATGGACTGGTTGGATCTCCTTGCAGTCCAAGGGACTCTCAAGAGTCTTCTCCAACACCACAGTTCAAAAGCATCAATTCTTCTGTGCTCAGCTTTCCTTATAGTCCAACTCTCACATCCATACATGACTATTGCAAAAACCATAGCCTTAACTAGATGGACTTTTGTTGACAAAGTAATGTCTCTGCAAGGATTCTTCAATATACACAAATCAATCAATGTGATACACCGTATTAACAAATTGAAAGATAAAAACCATATAATGCAGAAAAAGCCTTTGACAAAATTCAGCACCTATGTATGATTAAAATTCTTCAAAAAATGGGCACAGAAGGAACCTACCTCAGCATAGTAAAGAGCATATATGGTAAGCCTACAGCAAACATTATTCTCAATGGTGAAAAACTCAATGGTGAAAAAAAAAACCCTAAGATCAAGAATAAGACAAGGGTGTCCACTTTCACCACTATTATTCAACATAGCTCTGGAAGTCCTAGCTATAGCAATCAGTGAAGAAAAAGAAATAAACAGAATCCAGATCAGAAAAGAATAAGTAAAGCTCTTACTGTTTGCAGATGACATGATAATGTACATGGAAAAGCCTAAAGATAGTATCAGAAAAGTACTAGAGCTAATCAGTGAATTTAGCAAAGTTGCAGGATACAAAACCAGTACACAGAAATCACTTGCATTTCTATATACTAACAATGAAAAATCAGAAAGATAAATTAAGGAATCAATCCCATTCACCATTGCAACAAAAAGAATTAAATATCTAGGAATAAACTTACCTAAGGAGACCAAAGAACTGTACACAGAAAATTATAAGACAGTCGCTTTAGTCCTGTCTGACTCTGCTCGACCCCATAGACGGCAGCCCACCAGGCTTCCCGTCCCTGGGATTCTCCAGGCAAGAACACTGGAGTGGGTTGCCATTTCCTTCTCCAATGCAGGAAAGTGAAAAGTGAAAGTGAAGTCGCTCAGTCGTGTCCAACTCTTAGCGACCCCATGGACTGCAGCCTACCAGGCTCCTCCATCCATGGGATTTTCTAGGCAAGAGTACTGGAGTGGGGTGCCATTGCCTTCTCTGAATAGAATAAATCAAAGGTAACATCAACAGATGGAAAGATATCCATATTCCTGGGTAGGAAAGATCAATATTGTGAAAATGACTATACTACCAAATGCAATCTACAGATTCAATACAATCCCTATCAGATTACCAAGGGCGTTTTTCACAGAACTAGGACAAAAAATTTCACAATTAATATGGAAAGACAAAAGACCCTGAATAGCCAAGGAAATCTTCAGAAGAATAATGGAGCTAGAGGAATCAACCTTCCTGACTTCAGATTATACTACAAAGCTACAGTCACCAAGACAGTATGGTACTGGCACAAAAACAGAAACATAGACCAATGGAACGAGATAGAAAGCCCAGAAATAAACCCATGCATCTATGGGTCCCTTATTTTTGACAAAGGAGGCAAGAATATACAATGGGGCAAAGACAGCCTCGTCAATAAATAATGCTAGGAAAACTGGACAGCTACATGTAAAAGAATGAAATTAGAACACTTCCTAACACCATACAAAAAGAGAAACTCAAAATGGGTTAAAGACCTAAATATAAGACCAGAAACTATAAAACTCATAGAGGAAAACATAGGCAGAACACTCAATGACATAAATCAAAAAGCAAGTTCCTCTATGACCCCCTCCTCCCACCAAGAGTAATGGAAATAAAAACAAAGGTCAACAAATGGGACCTGATTAAACTCAAAAGATTTGCACAGAAAAGGAAATGTAAGCAAGTTTAAAAGAGAACCCTCAGAATGGGAGAAAATAACACCAAATGAAACAACTGATAAAGGATTAATTTCCAAAATACACAAACAAAGGGACTTCCCTGGTGGCTCAGATGGTAAAGCGTCTTCCTACAATGCAGGAGACCTGGGTTCGATCCCTGGGTCGGGAAGATCCTCTGGAGAAGGAAATGGTAACCCACTCCAGTACTCTTGCCTGGAAAATCCCATGGACAGAGGAGCCTGTTGGGCTACAGTCCATGAGCTCGCAAAGAGTCAGACACTACTGAGCAACTTCACTTCAATTCATACAACTCAATACCAGAAAAACAAACAACCCAATCAAAAAGTGGGGAAAAGACCTAAACAGACATTTCTCCAAAGACATACAGATGGCTAACAGACACATGAGAAGATGCTCAACATCACTCATTATTAGAGAAATGCAAACCAAAACTACAATGAGATATCACCCCACACCAGTGAGAATGCTGCTGCTGCTAGGTCGCTTCAGTCATGTCCAACACTGTTCGACCCCATAGACCGCAGCCCACCAGGCTCCCCATCCCTTGGATTCTCCAGGCAACAACACTGGAGTGGGTTGCCATTTCCTTCTCCAATGCATGAAAGTGAAAAGTGAAAATGAAGTCGTGTCCGACTCTTAGTGACCTCATGGACTGCAGCCTACCAGGCTCCTCCTTCCATGGGATTTTCCAGGCAAGAGTACTGGAGTGGGTTGCCATTGCCTTCTCCTCCAGTCAGAATGGCCATCATCAAAAAGTCTACAAAAAATAAATGCTGGAGAGGGTGTGGAGAAAAGGGAATGCTCTTGCACTGTTGGTGGGAATGTAAATTGATACAGCCACTATGGAAGACGGTATGGAGATTCCTTTAAAAACTAGGAACAAAACCAGCATATGACCCAGCAATCTCACATCTAGGCATATACCCTGAGGAAACCAAAATGGAAAGAGACACATAAGCAAGATGAAAAGACAGCCTTCAGAATAGGAGAAAATAATAGCAAATGAAGCAACTGACAAACAACTAATCTCAAAAATATACAAGCAACTCCTACACCTCAATTCCAGAAAAATAAATGACCCAATCAAAAATGGGCCAAAGAACTAAATAGACATTTCTCCAAAGAAGACATACAGATGGCTAACAAACACATGAAAAGATGCTCAACATCACTCATTATCAGAGAAATACAAATCAAAACCATTATGAGGTACCATTTCATGCCAGTCAGAATGGCTGCAATCCAAAAGTCTACAAGCAATAAATGCTGGAGAGGATGTGGAGAAAAGGGAACCCTCTCACACTGTTGGTGGGAATGCAAACTAGTACAGCCACTATGGAGAACAGTGTGGAGATTCCTTAAAAAACTGGAAATAGAACTGCCTTATGATCCAGCAATCCCACTGCTGGGCATACACACTGAGGAAACCAGAAGGGAAAGAGACACGTGTACCCCAGTGTTCATCACAGCACTGTTTATAATAGCCAGGACATGGAAGCAACCTAGATGTCTATCAGCAGATGAATGGATAAGAAAGCTATGGTACGTATACACAATGGAGTATTACTAAGCCATTAAAAAGAATACATTTGAATCTGTTCCAATGAGGTGGATGAAACTGGAGCCTATTATACAGAGTGAAGTAAGCCAGAAAGAAAAACACCAATACAGTATACTAACACATATATATGGAATTTAGAAAGATGGTAACGATAACCCTGTATACGAGACAGCAAAAGAGACACTGATGTACAGAACAGTCTTTTGGACTCTGTGGGAGAGGGTGAGATGATTTGGGAGAATGGCATTGAAACACGTATAATATCATATATGAAATGAGTCGCCAGTCCAGGTTCAATGCACGATACTGGATGCTTGGGGCTGGGGCACTGGGATGACCCAGAGGGATGGTATGGGGAGGGAGGAGGGAGGAGGGTTCAGGATGGGGAACACGTGTATACCTGTGGTGGATTCATTTCGATACATGGCAAAACCAATACAATATTGTAATGTTAAAAAATAAAATAAAAATAAATTAAAAAAAAAGAGACACATATATCCCATTTTTCATTGCAGCACTATTTACAATAGCTAGAACATGGAAGCAACCTAGATATCCACTGACAAATGAATGGATAAAGAAGTAGTGGTACATACACACAATGGAATGTTACTCAGCCATAAGAAGCAATGCATTTAAGTCAGTTCTGATGAGGTGGAACCTATTATACAGAGTGAAGTGAGTCAGAAAGAGAAAGATAAATATTCATATTCTAATACATATATATGAAATCTAGAAAAATGGTACTGAGGAATTTATTTACAGGGCAGCAATGGAGAAAAAGACACAGAGAATAGACTTATGGACATGGGGAGAGGGGAGGAGAGGGTGAGATGTATGGAAAGAGTAACATGAAAACTTAAATTACCATATGTAAAATAGATAGCCAACGGAAATCTGCTGTATGGCTCAGAAAACCCAAACAGGGGCTCTGTATCAATCTAGAGGGGTAGGATGGGGTGGGAGATGGGATGGAGCTTCAAAAGGGAGGGAACATATGTATACCTATGGCTGATTCATGTTGAGGTTTGACAGAAAACAACAAAATTCTGTAAAGCAAGTATCCCTCAAAAAAAAAAAAAAAAAAGCTAGAGTCACACCAAGTACATCTGTTCCCACCACCTGCACCCATTTCTTCTACTCCACAAGAGCAACAACAGTCCTCGTTGTTCATCAATAGTCAGAAGAAACAGGAAAAGAGAGGAGATCTGCTGAAGCAAAGCCTCAAAATACAAATTAAAGGTCTTGCATATTATACAGTGCTATAAAATGAAACAAACTTAATGAATCAGAAAACTTTAAAAATATTAGAAAAGCAAAATCACCTCAATATCTTTTTCTTCTGACTGTTGTGTCTCATGATGGCTGTACCTGAGGCTGTTGCTTCATTCAGATCTAAGACAAGGACGTGCTAACTGCTTTGATTTTATAAATATGTATGTAAAACAATAAATGTTTGTGTAAAACTAAAAATATTAATCAAAATTATCTTTAAAAAGATGCCTTGGATACCTTAGAACTTTATTTTTCCTTTAGTGAGGGCTAACATCATTTTCATATTATATGGAAATATTTTAGTTTTGACATTTATTTTTATATTTTATAAAACATTCAGTTCCCTGCAATCAAATGATCTGCAGAAGTGTGGCTCTCTGTGGAGAGCCTCCATGATCAATGCTTAGCAAATAAAGTGTGAAAGCTTAGTACTATATCTTTAACCATGTGTATCGTCCACACAAAGTTTGATATCATTAGCCCATAGAGATTTCAGTGTAGACCTCTAATGGATTATATTAATCAAAGTGAAATGTCACCTTTACAAGTTCTACCTTTTACTGACGTTGATGTAACCTAGTGTGGGTATTAAGAGCAAATGAACCATCTTTGCAGTACCCCTGCTTTGCAGTACCCCTGCTTCATATCTGCCACTTACAAAGTAGATGTAACCTACCTTGGGCAACCTCTAACATCTCTGTGCGTCAGCTCTTTCTTCTGTAATTATAGCAACTTCTTCATTGACCCATTATGAGGATTAAATAAATCAAATTATGAAAAGCATGTAAAACAATGCCTGGCACCAAGTACTTAATGAATTTATTCTTATTAATGTCATCATCATTATTATTATTATCATTAAAGATGAAGAAACTTTGGAAGAGCAGAGAAGTTGAAGGTTCATGCAAGATGGCTGATGAGAGAGAAAAATGTGAATTTAAACCCACATCAATGTTTAATAAAGCAATTATGCACACATACAAAAGAAAACTACTGCTGAGGTTTTTCTTCCAAACTTCTAAAGGTTACAGAAAAACCCCAAAACTTAGAATATTAACTCTACATTTAAGAATCTGATTTATTATAAGGAATTTATACTTTTTAAAAAACTATTTTTAAACCCTTAATCATTATAAAATTATTTCTCTGGGCATCAAATTCCCTATTAATTTGACTTTATTTTAGAAATCAACTATAATTAATTGAAACAGTTAAATTAGTTATTAAATTAGCAAAGCTCAAAGTGCACACTAAAATGCTTCTTTCTTGTATGTTCATTCATCTGCTCAATGCCTAACTTAATGTTTAAGAGCACATAATGCCCCAGCATGTCAAAACCTCTGCACAACTAATCCCTAAAGGTGAATAAATAATTCACTAACCTTGAGTTAGTTTTGATTGAGAATATTCCAATTATTTTGTCCTTGAATGCATTTTTCTCTTCAGACTTTAAAACAGCTTTGTACTAAGAAGATAAAATCATTCTCATTTGTCAAATAATAATTATGCTGATGTCCTCTTCACGTCACCTTCTCTTTTCCTTAGGGAAATCAGTTTATATTAAAATATAAACTAAATTGTTCTGATACTACCCAGAAAGGAAACAGTGTTGATATTTTTATAAAAAGTAGTGCAAATAGAGATAATAATAATGAGTTTACCTAGAACTGCAAACCAAGTTGATTAACAAATACCAGATTTCTGACTTTTTTAAGAGAAATTCTAAATATGCAGTATTTCTAATAATATAATATATGCATTTGGAGATGGATGGATAGAATCATGTATCATGTTAGGAACAGGGAGAGGTGACATTTTGACTGCAAGATGAATTGTTCACACATATGCAAGATTCAAGTAATATAAACTGGAAGTACAATAAAAAGAGTATCACATCCATATAAACCCATACTTTAAAAGCTCCAAATTACTAATTAAACCAAATTTCCAAATGTATAATCAAATTATGTTTGATAATATCTTTAGCTCAATCAGAAATAGTTTCCTATGATATATTCAATAGAAAACTAAACCATAAAAGTTGAATTGTAATTGGGAAACCACAGCAATATATTGTTATTGTCTATCACTATTTCTTGTTATCTCCTCCCTTTTCATCTCTGCATGTACCTCCATTTTTCTTAAAAGGTTTTTAGATTTTCCTTTTAACAGGTGAAGGAACAAAAATTACTAGAGGACACATAAAATTTAAGCTTGAGTTTTAAACAATGCCTTTTGAGGCATGAATTGGTAACTTTGATTCAACTGCCATTTTACTTGGCCACATTTGGTTTGAGATAGAGGTGAAGCACACTGGGAAGATGTGCAGAGGATACAGCAGGCTAACACTTTTCCTGTGTACACGAGTCTTCAGTCTTTCTTCCCTGTTAATCTCCTGTGTTGTCTTATATTTAGATGCGCTGAAAGATGTGTAAAGGGAGGCAGCCATGTTTTATAATCTGTAAGTGTTCCCAGCATCATTCTTTGGAACACGGGGGTGAATTTTACCTATTGTTTTCAGCTTTGGTTCCTCTTTCTGGAAAAAAAAAAATCTCATTTTGCATCCTACTGGACATTCTACAGCTCATTTAATACTCACATCGGCTCTAAGAATAGGTATTATTATCCTCATTTTACAGATGTGGAAATGGATGTGGAACTCATTATCTCTCCAAGTGGCAGAAGTCGGCTAGAAATCTGCTGTGTCTATCTCAAACCAAATGTGGCAGATTCAAGAAAACTAGTCCAAAGAGTCAGGGTGCCTCAGGGAAAGACCTGCTTTGCACCCACACAGGAGCTCGGCAATGAAAGATTCTTAAGAGTTTCGAAAGACTAAGTGACAAATGTCTTCCTGGGGAAAAATAACCTGCGTTTTCTGGGGTTCCCATGGCACAAAAATCAATGTCTTACTATTTTCCTGGGAAAATTCTGAATAACATAGGTGCTGGAGATGTCCCTGTTAACACAGCAAAGAGAAAAAACCGGAGAGTAGCTTAGTTGCCTGCCCTTCTGGAATGTGTTGGGTATAATATTACTGTGTTATCCTGTGGGATAGGCCAATGCTTGGAAGGAACAGCTTGAAAGGAACTTGCCTGAGAGGAATGCCTGCCAAGGTGAAGAAATTTTTCTAAGAAAAGGCCTGTGTGAGGTGCAAGTTTTGTGTGTGGGAACTGAGGAAGTGTTCTAAAGTGGCACCCTCCCAGGGAGAGTAGAGCAGAAGCTCCAGAGAAGGTGTGAATGTTGGGATTAGAGTGACTCTCCAGAAAATCCTCAGAAACTTTCCACTGAATGGTTTATAAACACGCATTTCTCACAGTTCTGGAGGCTGAGAAGTCCAAAATCAAAGTAAGGTGCCAGAAGATTTGTGTCTGGTGATGACCTACTTCTAAATGGTCATCTTTTCACTATGTTCCCATATGGAGGAAGAGAACAAGAGGCTCTCTGGGCTTTCTTTCATAAAGGCACTTATTCCATTCATGGAGGCTCCAACCTCAAGACCTAATTACCTCCTAAAGTTTTCACCTTCTAATTATCACCACAATGGGGGATAGGATTTCAATATGAATTTTAGGGAAAACAGACATTAAAATCTATAGCAGAAGGTAAGGTGAGTTAAACTGGACTGCATGAAAGGTTGAAGTGTTAAATCGTATTGTTTTCTGGACTTTTTAATTTCTTAAAACTTGATTCTCGTAAACCTGAAGAGCAACTGGCAAGAGGAGCAGAATTGGCCTACAAAACTGTTCAAGACTAATACAATTATGTAAAGATTAAAAATAAAATAAAATTAGAAAAAAAAAAAACTGTTCAAGAGCAGAGAAGACAGACTTAATGACAGATTAATGTATAGTAACTAGAAAAAGTACATACATTCTTAAAGACTATTCTATACTCTAAATTTTACCTTAATATGCCTTTGCAAAGAGGATGTGATGAGTTTGTGTGTGAGTGGATGTGTGCATCTGAGTGGGTGTGTGTATAAGAGAGGTGTGTGTACCTGTCTCTTTGTTCTACTACTCTATACCCCAGGAGAGCGCATGTTGCTAGAGTTAATCTACACTCCAGAAGCAGTTACTACCAGTTTTTCACTATTACTGTCTGCAGTCAAGACCAATGGTTTATCAGTCAAAACAGTGGATGTTAGTATGATTTTTTTATTGGTGAAAGGAGTGATGTTTCAAACATAGTTTATGTAGAAACAGTACAGAGGCATTTTTGCCATTGCACAATAGGGTATATAAATCTGGGAACCCATATCTTAGATTTCTTAAGAATGGTTCCCTAGATTTAAGTTTTAAATAGTCCTGTTTTACAGCTTAGGTGAACTTGCTCTTAGAATATCATTGCGTTGCCTCAGATAAATCTTTCACTCAAGGCACTATCAGAGCACCTGAAAGGACTGGCCATAGGACTTTGTGAACTTACAGAATTGGAATAACTATTTCACACTAGTCTGTTAATGAGTATTTGAATGTAGCAGTATATGTTGATTTCATTACAACTGGTAATAAGGAAGAGACACCGTCCATACCCACTTCTAATTATTCAGAAGGTACTTTAATTATTAATAAACTTAAAAGTTGTGTATGACCAGCTGTTTTAATTATTCATAAACTTAAGAATCATATGAGGCCATACTAAAACATTTTTTACCAAGATAATTAGCCTTCATTCGGAGACCAAAGAAAATAACTTTTCTTCCTCTGGAACTACCAATAGCATAGCTTGGATTGTGTCACTAACCTCCTTTAATATCCTTGGAGGCTTCTCTTCTTTAAAAAAATAAAAGCTAAACTGCTTGTTTTGACATTCGAATCCCATCATAAATTGGCCCATCTTAACCTCATCTTTCAATCTCTGTCTTATGCAACCCACAGCCCAGTTACATTACTATCCATTTAACAACTGTCTCCTGAACTGCTGCCAAGGAAACATATGCTTTGCCAAGTAAATCAGAAATGGTTCCTGCTTTGAGGAACATAGAATGATGACAAATAGCCTAAGAGACTCATAAAAAAATTATTCTACCAAATATATGAAAAAATGTTCTAGGAATTCAGAGAAATGACTGAATATCTCTGGTGGTTTCAGGGTGGTTTTAAAGATGGATTTTGATTTCTCAACTGCAGGTTTCTTTCCCATGCTCTTCCGTGGTTGACCACATTGCTCTCTTTACCTGGACTCCTTCGCCAGCCTCATACTTTAACTTTATGGAAAAATTCTATTTATAAGGAGTCAAATGTCTCCACCATTGTGTACTTTTTTTGCCACTTCCTTTCCAATTCTTTCTGTCGGAACTTATCACTTCTAGTGCTGTGTTTCCACAACACACTATTCATGAATTTACTATAGAACTAACCATGTTACACTTTAATAGAAGGTTTAAGTGTTTCTCTTTCCACTAAAATGTTCCATTGATCAAAATCCACCACATAAGATTCTAAAAAGTACTTTTTATAACTAACAAATTAATGAATGGAATTCTGGAAATAAATATAACTTAGAAGATTATTTGAAGCCAGTTAGAACCTCATGCAAAGAGTTGACTCATTGGAAAAGACTCTGATGCTGGGAGGGATTGGGGGCAGGAGGAGAAGGGGACGACAGAGGATGAGATGGCTGGATGGCATCACTGACTCAGTGGACATGAGTCTGAGTGAACTCCAGGAGTTGGCGATGGACAGGGAGGCCTGGCGTGCTGCGATTCATGGGGTCGCAAAGAGTCGGACATGACTGAGCGACTGAACTGAACTGAACTGAGAAATTCTGGATATGATATTCTAAGAAATTTTTGTTGCTGACTCTTCTAGACTCAACCAGTTATAGGAGTAGGTTAATTATTAAGACCAAGGAAGCTAATAGCTTGAACCTAGTCTCCAGGGTAGCAGTTTGCTTAATTCTATTCCAACATCAGCTGTATGCCAAACTCAAATGACCTTTTGATAGATGAATGTAAAAATAGCAATAGACTATAAGCATCAATGAGAGTGTCTGCCTAAAATCATTAGCACAGTTTCAACAGGGTTTTACTAGTGGTCAGTCTTTCATTTGATAACCTGTATGTTAAGACCTCAAAGGCTCTGAGGGACATTTTTAAAAATATTGCCTCTTGTACTGATTCTATAGAGAGAAATAGACCCAGATATATGCAATAGTTTATTTACATAGTTTGAATACACAAATCATTATCCCTTCATGTAACTTCTCTCTCTGAATTAAATGTATTACTACTCAAACATAACATTCATGAACTTGACCTTCATGATTTCTGTATGTTTGACCACACTGAAAATCCACAGTATGACTTCACTTATGATTTATTAATTTAAATGAATTTAATTTATTAATAAAATAATAAGTAATTAAAATAAAACAAAATAAAAATATTTAAATAAAAATAAATAAAAATAATTAAAATAAATTTAATTTATTAATAAAACTGAACAGTATATTTATGTAGACTTCAAAAATATGTTGCATATGTAATAATCTGTTATTAGACATCTTCCATGGCATCCCTAGTTCTTCCTTTGGCTAAAATACATCATACCTTTAATGATCAATAATCTGTCTTTCCGGTAGTTCACTCAGAGCACAAACTCTGTCCTGATGAATTCCCCAAATTGAACACAATATAGAATAGAAGAAGTGCTAAATACTGTAAAATTAATTACAGTAATTTATAATATGAAAGATATAGATAAGCAAACATGCCATTATATGATAAAGATTATGATGGATTAACCACCTATCAAGTTGTGTCAAAAAAAAGAAAGCCTCACAGACAAAGAAATAACTTGAGAGAAATTTTGAAGAAAAGGAAAGGGTCAGTTACACAAATTCTGACATAGGCTAGTTTTAAAAAATAACAGACTTAATTTAACAGATTTCTGGATTCAGACCAGCTTCAATTAGGGCCTGATTAATACTCAATGATTACAGTACTATCCATCTCTTGGTTCCTCTTCTTCTCAGTATACGCTCCACAGATAGGCCCTGACAGCTCCAGGCTCTCACAGCATAACTGTTTCAGGTCTCAGTTTTAGCCTCATGTCTTTCCTCAAACCCAAACAGTAAGCCCAGAATTCCTAACTGAAGTCCTAATAGCCACTTTAATTGCACAAGCATATCTAAATAAGTAAGACACTCTATGGTCATGGATCAGTCAAACTCCCAGAAAAAAGGCTTTTATCTACTAATATTATGATTAGAATGTGGCAAGGGAATGTTTCTTCAAAGAAATTTGGCTAAGAGTTTCCATTGAGAGGAAAATGTACTCTGTTGCAACTGTTATACAGAACCACATGGTCTTATGTTTTTAGTCTTAAAACCATTCACTGAGAAAAAAATCAATTTCCTCATATAAGGAAGATAAAATCCATTAAGGTACCATGAAAATATAGAAACATAGGATACCATTAATATCAATGAATTCTATAGTCATAGCTTCTTAAGAGTGTAAAAGTGTCTTTGTCCCAGTTCCTAACCAGATGGTTAAATATGTCATTTCTCGGTGGTTATGCAAGTATAAATTTATGCCTAGATCCCATGCCTGCGTGAAACAAAAAAACAGGAACATGAAGTACCCACATGGAGTTCACCCTGAAATAGAACTGAATCAGGCTAGGCAAATCTGAGACCCCTGGAGGAATTCTGTAAACAGTCTAAGATTAGCCACTTCCTCCTCCTCCTACAATTAAATAAAATTTTCTCTTTGGTGGGAGGGACAGAGAACTTCAATGTTGCCTTGGGGACACATTAGGCTTCTACATGAGGCTTAGTTTCCATCTATTTTAGATGCAAAAGGATATAAAGTCAGGAACCTAGAGAGCAGAGGTTAAGGCCAGAGTTTGTTAGACTTCCATGAGTTAAGAACGGTTGTCTGGCTATGGGCCCAGCTTACTGTTATGAGGTCTTGACTAGAAAAAAAGAGTAAAGATAAAATGGGTCTCCCTCAAATAGCAGGGTATCTATCATCCACACTGGCTAATACTATTCATTTATCATTAAAGGCTAACTATTCTATCCATGGGCAGCAAGGAGACCAAACTAGTCAATCCTAAAGGAAATCAACCCTGAATATTCATTGGAAGGATTGATGCTGAAGCTGAAGCTCCAATACTTTGTCACCTGATGTGAAGAGCAGACTCATTAAAAAGCTCTTGATGCTGGGAAAGATTGGGGGGCAGAAGGAGAAGAGGGTAATGAAGAATGAGATGGTTGGATGGCATTACCAAATCAATAGACATGAATTTGAGAAAACTCTGGGAGATAGTGAAGGACAGGGAAGCCTGGCATGTTGCAGTCCATAGAGTCACAAAGAGTCAGACACGAGTTAGTGACTGAACAACAACATTCATCCATTCTATCCATGTTCCACCACCTGACAACAAGGATCTTCTAATTTAGCTAAGCAGGTCATTTCTTATCATTATCCTACCCCAAACTGGAAATGTACATATCTACCTTTGAGAAATCTTCCTGTTGCCCCTGATAGAAAAGTCAAATCAAATGAGTGATAACCAATAAGAAATTCATTGGCCCGATAACTGGAATACTTGGAAGGAAGGCTGACTTCGGGCACAGTTTAGAGGCACAAACCTTATCATCAAAGAGTAGGAAAGGGATTCATTTCCCAAGAGAAATCCAGAGTATTCATACTGAAAGAGGAATGCATGCAGGACTGGCAAAAAATAAACCAGCAAACACAGGCATACACAGACGCACAAGTGAATGCTTTTAAGACATCATATTCTGTGGTCAGTCTTCATCATTGCATCCCCTGAGAACAACCTCTTCCTTTCTTTTAAAAAAGTCTGTCCCACTTTAAAATGTCTTTCATTTTCTACTCTCTTTGGGCCATACTGATCGATTCTTCTGAAAGTCCAGAACACATATCCTCAATCATTGATTTTTCCTTTGACACACACTATAATCAACAGTTACCTCACTTTTCCCTTCAATAATCACTCTCAACTTTAAAGCAGCTGTGTGTGCTGCTGAGGGTTAAATTCTAAGTTACACTGTACAGAAGATAGAAATCTCTTCCGCTTAAAAAGTGGTGTGATACAGTGTGTCCACTTTCCAGGACAGCTTAGCAAAATTTAATTAATTCATCATGAAACTGAGGTACAATATTAAAGTTCTAATTTGACTTTCCAAAACGATCCTAAATTCCTTCCTGTTCTCTAACACCTGACCACTTATATTGGGAGAGGGAAGAACACTGCTACCACTTCTTACCTCACTGGACCTGGGAGGTGAAAGGGTGTGCTCATTCCCATTATTTTGATGGCCCCATATTCTGTGAAGGTCCTCAGCAATACTGAGGCTGGAGTCACGCATGAGATACAGATGTTCCAACAGGTAGGGCTGAGTAAGATGGCATGAGGTGTGGAGAATGCAGGAATTTGACATCTGTGGAGGATGAATATCTAGTGTGGATGAAGATTAAAACAGTGGCCAAGTCCAGATCTGGGAAAGGTACATCTCAGAAACACTAGGGAAGACTAATACAGATAAAGAGATATTATGACATAGAAGCACAGACTGTAAGCCCAGGAAGAGATTCTTCTCTAGCTTAACTTTCAGTAAACTAAAGACTAAAATTAAACTTACTTGGACACATCCACACAGTGACTATACTGCAAAACTCTCATGCAGACTCTCCTTTTTCTTAGTTTTCTTGTCCTTCTTTGTAGCCATCATCAAGATCCTAATACTGAGCACGTTCAGGGTGAGACAAGAACAAGAGCCCAAGACTGAAAGGACAGCTTGAGCTAATTCATGAATAAGAAAGAATGAGGCAAGGGATGCGGTGATATCTAGAATGTCAGGAAGAATAAAGTTGATACCAGCCCAGGCAGTACACACACATATACACAGATATTACTGCTTGCGTATCAAAGTACACTTACCCATGGTACATTGTATATTGCGTATATTTATATATTGTACAATGTATTGCCATATATTTATATATACACACACACACAGACACATGACTACTCAGTGAGTGTTAATGTAATGAGTGTCTTCTCTAATAGTCATCTAAAAGAAGATACCTTGTTTTAATCTCCTTTTAATTCATTCCTATCCTTGTATTATACAATTTTTACATTTTAGTAGGTCACACATTATATTGTTGATCCATAAATAAATAATTCATTCCCTGGAGCTTCCAAAAATTCCACCTATTCTTTCTCTTCATCATTTCTCTGTGATGAAATAAATGGTCACTTTCAATTCAAATGTAAGACAGTTTGCATATGTATTTTATGGAGCTAACAGGATGCTACTTTCTAAAAACTAATTAATTTTATTTTTATTTTTCTAAAAACTTTTTTAAAGAATCCATATAATAAGGACATCAGATAAATTGAGAACAACTTCATTTGACTTTCAAGACAAAGCCAGAGGAAAAAATGACCACGCTGTCTACGATTATTCTATAGTATTTCATTTGAAATTATGAAATACGTAGCATTTTGGATGTAGAAGTTAGGTAACCTCCAAAATCCACACTCTGGTTTCTGCTATAGAACTGACCTCTTCTTTATGTCCTTCTCTTTCAAGACTTGTCTCCACTGTGGGCTTGGAAATGGAACATGCATTCTGAAATTTGACTGGCTGGAGCCAAATATTCAGTGGAAAGGAATAAAAATAAAGCACTGAATTATGCTTATCTACCAAGGAATCAGATAAGAATTTTGGAGCAAACAATGGCAGAATAGATAAAGGGGGAAGATAATTTCTTCAGTGTTAATGGACAATAAACCAACAATGATGAGCTCAAGATTCTGATATTACTAAAAATGGTTAGATGAATATTCCCATATCTTTGTCTTTTTGAAATTATTCATAAATCACTCTCAAGGGAATCTGATCTAAAAGGCATGTAAAAGGCATGTAGTTGTAAGAATTAAATAGGGAACTCACAATGATATAGGTATTTGTAGAATATTTTGTGGTTTTCAGATTCACTATCCTTAGTTATCATAGCAATTAATGAATGGCCCAGCAATTTTTCATTTGAGAAAGCACAGGGAGTAAATAAGTAGGCAAAACACTGAAAATGGGAAATGGGGAGACATCACATATTTATTAAACACTTATTGTAAGTCCCTTCTCTGCACAAGGTATTTTTTCATACATTTTCTCAATCCCATAGACAAGTCTGTAAAGTGGATATCCCACTGAGAACAGGAAGAAAATTATTAAGTAACTTGTACAAGTTCTGAAATCTACTGTGTCTCTGAATCATAGTCAGAGCTTTCTATGATGAAGCCCATGTCATGCCTCTTATTCATCATGAACCCTTGGAATTAGAAGACACTTGCAGTTTTGACAATGTAAATTATGCAACATTATAGACTGACCTCTGTATCCAATTATTTGTGTGATCTTAGACAAGCTACACATGCTGTCTTGGTCCCACTCTCATATTTCCACACAAGAGAAGATTACAGATCTATCTCTACCCATTGACAAGTACAATTCAGTCAAGCTAATCCAGATGATGCCTGAACATCACTAGTATCTCAGCTTCCTTATGTAACACATTATTCAACATTGAGAGAAGACATCCCATTTCTAGAAGCTAGATCACCTCAATTTATTTTAAATTTACTGAAGTATAGTTGATTATCAATATTATATGTTTCTGGTGTACAACATAATCATTCATAGTTTATAAATATTATATTCCTTTTATAGTTATTATAAAACACTGGCTAATATTCCCTGTACTGTACAAATACACTTACAGCTTATTTATTTTATACATAGTAGTTTGTATCTCTTAATCCCCTACCGTGTCCCTCCCTTTCTGCTCTCCCCACTGGTAACCCCTAGTTTGTTCTCTATCTCCATGAGTCTGTTCCTTTTTTGTTATATTCATTAGTTTATGGGTTTCTCTGGTAGCTCAGGTGCTAAAGAACCCACCTGCAATGTGGGAGAGCTGGGTTCAATCCCTGTATTGGGAAGATCCCCCTGGAGGAGGGCAAGGCAACCCACTCCAGTATTGTTGCCTGGAAAATCCCCATGGACAGAGGAGCCTGGCAGGCTACAGTCCATGGGGTCACAAAGAGTCTGACACAACTGAGTGACTAAGCACATTAGTTTATGTTTTATTTTATTTTATTTTATTTTTAGTTTTTTTTTTTTTAGTTTATGTTTTAGACTCCATAAACAGTATTTGTCTTTCTCTATATGACTTATGTCACTAAGCATAATATTACTCTGCTGGTCTAGATCTAGAGTGGGAGCAAAAGACAAGTTTAATAACTAACACAGAAAAAAGCTCAAGTTTCCCTTTCCCAATCTCATTTTAAGTGAAGTATTATAAAATGCCCAGCTTCTCCTGATGATATCCTGAGAAGAAAACACTGTTTAATGTCAATGCAACTATGTAAATGCTAAAACAAACGTGGCCTCACTGAACCCAAGACATTTGACTCCACAAAAAGCACTGAGAACCACTGTCATCATGGGGCTATGTGTGCTTATGTCCAGCTCTTTGCAACCCCATGGACTGTGGCCCACCAGGCTCTTCTGTCCATGGGATTCTCCAAGTAAGAATACTGAAGTGGTGCCATGCCCTCCTCCAGGGGCTCTTCCCAACCCAGGGATCAAACCCAGGTCTCCTGCATTGCAGGCAGATTCTTTGTCATCTGACCCATCAGGGAAGCCGTTGTCATGGGCCATCAACACCCAAACAACCAGCAGAAACCAGGATTCTGATGCAGCCAATACATTTTTTTTTTCTTGCTTTGTTTTCTTTCCAGTGCCTCACAAACTTTCCTCTAGAAATGTTTCTCATGTTAGAAAAGCAAATGCCCACAAACATCTCTAGGTTAACAGGAATTTTCTTTGAAATCTAACATTTTATCATACAAATTAATCTAGGTATTTATTCACTTCCTACCAAATTTTCCTTTTTAATATTAAAATTTCATAAGATTACTTTTCAAGTAAAATAAATGCTCCTGAAATGTGTGATGTTAATTCTCTGCACAGTCATGTATCCCAGTGGAAAACTGTACCTAAATTGAGAAGCTCAGTTCTCACTACACAGATGCTACAATTTGTCTCATATGGATTACAATCCCCAGAACATGGTCAGTCATCATATTGTGGAACACCATGATAGTATATATCCTACCTTGTTACCTTGTATAATGTACTTAAAATAACAAAATTTCCTAAATATTTACTGTGTCTGCTTAGTTGCTTGGTCATGTCCGACTCTTTGTGATCTCATGGGCTGTAGCCCCACCAGGCTTCTCTGTCCATGGGGGATTCTCCAGGCAAGAATACCGGAGTGGGTTGCCATGCCCTCCTCCAGGGGATATTTCCAACCCAGGGATCAAAGCCTGGTATCCCACATTGTAGGTGGATTCTTTACCATCTGAGCCAGCAGGGAAATTCAGATACTTACTAGTTATAGACTAAGTACTAAGCATTGTGCTAAGTGCTTTTTTGGTCTTATTTCACTTACTATTCCTAACTAAAGCTCAGAGAAGCCCAGATACTTACTAGTTATAGGCTAACTGCTAAGCATTGTGCTAAATGCTTTTTTGGTATTATTTAACTTACTATTCTTAACTACTCTGTGAAATAGAGATTTTTTTTTTTACAGGCTTCGGCTTCCCTGTTGGCTCACCTGGTTAAGAATCTGCCTGCAATGCGGGAGACCTGGTTTCAATCCCTGGGTTGGGAAGATCCCCTGGAGAAGGGAACAGCTATTCACTCCGGTATCCTGGCCTGGAGAATTCCATTGATTGTACAGTCCATGGAGACACAAAGAGTTGGATACAACTTACCAACTTTCACTCTCATTCTTAACTATTCTGTGAAACAGAGATTTTTTTTTACACCCTTATATGAGGAAACAGAAACACACAGAGATTCATTGAAAGTTTCTTAAGTCACATAACTAAGAAATATCAGAGCAACCTCTGGACTCTAGCTTGATTCTAGTATCTAAAGCGACTGCCTCTCTATTGCTTTATATGATGAATAACAAGTTTACTTTATATAGGGTACCAGATTATCTGCTAAGTTCCATTTCTAGGTAGACAACTTCCATATCAAGAAGTTGTTGTTCAGTTTAAATGTTCAAAAAATTGCAAAAATAAATGCTAGCAACTTTTGCATTTACTTACAAGAAGTAGAAAATAAAACTATTAAATCTAAAATTATCATTATGGTTTGTATTTTCTACTCATAAACTGAAGCAAAAACTTTCTGCACAGAATTTTCAGATAACATGAACAAGTATATTTGAGCTTTGAGAACTCAAATTACAGACCAAGAAAAAGCAAAAGCAAAGAACAAAGGACAAAGAAAACCAAAGAACAGGCAAAAAGTTCGAATTTCAGAATGTGTAAGATACAAATATGGGAAACGACAGTAGAGTTCATTGGTCATCTGCTGCTGCTGCTAAGTCACTTCAGTCATGTCTGACTCTGTGCAACCCCATAGATGGCAGCCCACCAGGCTCCCCCATCCCTGGGGTTCTCCAGGCAAGAACACTGGAGTGGGTTGCCATTTCCTTCTCCAATGCAGAAAGTGAAAAGTAAAAGTGAAGTCGCTCAGTCGTGTCCGACTCTTCGCGACCCCATGGACTGTAGCCTACCAGGCTCCTCTGTCCATGGGATTTTCCAGGCAAGAATACTGGAGTGGGGTGCCATTGCCTTCTCCCATTGGTCATCTAAGAACAGGCAAAATGCCACTATCAATAATAGCATCCACCACAGCTGACTCAAGGGATAAGCAATGATTTCTCCAATGCCCTTGGTTTAGAGGAAAAGTACCCCTGAGTCAGGCAGCACCATAAGTTTTGAAAAGACACAAGAGTAAGGGTGAGAACACAGGAACATGGGAGATCAGAAGCCAATGATGGGTTTCTCCAGCGTGCAAATTTATATTAAGCAATAATTCCAAATTTATGATGACTTGCAGGACTTTGTAGACCTTCAAACAAAGACCCTTATTATTTTTTAACCAAATGCTTATGAAAAAAATCAAAGAATCTTTGAAAAGAGGTCCAAGTCCCTTGTTTACCAAATGAGGAAACAAGTTCAAAGTGGCCTTCTCTTGATGAATCTGTGCATTGCCTACTCTCAGGCAATGGGTCCTGTGTGGGGTTCATTCCACCCCAGTGCAAGGGTTTTGGCAGTGATTTAATCAGAAACCAATTAGGGCACAGTTTTGGGTTGGAGATGTAGCTCTGTATACTTTTCCTGTTTACCAAGTGATTTTCTGTGTAGCGCCAGAGTTGGAGGAGTGGTGAAAGTTTGGGGATATCAGCATAAGTAGCATGTGTTTGGAGTTGACAGCAGCTATGTCTCACTTTTCATGCTTAAACATCAGTATGTTCTATGAATTTTTTTCCTGAAAACTTACCGTAGAACCTATTTCAACTTGATTCAATGATTCTATGAGATATAAAATATCTTCCTAACAAGTCTCTGTGTTTCAACAGATCCTGATACATAAAAATATTCTCTCTCTATTGTATAATTATCTTTCTGTTGATTTCCATACTTTTGCTATTGTTAGTTTTTAATACATGGCCCTTTCTCTTCTCTCTTATTGTTAGCTTTTTGATGCCCACAGACATTTTGATGCCTACAGCCATCATTATTTATCCTTTCTTTCCTTTCTGCTAACCTTAAATAGATGGGGCACCTGTTTGTTGGCTGCCCCTTTGTCTTCCCTGAAATATCCTCTTTCTTGAAAGGTTGTAAAATGATTTCTTCCTCTGAGAAAGTAAAACATAATGAAGCTCATAAAAGTGCCAGTTGCAGTTTTACCTGGATATGGTAAGTGGCCATTGATGTGTGCATATTGGCTATTTCTGTATATGGAAGAGCTGGGGTGAACAATGACTGCAAAAACAGTGCTAAAGATGACTATCCTCAACATCCTGAACAATTGTCTTGAGTATCTAGTGTTTTCATGTGGGACTCTATGCTAGGGCCCCAGCATGAAAATGAGATTGGAATAGAGGGTTGTGGAAGTGCTGTGAGAGTCAAATGGAGACTTGAAAATTCTCAAATGTTAGGAAACCTATATTTAGCCAAGGACTCTGGCACAATTTAGTCCCTCTATGTCTATTTTCATGTAAGATTTTTCTCATTTTTCTTAAGTATATGAAAACAATTATACTCCTGATATGCATTCAGATGTAACTCCTTTTTATCATTGTAAAAGTAATACATGATTAATCAAGGCAGTTCGGAAAGCATACAACAAAAAAAAAGGTAAATTTTATTGTCACCCTGCTTATTTAACTTATATGCAGAGTACATCATGAGAAACGCTGGGCTGGAAGAAACACAAGCTGGAATCAAGATTGCCGGGAGAAATATCAATAACCTCAGATATGCAGATGACACCACCCTTATGGCAGAAAGTGATGAGGAACTCAAAAGCCTCTTGATGAAAGTGAAAGAGGAGAGTGTAAAAGTTGGCTTAAAGCTCAACATTCAGAAAATGAAGATCATGGCATCCGGTCCCACCGCTTCATGGGAAATAGATGGGGAAACAGTGGAAACAGTGTCAGACTTTATTTTTCTGGGCTCCAAAATCACTGCAGATGGTGACTGCAGCCATGAAATTAAAAGCCACTTACTCCTTGGAAGGAAAGTTATGTCCAACCTAGATAGCATATTCAAAAGCAGAGACATTACTTTGCCAACAAAGGTCCATCTAGTCAAGGCTATGGTTTTTCCTGTGGTCATGTATGGATGTGAGAGTTGAACTGTGAAGAAGGCTGAGCGCCGAAGAATTGATGCTTTTGAACTATGGTGTTGGAGAAGACTCTTGAGAGTCCCTTGGACTGCAAGGAGATCCTACCAGTCCATTCTGAAGGAGATCAGCCCTGGGATTTCTTTGGAAGGAATGATGCTAAAGCTGAAACTCCAGTACTTTGGCCACCTCATGTGAAGAGTTGACTCATTGGAAAAGACTCTGATGCTGGGGTGGGGATTGGGAGCAGGAGAAGGGGATGACAGAGGATGAGATGGCTGGATGGCATCACCGACTCGATGGACGTGAGTCTGAGTGAACTCCGGGAGTTGGTGATGGACAGGGAGGCCTGGCGTGCTGCGATTCATGGGGTCGCAAAGAGCCGGACACGACTTAGCGACTGAACTGAACTGAACCCTCAGGACTAACAGATTTTACTATTTTGGTATGATTTTCTTTTATATTTTGCTCAAATCTCATGTAATTATAAATATCTACACAAACCTTGTATAAAACATCTGCATATAATTTTATCACCTCATTTAATGTTATGTCTTGAGCATTTTCCATTACCAACAGCATTTTCTTCATTACTTGTTTTATGCGTCTCTAACATTCCTTCTTGGGAGATATGTTATAGTTTAATTGTTTAGTGAATTCAGCACTGTTGGACTCTTAGTTCTCATTATCTCTATTAAAAGCAGCACTACAATGAGCGTTTTTGCTTCATTATTTCTGTGTATGTCTCTGATTTTATCTGAAACAAATTCTTAGAAGTTGCATTTCTGAATCAAAGCTATATATGATTTGAAATCCACCTGAAAAATAATGCCAAATTTCTTTCCAGAATAGTGTACTCTTGGACTTCTATCTTCCTGCTTATATCTCTAAGAATAGTGATTTTCAATTTTGTTTCTACCTTTACACATGTAAATACACCCACATACGCAGACTTAATTAATTCACAGCGTACATCTGTACCCCACTGCTTTATCTCCTGCTTAAAAAAAAAAAAAAATAAGAGCATTGGAGTTAAAGTGAGATTGATTAACTGTAAGAAAATCTTGAATCTATTGTAAAGAGATAATACTCACAAGCTGCAGTACCTAAGTACATTTTCTGTAATTGGTCATAAATTATTAGGTAGCGTGTATGACTCCATACCTCAGATATGAACACACCCATTACTTTAGAGAGAGCTTCCTGTCAATTGCTTTCCAGAAACAGTTTTATGAATAAAGATTAAGGCTATGTATCATTATGTCAACCTGAGAACATTATCATAAACATTTCACTACAAGTCTTAATTTAAAAAAATAAAATAAAATGCTGGATAAGCCAAGGTACTGAGACTTATTCCAAAAAATTGAAGCAAAAATTTTTTTCATCTGGCATCAGGAAGACAAGACACCAGAAATCATTTGAGGAGAGATATCTCTATATCAGCAACTATCTTTATCTCTATTCATTTTAGTGAATTCCACCAATTATTATGCACTGATGCAATGGCCACATAAGCACTCCTTGTATGTTATCAGAAAAGCTACTTTGAAAAAAAAAAAAACTTTTATTTTGTACTGGGGTTTAGCCAATTAACAAATGTTGTGTGAGAGTTTCAAGTGAACAGTGAAGGATTCAGCCATACATACGTATGCGTGTATCCATTCCCCCTCAAACCCCTCTCCCATCCAGACTGCCACATAACTAAACAGAGTTCCCTGTGCTGTACACTAGGTACTTATTGATTATCTATTTTCAATATAGCAGTGTGTACATGCCCATCCCAGAGTCCCTAAATATCCCTTCCCCCTATCCTCCCCTGTCCCAACCCCTGGCAACCATAAGCTCTTTTTCAGTTTCAAAGTCTGTGAGTCTGCTTCTGTTTTGTAAGTTCATTTGCATCACTCCTTTTGTGAATTAAGTCAGACAGAGAAGGGGAAATATCATGTCATCCCTTATATGTGGAATCTAGAAAGGCCACTTTTTAAATCATTATTTTGAATTATAACAGAAGTACTCAATTCCTAGTAGAATATTTTCAGCAAGCATTTAACAAAATGATGGTTGTTGGGGTTATTTCATTTTACAACATCACATTAGCATTAACTTTTCATTTTACCAGGGCAGCCAAAGTACACATATTATATGAACCTAGATTGCTCTTCTTGAGACAGAATGAACTGAAGGTCCCTAGGCAGAGCCATTAGGAGATCAGAGTTATATTAAAACATTACACAAAGGAAGTAAAGATTTCCATCAGTTGGGCCATCTTTGTAAAGTCATATTAAGAACAAGTGATGCAGGTCCTTCTGTTCACAGAGCTCTCTGGTGGTCCCTCTTGAGGGAAGAGAAGTACAACATGTCTCTTATCTTGTAGAAGTTTATTCTCTATTTTACAAAATACGCCCATTTAAATGCAAGATTAAATGCAAAAAGTAAACACTTTACATTGAAATCAGTGCCATAGAAATGGGTATAATGAACCTCCAATATAGAGAAAATGAAGTATTTTGTATAAAAGATGAGAAGAAGGACTTTTTAGAAGGATGTGAATCTGAATTTATCTGAGGGTGATGTGTAGGCGTAAGAAAAATAGGAAGACACTTTGGCAAGTATATAAATGGATCAACAGCCATTAAACAAAAGTTGATGACAAAAGAGTTCTGCTGCTGCTGCTGCTGCTAAGTCGCTTCAGTTGTGTCCGACTCTGTGTGACCCCAGAGACGGCAGCCCACCAGGCTCCCCCGTCCCTGGGATTCTCCAGGCAAGAACACTGGAGTGGGTTGCCATTTCCTTCTCCAATGCATGAAAGTGAAAAGTGAAAGTGAAGTCGCTCAGTCGGGTCCGACTCTTAGTGACCCCATGGACTGCAGCCTACCAGGCTCCTCTGCCCATGGGATTTTCCAGGCAAGAGTACTGGAGTACTCAGTGTTTTACCTGGATTTAATGTTTTCATGTGGGCCTCTATGCTAGGGCCCCAGCATGAAGATGAGATTGGAATAGAGGGTTGTGGAAATGCTGTGACAGTCAAATGGAGACTTGAAAATCGTTACGATCAGAAATTATCTGGAAAAAAAAAAATGCCATAATATAGTGATCACCGAAAGGGGCCTTTGCCAATAAACCTCTCCTTGCCATTGACAAAAACATTGGTTCTCAACCTTTGGTATACAGAGTCATATTATGAGAAGTTTCTAAAATCTAGATTTCTGTATTATAACCACAGAGTGTACATGTAATGGGTCTGGGATGGGATCCAAGAATATTCACATATTACAAGATTCTAATGCGAGTGCTCTGTGGGCTACACTTTGGCTTTAAGAACTACCTCTCTAAAAGCACTGTCCTCCCGGTTCATAGGTTCCTGCCCTGAATGACACTGGCAGGATGAGACAGTATCCTGTTTCAATCATACATATGGATTTTT
Source organism: Bison bison bison (assembly GCF_000754665.1). NCBI lineage: Eukaryota > Metazoa > Chordata > Mammalia > Artiodactyla > Bovidae > Bison > Bison bison. The sequence continues at coordinate 555,458 of NW_011495081.1, read as the reverse complement.
TCATAACCAGATTTAGAGCAGACATTGGGCCTTCCAAGTACATTTCTCACAGACACTGGCAGAGAGTTGGACACAGAGCAGACATTTAATAAAAACGAACAGTTGGTGATGTTTGTACAACTATAATTAGTCATGTGGCAGCTGGTCATAGTTCTAAGCATCTCAAAAAAGTTAGTACCTCTAATTACTTCTAACTGAACAAACCTCTTTTTGTAGAGTGGCCTGTCTTCTACTTTTTGGTCAGAGATAGTCTTCTGGGCTGACATTAGTTGGATGCTCATCCTCATACCCCAAGGTCAGAGAACACAGAACCTATTCTTTGGATTCCCTTTAGTAGTCATGCTCTTAATTTTTTGAGACAAAAAATAATCATTGAAAAGCCCATTTGATAATAGCCCAAACCACCTATGATGATAAAAAGATTGTTTTTATGCTTAGCACAACTAGAATTTCAGCAGAGTGGTCAGTCATTTCTGGGTTCCAGAACACTTTCGAAAAAATAGCAATAAAATTCTCTAAAAAACACAGTGACTGAATGTGTATGTACGTGTGTGCCTTTTGATGGGGATACTGTGTAATATTTATCATGGGTTTATATTTACTCCTCTGATTACTACTGAATGGTGCAATGCTCTTGAAAATACAGCATTTGTTTGTGATCATATGACACCTTAAAATCTGTTTCCTAAGGAAAGCACAATAATTAATTGTTTTATGTCTCAGTTATACTTCAGTGGAGTAGATTTATTTTCACTTGGTATCAGGGAGACATGATACTAAGAAATTTTTGAGGGAAGATAACTACTTTAGTGTGAAATGCAATAGATGAGAAATGAGACCCAGCTTCTCATCTTCATCTTTGGTATTAAGTAGCAGTATGACTAAATAGAATAATTTCAAGTTAATCCTCAGCTACAAACAAAAGAAAGCAGAAAGGATGTTGTTTGCATCAAAATGTTACTGTAAATGCACAGTACACCAGCACCTTGCTAAGACATCTGAATTTTTTTAAATAAAAATTTAGAGAAGAAAGCAAGTCTCTTATGGAAATAACTCAAAGGCAATTTTTTAAAGTACAGCAATTGTGTCAGCCTCTAGTATTTAATGATAGTTGGTCAAAAGTTAGGATTAGTTTACCAGAAATCATTAGAATTGAATAAGCTTCCTAATTTAGACAGGAAAAAATGATTTAAAATGATTAATACTATTAAAAGATTCTGTGCTTCACCAAATATATAGAACACATTTGAAATGATCATACTAATTTTTTAAAACCAGCATGTTAACAGTTAATTTCTGTAGGCCAAGTAGTCATTCCTAGCTTAACAAGTTACTTGTCATATTTTTTCTTGCAAAGATACCAGCTCAACCCTTCTTTATTGAAAAACTATATTTGAAATAGACAGGTGATTACAATACTATTGAATCTCTCCGTTCTTCTGAACAGTATCGGAAAAATAAAATGAGATTAGAATTGTCTGGAAGGCAATTAATATAGTAAATATTGTTGTTTTTCATATTTTTCACTATAATCATTACAGCAATAGTGGTACTTATACTGGTAGTAGCATAGTGGTAATAACATGTGGAATTGGAAAAAACCTGGATTTAAGTCCTTGGTTTGCCACTGACTAAAATTTAACTGTTAGATATGCAGTTTCTTTATTTGTAAAACGGGAATAATAAAATGATTTCATCTACAGAGTGGTTGTAAAATTCAAATGTAAAAGAGTTCTGAAAATTATGAAGTTCATTGCATATGCTGACACTCACTGCTATAACTTACATATAAATATACACATTATCTTTACCTATTTTTATATTACTGGCTTTACCAAGCTTAATGATGTGTATTGGAAATGTTCTGAATCTGTTTTAATTAAGTTTTTTTATAATTATCAGTGGCCTTCAAGATCAACTAATCTATTCTAGATATTGTATAGATTAGGAAAATCATCCAGAAGAGATGTTAAAACCTTGTCTAAGGTGGTATACTTTGAGGTGACTTAGTGGGACCCTATCCTGATTTTTTATTAGAGTTCGCATTATTTCATTAGTTACATAATGTATTCTTTAAATCTTCAAAGCAAATCTTGCAGGATGTTGGAAATGTTCTATGTAAAAGTGTTTTGAGTCTAATAAACATGCCCAGTCCTAGATTAAATAAAATTAACAAACTTCTTCAAAGTTGAATCACATACGTTCTTGAATATATTAGACTGCACTGTATGAAACTCTAGAAAAAATATTTACTATCTATTATGGCCAAAATCTTTCAACCATTGAAATGTATTTTATGTTATTGGCCTTTAAGTGAATTATAGATCACATTGATCAAAATGTTACTTTATCACACTGGAAGTTACATGACTATCAGTGGGACATACCTGGTTTTGGTACGGAATAATAGATGAACAAAGTGATCTTCAGAATTAGCACTGTACACTTACCACCACTGTGAAGTATTTGTAGCAGTACTTATGTGAATTATATAAGCATTGTTTCAATATGCAGCCCATTGGCCCAAATGGATGTTTACTGGTTTGCTTTCACATAATTGAGATAACTGACACAACTTTTTTTCAGTAATATACGATTTTATGTTAAGAGGTTATTATCTAATTGTATGAGGTACTTAAATTCTAAAGGAATGTCGTGTCTGCATTATGCAGCAACAGGTTAATTTGAAACTAGAAAAACAGTTCATGAAAAATAGTAAGAGTCCCTGAGGAGCTGGCAAAAAAGCAAACATTCAGAAGCATCAAGGATATAGAAAACAGATGTAAAGACAGAGCAGTAAGTCACTCTAGAGAACTAGACATCCACACAGGCAGACACTATAGACAAGGGGAGAAGACATTCTTTAAAATTGCATCCGGGTTTGCTACAGTCTGCAGTAGTTATGTCTTCTTTCTGCTATATTATAATAACCACAACCTGAACAAATGATCTGCTTCCTAAATTGTAGGTCTCTAACTATCAAGTAGAGCCAATCATCAAAAAGTCACAATAATCAAAGACACTGCTGCTGCTGCTCCTAAGTTGCTTCAGTCGTGTCCAACTCTGTGCGACCCCAGAGATGGCAGCCCACCAGGCTCCGCCGTCCCTGGGATTCTCCAGGCAAGAACACTGGAGTGGGTTGCCATTTCCTTCTCCAATGCATGAAAGTGAAAAGTGAAAGTGAAGTCACTCAGTCGTGTCCGACTCCTAGCGACCTCATAGACTGCAGCCTACCAGGCTCCTCCGTCCATGGGATTTTCCAGGCAAGAGTGCTGGAGTGGGGTGCCATCGCCTTCTCCGAATCAAAGACACAATTAGGTTTAAATAAGTTTTTATAACCTATAGATGCATAACAGATTGTTACAGAAAATTAAAGATGTGTAGATTTTATAAACATCTAAAATCAGTGGTAACCACTCTTTGCATTTATGTACATATAATTTGTTCCTTATTGTTCATGTTGGCACATATATCAAATGTGAACCACTGTTCTCACAGCGAGAAATGATCCGTTACTCCACTACACATTTCTTAAGGTGTAGAAAATATCTGTTGATTGACTAGTAGTGTGATAAGGAAATAATATTACCTAACTCTCCATAGGGCTGAACATGAGAAATTAAATATGTAAATACATACATTTGTGTGTGTATAGTGTAGTAATGTAGTGTTAGTTGCTTAGTCATGTCCGACTCTTTGCGACCCCATGGACTGTGACCCGCCAGGCTCCTCTATCCGTGGGGATTCTCCAGGCAAGAATACTGCAGTGGATTGCCATTCCCTTCTCCAGAGTGTGTGTGTGTGTGTGTGTGTGTATACATGTATGTATGTATAAATGTATATATATTACATTAGTATGTTATAAATAAACATTATATGTTTTATATATAAATATAAACATTATAGGTAAAAAAGAAAGCACTGCTTGAATACACAGGAAATGATATATCTGTGCTTGTCATTAACACAACAGTAAGGATGATGACCAAGATGACCATAATGATGAAATGCTCACTGGCTCACAAATCATTTAAAGTGCATTCTGGAGTCCAGACAGGAAATTTACTGATTACTAATTAAATTCATTTCTGGAACACAATAAAGCATGTTCCCCCATGTGACTTTCTTTAAACTTAATGTCCCACTTGTGTTAAGAAGGAAAAAACACTAGAGACAGAAAACAGATTAAGAACTCTTAAACTTCCCCAACATACACAAACACACACACACACTCTCTCTCTTACTATATGTATATGACTTTTGTCCAATTAAATTACTTCTCTGAAATTTGGATTCTCTTAGTGAACAGTTTAAGATAAACAAACTCTATCTAATAGATGTCTTGTGAGAACTATTTAAATTCTGTAGGTATGTGTTATCTTCAAGGTATTTTTAAAAAAGTGAAAAATATAAATACTGCTTTTGCAGACAATGGAATGTATTTCTTTTTAGACAGATCCATTAAAATCTTCTTCAGCATTACTGGTCAGGGCATAGACTTGGATTACTATGATGTTGAATGGTTTGGCTTAGAAACAAACAGAGATCATTCTGTCGTTTTTGAGACTGCATCCAAGTACTGCATTTCAGACTCCTTTGTTTACTATGATGGCTACTCCATTTCTTCTAAGGGATTCTTGCTCACAATAGTAGATATAATGGTCATCTGAGTTAAGTTCACCCATTCCAGTCCATTTTAGTTTGCTGAT
>NW_011495081.1:532539-550643 GCF_000754665.1 Bison bison bison | reverse complement strand
TGTTGTTTTTGCTTTGGCTCCATCTCTTCATTCTTTCTGGAGTTATTTCTCCACTGATCTCCAGTAGCATATTCGGCACCTACTGACCTGGGGAGTTCATCTCTAAGTGTCATATCTTTTTGCTTTTTCATACTGTTCATGGGATTCTCAAGGCAAGAATACTGAAGTGGTTCGCATTCCCTTCTCCAGTGGACCATATTTTGTCAGACGTTTGCCTTTGACTGTGTGGATCTCAACAAACTGTGGAAAATTCTTAAAGAAATGGGAATACCAGGCCACCTGATCTGCCTCTTGATAAACCTGTATGCAGGTCAGGAAGCAACAGTTAGAATTGGACATGGAACAACAGACTGGTTCCAAATAGGAAAAGGAGTACATCAAGGCTGTATATTGTCACCCTGCTTATTTAACCTATATGCAGAGTACATTATGAGAAACTCTGGGCTGGATGAAGCACAAACCAGAATCAAGATTGCTGGTAGAAATATCAATAACCTCAGATATGCAAATGACACCACCCTTGTGCCAGAAAGTGAAGAAGAACTAAAAAGCCTCTTGATGAAAATGAAAAAGGAGAGTGAAAAAGTTGGCATAAACCTCACCATTCAGAAAACTAAGATCATGGCATCTGGTCCCATCACTTCATGGCAAATAGATGGGGAAACAGTGGAAATAGTGACAGACTTTATTTTTCTGGGCTCCAAAATCACTGCAGATGGTGACTACAGTCATGAAATTAAAAGACGCTTGCCCTTGGAAGAAAAGTTATGATCATCCTACACAACATATTAAAAAACAGAAACATTACTTTGCCAACACAGGTCCATCTAGTCAAAGCTATGGTTTTTCCAGTGGTCATATATGGATGTGAGAGTTGCACTATAAAGAAAACTGAGCACCGAAGAATTGATGCTTTTGAACTGTGGTGTCAGAGAAGACTCTTGAGAGTCCCTTGGACACAGCAAGGAAATCCATCTAGTCAATCTTAATGGAAATCAGTACTGAGTGTTCATTGGAAGGACTGATGCTGAAGCTGATTACTGATTCATTTGAAAAGACACTGATGCTGGGAAAGATTGAAGGCGGGAGGAGAAGGGGATGACAGAGATAGCTGGATGGCATCACCGACTCAACGGACATGAGTTTGAGAAAACTCTGGGATTTGGTGATGGACAGGGAGGCCTGGTGCACTGCAGTCCATGGGGTCACAAAGAGTCAGACTGACTGAGCGACTGAACTGTCGCACCTGACTGACTGACAAAATGTAGGAACTACCATTCATCTTATACTTCATTTTCCCATGCTAGGAGTATGCACATATGCATACTGAAAACATGCTGCTGGGCTTCCCTTCTGGCTCAGTGGTAAAGTATCCACCTCCCATTGCAATAGAGTCAGGTTCAGTCCCTGGTCTGGGAAGATCCCACATGCTGTGGAGCCACTAAGCCCATGTGCCACAACTATTGAGCCTGTGCTTTGGAGCCTAGGAACTGCGACTACTGAGCCCATGTTCCAGAACTACTGAAGTTCATGTGCCTGGAGCCCATGTTCTGCAAGGAGAGAAGCCACAGTGAGGAACCCGCTACACAACTGGAGAGAGTCCTCCTCTCGCTGCAACCAGATCCAGCACAGCCAAAAATAAATAAAGTTACCAAAAAGAAAAAAAATGCACACTGTCATGCCACTGAGATTAAAAGGATACAGTTCTTCTCTACTTCTGTTATCACCTAATTTTATTTTCATATAGACATCTAAGCATTAACTCTCATGAATATTCAATCAATATATATTGAATGAAAGGATACAACCTGACTCTATTAGAAATAGGACAAAGCAGATTCTAGAATGCTCAATGCTCCATAAAAATTTCAAATAAAAAACAACTTCCAGGTACTTGTTACTATCAGGCAACATATTGTGTAATAATTTCCACATATTTTGGCTGTTAAAATATATGTATAATTTTATTTCAGTAAATACTACCTATAACATAAAATTCATTAAAAGATAAACTATACTGTTCTGTGCTTAGTCACATACCACTCTTTTTGAACCCACGGACCACAGCCTGCCAGGCTTCTCTGTCCATGAGATTCTCCTGGCAAGAACAGTGGAGTAGTTTGCCAGGCCCTCCTCTAGGGGATCTTCCTAACCCAGGGATCGAACCCAGGTCTGAGCCACCAGGGAAGCCCAGGAATACTGGAGTGGGTAGCCTATCCCTTCTCCAGGGTATCTTCCTGACCCAGGAACTGAACGGGGGTCTCCTGCATTGCAGGCAGATTTTTTACCAGCTGACCTACCAGGGAAGCCCAAACTATATGGTACTAATTGGCAATTCACTGAATCATATTTATTGTATGTGACAGACAATTATTGTATGTGATTCACAGACACAAAAAACAATTGTGAAATGGCAATTACCTTTAAGCAGCATAATCTAATAGGAAAGGATCCATGAGCATATGTATTTATAAAAATAATTAGAATGTGAACATTTTAACACAATGAACAAACATTTTGTAGAAGTTTAGCAACAGGAAAAATTCCTTTATATAGAGAGTTAATCATAGGTATTTGGGGATACAACAGTATTTTATCTCAGTGAGATCTTAATAGAGGCAGAGGGAAAGAATTATTGGAAATTATTTTGAAAGAATAATATGCACACTGATTTAAAGTGAAAAACATTCTTGTTGGGTATGTGTAGGTTATATGAGGCTGGAAAAGTTTTGGAAGAAAACAGATTTAGATCATAGAGCACTAGGTTTATAACTGAAGTCGTAAAGAATTACAGAAATTGTAAACAAAGGTGAAAATAGGTCAGACTTGTACTTATGAAGGACTATGTGACTGTCTTCTTAAATTAAAAAAAGTAGGGAACCACTATGCCATTCAGGAATGACCTAAATCAAATCCCTTCTGACGATACAGTGGAAGTGACAAATAGATTCAAAGGATTAGATCTGATAGAGTGCCTAAAGAACTATGGATGGAGGTTCGTAACATTGTACAGGAGGTGGTGATCAATCCTATCCCCAAGAAAAAGAAATGCAAAAAGGCAAAATGGTTATCTGAGGAGGCCTTACAATTAGCTGAGAAAAGAAGAGAAGCAAAAAGCAAAGGAGAAAAGGAAAGATATACCATCTGACTGCACAGCTCCAGAGAATTCCAAGGAGAGATAAGAAAGCCTTCCTAAGTGATCAATGCAAAGAAACAGAGGAAAACAATAGAATGGGAAAGACTAGAGATCTCTTCAAGAAAATCAGAGACACCAAGCTAATATTTAATGAAAAGATGTATTAAAAAAAAAAGACAGAAATGGTATGGACCTAAAAGAAGCAGAAGATATTAAGAAGAGGTGGAAATAATACAGAGAAGAATTATACAAAAAAGATCTTAATGACTCAGATAACCAGGTGGTGTGATCACTCACCTTGAGCCAGACATCCTGGACTGTGAAGTAAAGTGAGCCTTTAGGAAGCATTATTATGAATAAAGCTAGTGGAGGTGATGGAATTCCAGCTGAGTTATTTAAAATCCTAAAAGATGATGCTGTGAAAGTGCTGCACTCAATATGCCAGCAAATTTGGAAAATGCAGCAGTGGCCACAGGATTGGAAAAGGTCAGTTTTCATTCCAATCCCAAAGAAAGGAAATGCCAAAGAATGTTCAAACTACCCCACAGTTGCACTCATTTCACATTCTAGCAGAATAATGCTCACAATTCTCCAAGCTAGGCTTCAACAGTGCGTAAACCGAGAACTTCCAGATGTTCAAGCTGTATTTAGAAAAGGCAGAGGAACCAGAGATCAAATTGCCAACATCCGTTGGATCATATAAAAAAAACAAGAGAATTCCAGAAAAGCATCTGCTTCTGCTTCATTGACTATGCTAAAGCCTTTGACTGTGTGGATCACAAAAAAACTGTGGAAAATTCTTCAAGAGATGGGAATACCAGACCACCTTATCTGCCTCCTGCAGAATCTGTATGCCGGTCAAGATGCAACAGTTAGAACTGGACAGTTGGTTCAAAATTAGGAAAGGAGTATTTCAAGGCTGTATATTGTTACCCTGCTTATTTAACTTATATACAGAGTACATCATGTGAAATGCCTGGCTGGATGAAGCACAAGCTGGAATAACCTCAGATATGCAGATGACACCACCCTTATGACAGAAAGGAAAGAGAAACTAAAGAGCTTATTGATGAAGGTGAAAGAGGAGAGTGAAAAAGTTGGCTTAAAACTCAGCATTCAAAAAATTAAGATCATGGCATCTGGTCCCATCACTTCATGACAAATAGATGGGGAAACAATGGAAACACTGACAGTCTTTATTTTCTTGGGCTCCAAAAAAAGCACAGATGATGACTGCAGCCATGAAATTAAAAAACACTTGCTCCTTGGAAGAAAAGCTATGACCAACCCAGAAAACATACTAAAAAACAGAGACATTACTTTGCCAACGAAGGTCCTTTTAGTCAAAGCTATGGTTTTTCCAGTAGTCATGCATGAATGTGAGAGTTGGACCTTAAAGAAGGCTGAGCATCAAAGAATTGATGCTTCTGAAATGTGGTATTGGAGAAGACTCTTGAGAGTCCCTTGGACAGCAATGAGAACAATCCAGTCAATCCTAAAGGAAATCAACCCTGAATATTTTTTGGAAGGACTGAGGCTGAAACTGAAGCTCCAATACTCTGGCCACCTGATGGGAAAAGCCAACCCATTAGAAAAGATCCTGATGCTGGGAAAGATCAAAGGCAAGAGGAGAAGGGGACGACAGAGGATGAGATGGTTGCATGGCATCACCAGCTCAGTGGAGATGAGTTTGAGCAAGCTCCGGGAGATGGGGAAGGGCAGGGAAGCCTGGCGAGCTGCAGTCCATGGAGTGGCAAAGAGTCAGACATGACTGAGCAACCAAACAACAACAAATGTGACTGTCAATATGCAAGAGGCTTGTTAGAGAACCTGGAGGTGAGATCAGTTAGAAATCTACACAGGTGCATGCACTAGGCGGAATGAAGAGGGCCAATCTTTCAGTCCCTTAGGTATGCAGGCAGGGAGTCACATCAAGAACCTTTTATTGCCAGGCACCCTACTGAGTACTAGGGCTACAGTGGTTGTCAAAGAGGTAGAGAAGACAAATATTATTAATAAACTAATATGCATACAACTAAACACAAACTTTATACTGAAATATATGCTAAGCAGTTATTGACTAAAAGGGAAAAAAAGGATATAAAAAGGAGGAGGAGTTTTTAGGAAGTTTTGCTTAGTTGTTTTGAATTTGAGGCACTGCCAGGATATCAATGAGGAAGTGTCTTCCAGGCTCTGGGTTTACACTTAAGCTATAGATGTACAGCTCAACTGCATGAAGACAACTGTTCAATTCAAGATGTGCTATGACAGAGATGAAATAAGATAAAATTCTTTGCAAAGAAAATGACTGAACTGGCAAATGCTTTGTTTATAAATTTTCTTTTCCTGTCGAAGTTTCCTGTATAAAGCTGCATTTACTTATAAAGAACTGATTTTTCCACTTTATGAAATTGTAGGTTCAATTCTCAAGAAGATTCTCAATTTAAGAAAAAGACAATAACATGGGGACCTCTTTTCTTACAATGGAAAGAAAATTTACAAAAGATTTTTATATCGCCTGACTGTAGAACTGCCTATAGTATAATAAAACAAGTCACAGAAGACAAAGAATCTATCAACAAAAAAATCAGCAATTGGTTTGGAGTCACATAAAGCTTCTTTTTAAACATCTCTAAACAAATAAACATGCCAGATTCTCTTGGAATAATCCTCTGGCTACAAAATGGAATTTATTATTTCTGCAAATATTTTTCACTGGACAAAGATTAGTGTCCAGTAACAACCAGAGTGATGAAGGCTTTGCTTAACTTTTTTTTAAATTTTATTTTATTTAACTTTACAATATTATATTGGTTTTGCCATATATCAAAATGAATCTGCCACAGGTATACATGTGTTCCCCATCCTGAACCCTCCTCCCTCCTCCCTCCTCATACCATCCCTCTGGGTCGTCCCAGTGCACCAGCCCCAAGCATCCAGTATCGTGCATCGAACCTGGACTGGCAACTCATTTCATATACGATATTACACATATTTCAATGCCAGAAGGCTTTGCTTAACTTTTACATTCATATTACACTGTCATTTTTATGAGTAAAGATAAAGAACTAAATCATAATAGTTTTCCTTTAGAATAACATTTAAGTATTATTTATTATACAATTTTTTTCTACAAAGAACAATTTATTATTGACATCTCACAGCTGTTCATCCAAATGAAACCCTCAGAAGTTTTTGATGAATGCAAACTATTAGTGTCTAGCATTAGTTACTCAAAATTGCAGAGCAAGAAGGAAAACTGAGATTCTGGATAAGTAATACCCAAAGGTATCAAAAAAGAAATTCTTCACATTAAATTCTATTAACACTGTCAGCTCACACAGAATCCAAATAAAATAACAAAACCAAAAGGAATACTATCTTGTTCTTAAAGAGAGGCAAAGCATATTTTGTCTTTGATATAATTATGTAAAAGAAAACAGAAATAAAAAAGAGGAATGAAAGATGGCAGGGCTTTTTTTTTTTTTTTTTGCAGTTTATGGATAAATCCCCTGATTTCATCAGTCGTCCCAAACAAAACTAAGCCATGATAGACTTGAGTGTTCAGACAAACAAAATCTACTTCACCATTAACTTTTTTTAGTTCATTGAATTTGTTTTCTGACATTTTACTCTATTGGCAAACCCTCTATTCTTTTCTATAAAAAGTATTTATATATTTCAGTAAAAAATAGCTCAAGAAACTAAAATTGACACCAGTTACACGACTGCAAAGTAAATGACATTAAGATTTACTTTTTACACATCTGGCATTTAAAAAGTACAGATATAAGTTAAGATACTCAAAAATATCAATCTAAGGTTTAGCTTACCAACAGGGACAGAATTGGAGTGCTGAAGTTCCCATTGACTAGAATCACCAGAAAGTTCAGTCAAGCAGGTTAAAGCAAAATCTGAGCTGGAAGCATGCTCATGTCTGAATCCTTCAGGAGAAAGATTATCCAATTCAAACTTCACAGTTGACATTGCAAAATTCTTATACAGCTATATAAATCAAAGTTTAAACTTTGATTCAGATAGTTCAAACTACTGAATTTTTAAAAATCACAGGAGGGGGAAAATCACTGTTTTATAATCAGCAACAACCCCAGGCTTTTTAGTAATTGTTTTCACTTGGAAATTTAAAAGAGATAAAACATGCAGAGCTGACTTTACGAAGTTTTCTGTATTCACTCCCTTCCTAAGCAATTGACGTCAAGAGGATGGATGGATTTTAGCGCTGTTTTTCTTGAAGATAATCTTGCTGCCTTTAAATGATAGCAGTGCTAACCCCATCTCAGAGAGGCTGCAACAGAAAGTAAAATGAGCTAAGTGAAGATACAGGCAAGGCTGCAGAGAGATGCTTTTAGTAACTTGGTATTAGGTCTCCGCATATCTGTACACAAAAGATCAGCTGGGTGGGGCTAAGTACTGTCAGAGAATGCAACTTTATTCCACTGGGCAGCACATCAGAGGAATGTCTTAATTTGGAAGGAAGTTAATTCTAAATTATATTTCCTCAGTCAGGATTGTGAGACTGTAGTCTTCATGCTTCCTGAAACATGCTTGTGATAGTGGAGATTAAATGATGAGTTAAACTAAAAAGTTCTGCACAACAAAAATACAGTCAACAAAATGAAAAGGCAAACTATGGAATGGGAGAAAACATTTGTAAACCATGTAACTGAAAGTGCGTAACATCTGAAATATACAAAGAATTCATACAATTTGGCAGCAAAAGAATCCAGTTAAAGAACTGGCAAACAACCTGCATGTCTTCCCAGGAAAACATACAAATGGCCAACAAGTAAGCGAAAAGGTGTTCAACGTTGCTAATCATCGGGCAAGGGCAAATAAAACCACAATGAGATACCACTTCACATTCACTAGAATGGCTATTACAAAGAAAACAAAAACAAAACAAAAACACAAGATACAACATGCAGGCAGGTTACAGAAAAAGAAAAAAAAGAAGAAGAAGAACACTGTGTACTGTTGCTGCTGCTGCTAAGTCGCTTCAGTCGTGTCCGACTCTCTGCGACCCCATAGACGGCAGCCCACAAGGCTCCCCCGTCTCTGGTATTCTCCAGGCAAAAACACTGGAGTGGGTTGCCATTTCCTTCTCCAATGCATGAAGTGAAAAGTGAAAGTGAAGTCGCTCAGTCGTGTCCGACTCTTAGCGAGCCCATGGACTGCAGCCTACCAGGCTCCTCAGTCCATGGGATTTTCCAGGCAAGAGTACTGGAGTGGGGTGCCATTGCCTTCTCCAGGACAACACTGTGGAGGTTCCTCAAAAGATTAAAAAGATAGAACTGCTGTATAATTTGGTAATTCCACTTCTGGTTGTATAAAATGAAATGAAATCACTATTTTGAAGAGATATTGCACCTCCTTGTTCACAACAGGCAAACATGAAAGCTATATAAATGTCCACTGATGGATAAATGGATAAAGGCAATATAATATATGTACAATGGAATATTACTTAACCATTTATTTCTTCATTTAAGTGAATATGTATTGACCCTGTACTAGGTATTAGCTTATATACAAAAATGCCAAGTGCAGCTTTAAGCGCTGGTATTTGTTGGACTACTTAAGCTTACTTATTATTCCCCTGCATTCCCCTGCAGGCCAGGTACTGTGGAATGAAAGACAATCCCCAGCCAGGTTACAAATATGTTTGAAGGCTCTGAGAAGGTAAATATATAAAACAGGCTTGCAAATCCACTGCTGTTATAATATAAAAGGATTCTGGAGAAAAAGTGACAAGTCTTACTCATCATTAATTATTGTAACTGAACAAACAAGTAAAGAAAACTGGCTGTCTGCTCTACATGCTTTTGTAAACTACTGTTCATAGCCATGGAATCATCATCATTCCAACAGCAAGGACAACAAGAAAATATGCTAGGCAAACCTAGGCTACCACAGTTCTTGAACAGGAATGAACAATCTGACTGAAATGGCTAATATGACCAAGTTTCTCTGGTAATTATATGACACTTTGCTTGGATAAGATGGTGAAAGCATAACCAAATTATCAGTTTAAAAAACAAAATACACAGTTTCCATATGATCTTGATATCCCATTCCTGGGATGTATCTGGAAAAAACTATACCTCAAAAAGTTACATGTACCCCAGTATTCACTGCACTATTTACAATGACCAAGACATGGAAAAAACCTAAATGTCCATTGACAGATAAATGGATAAAAAGATGTGGTACATACATAAAATGGAATATTCAGTTCAGTTCAGTTCAGTTCAGTCTCTCAGTCGTGTCTGACTCTTTGCGACCCCATGAACCACAGCACTCCAGGCCTCCCTGTCCATCACCAACTCCCGGTGTATACCCAAACCCACATCCATTGAGTCAGTGACGCCATCCAACCATTTCGTCCTCTTCATCCCCTTCTCCTCCTGCCCTCAATCTTTCCCAGCATCAGGGTCTTTTCCAATGAGTCAGCTCTTCACATCAGATGGCCAAGAATTGGAGTTTCATCTTCAACATCAGTCCTTCCAATGAACACCCAGGACTGATCTCATTTAGGGTGGACTGGTTGGATCTCCTTGCAGTCCAAGGGACTCTCAAGAGTCTTCTCCAACACCACAGTTCAAAAGCATCAATTCTTTGGTGCTCAGCCTTCTTTATAGTCCAACTCTCACATCCATACATGACCACCAGACAAACCATAGCCTAGACAGACCTTTGTTGGCAAAGTAATGTCTCTGCTTTTGAATATGCTGCCTAGGTTGGTCATAACTTTCTTTCTAAGGAGTAAGTGTCTTTTAATTTCATGGCTACAATCACCAACTGCAGTGATTTTGGAGCCAAGAAAAATAAAGTCAGCCACTGTTTCCCATCATTTGCCATGAAGTGATGGAACTGGATGCCATGATCTTTGTTTTCTGAATGTTGAGCTTTAAGCCAACTTTTTCACTCTCCTATTTCACTTTCATCAAGAGGCTCTTTAGTTCTTCTTCACTTTCTACTCAGCCATAAAAAAGAATACAATAATGTCATTTGCAGCAACATGGATGGACCTGGAGAGTAGCACCACCTGGGAAGCCGTAACAGGCACATACCAAGTGAAGTCAGACAAAGACAAGTGTCATATCACTTACATGTGACATCCAGAAAGACACAAATTCACTTATTGTAAAACAAAAAGAGACTCACAGACATACAAAAAAAATTTACGGTTACCAAAGGAGAAAAGGGAGGACGGATAAATTAGGAGGTTGTTATTAACATATATGCACTACTATATATAAAATAGGTAACCAACAAGGACTTACTGTATAGCATAGGAAATTATACTCTATATTTTGTAATTACTATACCAGAAAAGAATCTGGAAAAGAATATATATTACATATATATATATATATATATAGACACACATATAGACACACACACACAATCTAGATAGCATATTCAAAAGCAGAGACATTATTTTGCCAACAAAGGTCCATCTAGTCAAGGCTATGGTTTTTCCAGTGGTCATGTATGGATGTGAGAGTTGAACTGTGAAGAAAGCTGAGCGCCGAAGAATTGATGCTTTTGAACTGTGGTGTTGGAGAAGACTCTTGAGAGTCCCTTGGACTGCAAGGAGATCAAACCAGTCCATTCTGAAGGAGATCAACCCTGGGATTTCTTTGGAGGGAATGATGCTAAAGCTGAAACTCCAGTACTTTGGCCACCTCATGTGAAGTGTTGACTCATTGGAAAAGACTCTGATGCTGGGAGGGATTGGGGGCAAGAGGAGAAGGGGACAACAGAGGATGATGGCTGGATGGCATCACTGACTCAATGGACATGAGTCTCAGTGAACTCTGGGAGTTGGTGATGGACAGGGAGGCCTGGCGTGCTGCGATTCATGGGGTCGCAAAGAGTTGGACACGACTGAGCGACTGAACCGAACTGAACTGAACTGAACACACATACATACGTTGTTGTTGTTGTTGCAGTTTAGTCGCTAAGTCTTGTCTAATTCTTTTGCCACCCCATAAACTACAGACCATCAGGCTCCTCCAGAATACTGGAGTGGGTTGCCATTTCCTTTTCCAGGGGATCTAGAATCACTGCGTTGTACACCTGTAAGTCAATTATCCGTCAATAAAAAATTATAAATGATATTTCAGAAAAATACTATATTTAAAATAAAAATGAAAGTATCAGTAATATTCTGAATGCCTGATGAAGTGCTTTCACAGCAATACAAACAATTACTTGTCTCCTACCACCTATGGATTCTTAAAACTTGAGTTAAGGCTTCTAGGAGAGATATAAATAGGTCAGTAGTGATAAAATGAGTAGCAGAAAAGATAGTTGGCATAAATTTGGGGAGATGATAAAAGCAAAAGGTACATTATACAATTTAGAGAAATAAAGTAGGTTCTAGAATCATGAAGTATGGGCTTATAATAATTGAAATATCTGTTATGGTAGATAGTAAAGGGCAGTTTCTTAAATATAGAGTCTAGATGGTTTGATTTAAAGATCCCCTGGAAGTGGGCATAGCTACCCGCTCCAGTATTATTGCCTGGAGAATTCCATGGACTGAGTAACCTGGCAGGCTACAGTCCATATAGTCAAAAAGAGTCGGACACAACTGAGCTACACATACACACACACACACACACACACACACACGGAGGTTTAACTACATGATAATTTCTACCCTCTATACCTCTGAAAAGTCTGCCCAAATCCTGCAGTGTTCCCTTTTTCAAGCAATGCTTGAAAGAATGGAAATGTGATTTTGCATAAGAACCAGAGTTAGAATTGCCTAAGTGATTTTTCAGCAAAACACTGAGGGTATGATATCTTATATCATAAGACAGTCTCATTTTTTCTAGCATGAGTTTTAGTTTTTGAACATGAGGACACCTTGGGAAAAAAAAAGAATATATATATGTATATTTATGCATGTATATAGACACTATATATCTCCAGTCATCATCCCTCTGTACTCATAATACTACTGTATTTTGATTATCAATATATGACATATTCATATAAAACAACTTGAAATTTACTAAAACTTAAATATTACATTTTATTAATCACATACTTCAAAGTGTCTTCATATAAGTGTGGAAAATGTTACTAACCTTCTCTAAGATGGGTGGATCTATAAACCATACAAAATTACTTGAAATGGTCCATATATTCATAAACCAGCAATTACTATTCTCCAGTATATTAAAAATAAGATTTTACTGTTATGAATAATATATATGGGCAAACTTTGTCAACAAACTCACTTCAATGTCCTTTTCCACTAGAGATGTAGGTACAAACATCTCCTGAGGCCTGAAAATGTCAGTAATAAAGAATCTTTCCTTAATGTGGATACTAAAGAACTGGAACCCTCAGCACATATCTATTCTTGGGTCTTTGGTCAGAATGTGACTGCCAGTCTTTTTTTTTTTTAAGTTAAGAAACACTGTATTCTCCTCTTTCCCGCTAACAGTTTTACTGAGGCAAAATTGACATAAAACATTGAGTAAGATGGAGATGTTACCTAAGTTAGTTCTAAACTTCAAATTCTCTCATGAAGTATTTTCCACGATAGCTTAGCTAATACTTACATTCAGAATATTTGTCTGTAAATCTTTGGAAATATCAGTGCAAACTTTTGACTCATGTCATCTTTCTGATACCTGAAACACATCCTCCAATATTTTTCTCCTTAGAGTAGGAACGTAAGAGGGCAGGAAACAGCACATAACCTTCCTGCTGACTGGTCTAACTCCGAAAATTTTTCTCTCAATCTGGATCAGTTTGTCTCCATTATTATAGTAACCACTCACTTGCCAGTGGTTACCATAAATTCAAATCTGGGCCTTTATTCATTCTAAAATATAAACTGCATTTGCAAAACTTTGTCTTCTTCAATAAAGCCTATTTGTTATAATGTGTCTTGGATTCTTAACAGGCCAAAGTAACTTGATTTTATTTTTAAAATAGTTAAACTTATTTTGAATCACTGCAATTTTAATAGTCTCATCAATACATTTTCAAACAAGTATAATCTTGCTTTCTACACAGGTTTTAGGATATGTACAAATTCCCAAGTGAACAATTGTTATGAATTGTAATTGTTTATAACAATTTTTACTTTATAACAGTTGAATAATTGTTATGTGATATATCACACAATATCAGTGACATGTCACAATATCAGTGAAAATATCAGACAACGTATTTTCACTGTCTCAGATGCTTTGCTCTTGGATACAGTGCGTGAAACAATTCCCCAGACATATATTTATCATTTTTCTGGTTTCAGAATGACTCTTTGAGCCCGCAGGTTTATACCCTATCTTTTCCATTGAACCAACCATTGATCTAACTAAATAAATTACCATAGACTACCCCTGAATTAGCAGAAGAAATTTTAAAAATCTAAGAGTAGCAAGACAGCAAAGTATTGGAAATTTTTAGAAAATTCTGGACTATATTGTGGAGATGAGTGTTAAATAGACTGAATAATGGGCAATTCCATAATAACACAAAGGAAGTTGCCTCAAAATAAATAGAGTTTGACTCAGGATGTCCATGGACAAATCCTCCCCAGTTGAGAGCCAGAGATACTGAAATTAAGATGAGATATGCTCCTTTTTCTTAATCATCATTTGATTCTAACCTTCCAATAAGAAAATAATTATATACCTAAAAACTTTTTAATAATTATGCTCTTTTTGCACTGGCTAGTAAATCTAGTACATGTTAATTGAAATGACAATCATGAATATTATTTCATTCCTATTCTGAACAGAAAATTTTCACTACATATGTAGCTTATCATATGTTTTTTGTAGATATTCCTTTATTAGATTATTGCCATCCCTCTTTATTCATACTTCAATAAGAACATACTGCTTTTATAAACAAAGTATGTGGGTTGACTTGTGCCTAATACTTTTTCAATGTCTATTGAGATGATTTCCCTTTTAATGTGATTGTTAAATTTAAAACTAATTTTTACTCCTACACTAAGTTCAACACTGACCTTGATGTAATGATTATTTTCATGTATCAATGGATTTAAATGCTAATCTTGCACCTATGTTTATGAGATAGCTCAGCATGTAATTCTCTTTCTTTAGTCCTTATAAGATGTGGCATTGAAGATGATACTGTCCTTCTGTAAAATAATTAAAACTATTATTTTTCCTGTTCTCTGGAAGAATTTTTTTTAAGATTAGTATTATTCTTCCTTAAATGTTTGGTAAACTAACTTGGGAAACCATCTGGAACTTGAAGTTTTCTTGCTTTGAAAATTCTTAATTATTGATCTAATCTCTTTACTAGATAGAGAACTTTTTTTTTTTTCCCACTGAATCCCTGAGTCAGTTGTGAAATGTTGTCTTTCCCAAGGTACTTTCGGTTTCTATATACTTCTAAAAATTCTTTTGCATAATGCTATTCATCACCCAACTCAATGAACATGAGTTTGAGTAAACTCCGGGAAATAAATGAAGGACAGGGAAGCCTGGTTTTCTGCAGATCATGGGGTTGCGAATAATCAGACATAACTTAGAGAATTCATAACAACAATTCATAATATGGGTTTCCCTGGTGGCTCAATGGTAAAGAATCCACCTGCCAATGCTGGAGACACATGTACAGTCTCGGGGTCAGTAGGATGCCCAGGAGAAGGAAACTGCGAATCACTCCAGAATTCTTGCCTGGGAAATCCCATGGAAAGGGGAGCCTGGACAGAGGCAGGCAACGTCCATGGGGTCACAAAGAGAGTCCCACATGACCTAGTGACTAAACAACCACCACCAAATTCATGATAGCATCTCCATATCCTTTTGATGTATGTAAGGTCTGAAGTTATTTCCAGTTTTTATTCTTACTATTGACAATTTATGCCTTCTCTCCTTTGATTTGATCAATCTTGTTTAGGGTATTTTTACTTCTATTTATCTTTTTAAACATGACAGCAAACTTTCTTGATTTTCTCCTTTATTTATTTCTTTTATATATCAGTTTCTACTTTTACTTTTAAAATTTCCTCTTCCTATTTTTTTTTTTTTGGAATCAATTTACTGTTTATTCTAGACTCCTAAGAGGCATACACAGATTTTCAATCTTTCTTCTTTTCTAAAGTATAAATTCAATGTTAATTTTCCTCTAAACATGGCTTTAACAATATCTCATGTTTTATTGATACTTATTAATACTTTGCTATTAATAGTTAATATTATACTTTATGTTAAAAATTAATATTATCATTTTTACTCAATTCAAATTATTTCCTAATTTGCATTATGCTTTCTTCCTTGAATTATAGGCTACTTAGTACTTGCTTAATTTGCAAATTTGGGCCCTTCCTTCTTTCCTTCTTTATTTTTTTCCATTTGTTGGTTTTACTGACAAGTTGGGTTTTAACATGGCAAGAACCATGATTTCCATCTTTGGACTTTTATTGAAAATTACTTAAGACCCAGCATAAGATCTTCAGTGCAATGTTCTTACAGGCCAGCAAGGCCATCTGTTAACCATACTGTCTAAGCTTCGAAACACTTGGTGATTTTTATCTGCATGTTTCACAAATAACTGGGAAATTTTTCTTACAATCTTATACTACGAATGTGTATTTATCTATTTCCTATGTGTCATGTTTGCCTTGAGTATTCTGAGAATATGTTATTAGTCCACATGCAAAGTTATAACACTTTATAGTGGATTTAACCTTTTTCTTAAGAAATGATATACTCCTTCTTATGTCTACTAAAATTTATTGACTTATAGACCTCATGCAAAGAGTTGACTCATTGGAAAAGACTCTGATGTTGGGAGGGATTGGGAGTAGGAGGAAAAGGGGACAACAGAGGATGAGATGGCTGGATGGCATCACCAACTCAATGGACATGAGTCTGAGTGAACTCCGGGAGTTGGTGATGGACAGGGAGGCCTGGCGTGCTGCGATTCATGGGGTCGCAAAGAGTTGGACACGACTGAGCGACTGAAGTGAAATGATAGTCTGTTTATCTGATAGTCGTTTAGCAACAATAGATGTTTAGCAACATCAGGCTGGTTTTTGCTAATATTTGTAGAGTATAACATTTTTCCATCTCTGTACTTTCAAGCATTTTGTATTCTATATAACAATTTTGACTCTTCTAAGGAGAATATGACAAGGTTTTTAAAAATCTCAGTGACAGCCTTTGTGCTTTAATTGTTCTTAATGTATTACATTAGATACAGTTACTGATATATTTCGGAGAAGGCAATGGCACCCCACTCCAGTACTCTTGCCTGGAAAATCCCATGGACGGAGGAGGAGTCTTGTGGGCTGCAGTCCATGGGGTCGCTAAGAGTCAGACATGACTGAGTGACTTCACTTTCACTTCTCACTTTCATGCATTGGAGAAGGAAATGGAAACCCACTCCAGTGTTCTTGCCTGGAGAATCCCAGGGACGGGGGAGCCTGGTGGGCTGAGGTCTATGGGATTGCACAGAGTCGGACACGACTGAAGCGACTTAGCAGCAGCAGCAGCAACTGATATATTTAAGATTAAATCTACCGTTTGTTTTTTTTTAATTGCTTAACCTTCTGGACAAACCAATGGTTTTTTTGTTTTGTTTCTCTGCTATTCTTCTTTACCCATAATGCTATTATACATACTTTAATCTTTGCTTAGTGATCACCATAATACAAAATACTTTAATAAATTGACACTTTTGCCACTTCTTTAAAAGAACTTAGAACTTTTAGACTTCCTTAATTTGTCTCCTGCCTTTTGGGGCTGTAACTAATTGTGTATATATGTTTAATCACTACAAGAAAATATTATCATGGTTTCAGTTCTATTTTTTCAAATATTTAACCTGTTCTTTGTTCTTGGCTTCTTTTTTGCAATTTCATACTTTCCTAAAACTTCTCTCAGATTTTTTTATCTAAATAACTGCCTTTGTAGTTTTATTATGGGTTTTTGTGAGCCATGACACTTGTTCACTAAAGAGGCTGGCAGAGGCAGCAGCAGCCAAAAGCACTGATGTTTTGCCAAGCACCATTTGTGACTGTTGTGGGAGGGAGTATGCTGCCCTACTTAGCTGATCTGAGAAAATTTGTTATATCATCAAGGACTCTCCCAAAGCAAAGAGAATCAGATTAGGGTCTTGCTCATGTAAGACTGCTGAGTACACATAATCACTCTATTAGATGAAACTATAGAGGGAAATGTAGTGTGAAGGTTTCTCAAACACTTCCATGTTAGACAGACATAATGAGGTAATAGAGGTTGATCTGTCTTTAGTGTTTATTCTATCCGAAGATGGCAAAGGTTTCAGTCTACTCTGTTGCCTTTTTTTGGTTTCCTCAATTGCTTTTGGATTTCCCTAAGAACGCCTGATTAAAGAGAGGCTACACATCACAGCTCTTTTGGTTGGAATCCAGTATTACATTACTAAAGCCCTACTGTGGCGGTGCTAGGATGTGGGGAGGAGGGAGTATACTATAACTATGTGATAAGTTTCAGTCTTAGAGGGTCTGTGTCTCATGCAATTTTAAATAAGAAACATATCCTCTCAAAATATATCTTAAATATTTGTATATTCCTGTATAATGTCAAGGCACAAATGGCAAAAAAAAAAATTTATTCTTTGATAGATATACTTTTTTCCCTAAAATTTAGCCAAAGTTAATTTCTTTTTTTAAATTTTAATTGGTGGTTAATTACTTTACAATATTGTATTGGTTTTGCCATACATCAACATGAATCCACCATGGGTATACACGTGTTCCCCATCCTGAACCCCACTTCCTCCTCCCTCGCCGTACCATCCCTCTGGGTCGTCCCAGTGCACCAGCCCCAAGCATCCAGTATCATGCATCAAACCTGGACTGGCGATTCGTTTCACATATGATATTATACATGTTTCAATGCCATTCTCCCAAATCATCCCACCCTCTCCCTCTCCCACCAAGTCCATAAGACTG
>NW_011495081.1:528448-532439 GCF_000754665.1 Bison bison bison | reverse complement strand
ACTTACAGGGTTATCATTACCATCTTTCTAAATTCCATATATATGCGTTAGTATACTGTATTGGTGTTTTTCTTTCTGGCTTACTTTACTCTGTATAATAGGCTCCAGTTTCATCCATCTCATTAGAACTGATTCAAATGTATTCTTTTTAATGTCTGAGTAATACTCCATTGTGTATATGTATCACAGCTTTCTTATCCATTCATCTGCTGATGGACATCTAGGTTGCTTCCATGTCCTGGCTATTATAAACAGTGCTGGGATGAACATTGGGGTACACGTGTCTCTTTCAATTCTGGTCTCCTCGGTGTGTATGCCCAGCAGTGGGATTGCTGGGTCATAAGGCAGTTCTATTTCCAGCCAAAACTAATTTCTAATTAGTGAGAATATTATTCACTTAACTTCAGTTGTCTCCTAGCCATTGTGTATTGGATGTATCCAGGAAATGTTAATATCTTTTCCATGGCCACACCTCAGTCTTACAGAAGCAGAAATTACTGAACTACAGTTGGAAGCTAGATGTTTCAACAGCCACCTACGAAATATCAGTAATGAGTCATATTTAGGAATAATGGATTAGATATTACTTGAGAATTCTTCAGTTTTTCAATGTTAGAATTTACGATTCTAAAACTTTATATTGGCTAGCTCAAAAAAAAAAAATCAATTAACATTAAAGAGCACTTTGTTCATTGTTCAGTTGCTCAATTGTACCCAGCTCTTTCTGACCCCATGAACTGCATCACAACAGGCTTCCATGCTTTCACCATCTCCCAGAGTTTGCTCAAACCATTGACTTGGTGATGCCATCCAACTATCTCATCCTCTGTTACTCCTTCTTCTCCTACCCTCAATCTTTCCTGGCATCAGGGTCTTTAAAAATGAGTTGGTTCTTTGCATCAGGTAGCCAAAGTATTGGAGCTTTAGCTTCAGCATCAGTCCTTCCAATGAATATTCAGGGTTGATTTCCTTTAGGGTGGACTGGTTGGATCTCCTTATCTAGGAGACCCTCAAGAGTCTTCTCCAACACCACAGTTCAAAATCATCAATTCTTTGGTGCTCAGTCTTCTTTATGGTTCAACTCTCACATCCATACGTGACTACTGGAAAAACCATAGCTTTGACTATATGGACCTTTGTAAGCAAAGTGAAGGTTCTGCTTTTAATGCACTGCCTAGGTTTGTCATAGCTTTCCTTCCAAGGAGCAAGCATCTTTTAATTTCATGGCTGAAGTCGCTGTCTGCAGTGATTTTGGAGTCTAAGAAAAGAAAATCTATCACTGTTTCCATTTTTGCCCATCTATTTGCCATGAAGTGATGGAACAGGATGCCAGGATCTAAGAATCTGAATGCTGAGTTTTAAGCCAGTTTTTCTCACTCTCCTATTTCACACTCATCAAGAAGCTCTTTAGTTCCTCTGTGCTTTCTGCCATCAGGAGTAGAAACATGCAAATCTGAGGTTGTTGACATTTCTCCCAGCAATCTTGATTCCAGTTAGTGATTTATCCAGCCAGGCATTTCACATGATGTACTTTGCATAGAAGTTAAATAAGCAAGATGATAACATATAGCCTTGACGAACTCCTTTCTCAATTTTGAACCAGTTCATTGTTCTATGTCTGGTTCTAATTGTGGCTTCTTGGCCTGCATACAGATTTCTTAGGAGACAGGTAAGGAAAGTGGCCTGGTATTACCATCTCTTTAAGAATTTTCCACAGTTTGTTGTGATAAAAACAGTCAAAGGCTTTAGCATAGTCAGTGAAGCAGAAGTGGATGATCTGGAATTCCCGTGTTTTTTCTATGATCCAGTGGACGCTAGCAATTTGATCTCTGGATCCTCTGCCTTTTCTAAATCCAGATTGTACATCTGGAATTCTTAGTTCAGGTACTGTTGAAACCTATCTTGATGGATTTTGAGCATGACCTTGCTATCATGTGAAATGAGCGCAATTGTGTGGTAGTTTGAATATTCTTTAGCATTGCCTTTCTTTGGAATTGGAATGAAAACTATCCTTTTCCAGACTGACAGACACTACTGAGTTTGCCAAATTTGTTGGCATATTTAGTGCAGCACTTTAATAGCATCGCTTTTTAGGATTTTAAATAATTCAGCTGGAATTCCATCATCTTCACTAGGTTTGTTCCTAATAATGCTTCCTTAACACCCACTTGACTTCATACCAGTTCATCTGACTCTAGGTGAGTAACCACACCATTGTGGTTATCCTGGTCATTAAGACTCTTGTTGTACAGTTCTGTTTATTCTTGCCACCTCTTCTCAATTTCTTCTGCTTTGGTTAGGTCCCTGCTGTATCTGTCATTTACTGTGCCCATTTTTATATGAAATATTGTTTTATTCCATAAAGGAAGCCCAATATAAATTAGCTGATTGGCCTAAAATTTCAAAATAAGCTATGAATATGAATACCAAGACAAAGTTGAGCTTGAATCCTGAGGCTTTTAGATTTTTCACAGTGAAAAACTGGAAAGGTCAGTTTTCATTTCAGTCCCAAAGAAGGGCAATGCCAAAGAATGTTCAAACTACTGCACAATTGTGCTCATTTTACATGCTAACAAAGTAATGCTCACGATCCATCAAGATAGGTTTTAACAGTACCTGAACTGAGAATTCCAGATGTACAATCTGGATTTAGAAAAGGCAGAGGATCCAGAGATCAAATTGCCAATATCCACTGGATCATAGAAAAAACACAGGAATTCCAGAAGATCATCCACTTCTGCTTCACTGACTATGCTAAAGGCTTTGACTGTGTTTATCACAACAAACTGTGGAAAATTCTTAAAGAGATGGTAATATCAGACACCTTCCTTACCTGTCTTCTGAGAAACCTGTATGCAGGCCAGGAAGCAATAGATATAACTGGACATGGAACAATGGACTGGTTCAAAATTGAGAAAGGAGTTCGTCAAGGCTGTATGTTGCCACCTTGCTTATTAGTGTTCTATGCAAAGTACACCACGTGAAATGCAAGACTGGAAAAATCACAAGTTGGAATCAAGATTGTTGGGAGAAGTATCAGCAACCTCGGATATGCACATGATTCCACTCTTAATGGCAGAAAGCAAAGAGGAACTAAAGAACCTCTTGATGAGTGTGAAACAGGAGAGTGAAAAAGCTGGTTTAAAATTCAACATTCAGATTCTTAGGTCCTGGCATCCTGTGCCATCGCTTCATGCAAATAGATGGGGAAAAAATGGAAACAGTGACAGTTTTTCTTTTCTTGGTTCCAAAATCACTGCAGACAGTGACTGCGGCCGAGAAATCAAAAGACACTTCCTCCTGGTTTTAGAAAAAGCAGAGGAACCAGAGATCAAATTGCCAACAACCATTGGATCATTGAAAAAGCAAGAGAGTGCCAGAAAACATCAACTTCTGCTTTATTGACTATGCCAAAGCCTTTGACTGTGTGGATCACAACAAACTGTGGAAAATTCTGAAGGACATGGAAATGCCAGACCACCTGACCTGCCTCTTGAGAAATCTGTATGCAGGTCAAGAAGTGACAGTTAGAACTGGACATGGAACAGACTGGTTCCAGATCAGGAAAGGAGTATGTCAAGGTTATATATTGTCATTGTGCTTATTTAACTTATATGCAGAGTACATCATGAGAAACACTGGGCTGGATGAAACACAAACTGGAATCAAGATTGTCAGGAGAAATATCAATAACCTCAGATATGCAGATGACACCACCCTTATGGCAGAAATTGAAGAAGAACTAAAGAACCTCTTGATGAAAGTGTAAGAGGAAAGTGAAAAAGTTAGTTTAAAGCTCAATATTTAGAAAACTAAGATCATGGCATCTGGTCCCATCACTTCATGGCAGATAGATGGGGAAACAGTGGAAACAGTGGCTGACTATTTTGGGGGGGCTCTAAAATCACTGCAGATGGTGATTGCAGCCATGAAATTAAAAGACGTTTGCTCCTTGGAAGGAAAATTATGACCAACCTAGACAGCATATTAA
>NW_011495081.1:512110-528348 GCF_000754665.1 Bison bison bison | reverse complement strand
TTACTTTGCCAACAAAGGTCCATCTAGTCAAAGCTATGGTTTTTCCGGTAGTCATGTATGGATGTGAGAGTTGAACCATAAAGAAGACTGAGCACCAAAGAATTGATGATTTTGAACTGTGGTGTTGGAGAAGACTCTTGAGAGTCCCTTGGGCTGCAAGGAGGTCCAACCAGTCCATCCTAAAGGAGATCAGTCCTGAGTGTTCATTGGAAGGACTGATGATGAAGCTGAAACTCCAATACTTTGGCCACCTGACGTTAAGAGCTGACTCATTTGAAAAGACCCTGATGTTGGGAAAGATTGCAGGCAGGAGGAGAAGGAGACGACAGAGAATGAGATGGTTGGATACTATCACTGACTCGATGGACATGAGTTTGGTGATGGACGGGGAGGCCTGGCATGCTGAGGCCAAAAAGAGTCAGACACGATTGAGCGACTGAACTGAACTGCTCCTTAACCTAGATAGCGTATTAAAAGCAGAACCATCACTTTGCCGACTAAGATCCATATAGTCAAAGCTATGGTTTTTCCAGTACTCATGTATGGATGTGAGAGTTGGACTATAAAGGAGGCTGAGCACTGAAGAATTGATGCTTTCAAACTGTGGGCTGAAGAAGACTATTGAGAGTCCCTTGGACAGCAAGGAAATCAAACCAATCAATCCTAAAGGAAATCAACCCTGGATACTCATTGGAAGGACTGATGCTGAACCTGAAGCTCCAATACTTTGGCCACCTGATGGGAAGACCCAACTCATTTGAAAGACCCTGATGCTTGGAAAGATTGAGGGCGGGAGAAGAAGGCAGCAACCAAGGATGAGATGGTTGGCTATCATCTTTGACACAATGCACATGAGTCTGAGCAAATTCCAGGAGATAGTGCAGGACAAGAAGCCTGGTATGCTGTAGTCCCTGGGGTCACAGAACCAGATATGACTTAGTGCTTGAATAAAAACAGTCCAAAAAAATCAGTAACAAAATTGAAGTAAACTTCTTTTACTTGTTAGCCAACTTTAACTCTATTGAATGTTATTTTATCTCATTGTGGCTTTTGGTCTTAAATCTACTGATTGATCATTTTAACCGACCTAAGATAGTCTCCAGACATCATTCTACATAACATTTCACAGTCATCAGATTCCCATACCATATTGAAGTCAGTCGAAACACTATGATCAATCAAATTGATTACATATTCAAATATATTTTCCCCAGCACCAACACTACTCTTAGAGGAAAAAGGGTTCTTATCTCATTACATTTACGATTCACATAAGTAATGCATAATCCCAAAGCCCTGGTTATTTGCTTCTCAAATTTCTCACAATAGCTCCTGAAAATTTGACTTCTGAGATGCAATCTCACACACCTACGTACATTTTTAAACTTTACTTAGAGTTGGAAATATGCAACTTGTGAGCACAAGTTTTAATAGAAGCAAAGGAAAGTTATTTATTTGAATGAATTAGCTGAACATTCCGGAGAAGGCGATGGCACCCCACTACAGTACTCTTGCCTGGAAAATCCCATGGACGGATGAGCCTGGTAGGCTGCAGTCCAAGGGGTCGCTAGGAGTCGGACACAACTGAGAGACTTCCCTTTCACTTTTCACTTTCATGCATTAGAGAAGGAAATGGCAACCTACTCCAGTGTTCTTGCCTGGAGAATCCCAGGGACGGGGCAGCCTCGTGGGCTGCCGTCTATGGGGTCACACACAGTCGGACACGACTGAAGTGACTTAGCAGCAGCTGAACATTCCATCTACTACAAACCAGAGCCACAAAAATCTTTTTTGTTAGGCCACTTCTGCACTTATCACATCATATGATTACTATCTTACACCAAAGATCCATTATGAGTGTTCTTAAAAATTTGTTTAGAGCCAAGCAATCAGGCATTTATAAGAAATCCCTAGGGTAATAACATGATTAAATTTTTAAAGGACACAGAGGCTTCATAAAAGAAATTTGCAGGGGAAAAGGAGAAAGGAAACATTTGTTTTTCTAGGAGGAGGGCAGAGATCATTGTGGCCGCTTGTGAAGTGGACTTTCAATTCTGTGTCATAAAAAGACTTACAGTTCTGACTTGTTCTAGGGCACTTAGGGTTAAGGATTGATACACCTCTTAAAGTTCTTAGATTCATAAAGCTGCACATTATTATTTAATGAAGAATTTAAATTGCATATCTCTGTAGAGGAACAAAGATAGATGAAAGTATAATGGAAAAAAACAGTCAGCACTTTCATTATAAAGGTATGAAGAAATGTCCTTTTAAAACTACAGACTTAGTTTAACGGATATATTATACTAAAACATGTTACTGTGATACAAAATAATGATTTACAGCATAGATAAAATATTCATTTTCCTTATTTTTTCTTTCAAAATAATTAGAAAGGCAGCACAGAATAATTGCAAAACTGGGAACTCTAAAATCATATGAACCTGGATTAAATCCTGTCTTGGATATTTAATACTTATTTACATCTGTTAAAGTTATTTGACATATATGAATCTGTTTCACCATGTGTGGAAAGAGAAATAATGATAGCCTAGAAGGACTGTTTTAAGACTGAGATAATATCCTCAAAGCTATTAGCATAACATCTGGCTCATGACCACCTATTCATTCAACACACATTTATAAAAAGAGTCTGCAATATAATATCCATTGGTTTAGGCACTGTTTATCAAAATAATAGAAAAGATAAAGCCATTAAAAGTATAAGGTGACATTAAAGACAGTAATAATTATTAAAAAACAAAGACAAAACAAAACTCATCAAGTAAGTAGATTGCATGTGAAAGGGTGGTCAAGGAAGGGCTCTTGGGAGATGCTGTTTGCAAGGAAACTAAAAGGAAAAGGGTGGTGTGCTCTGTAGATATCGGGAACAAGAGGCTTCTGGACAAATGCAAGAGTCCATGAACAGAGTATGTACTGCATCTGTTGGACTCTGCCTGCAATGCAAGAGACCGATGTTCAATCCCTGGGTCAGGAAAATCCCCTGGAAAAGAGAATGGCTATCCACTCCAGTATTCTTGTCTAGAGAATTCCATAGACAGACGAGCCTGGCAAGCTACAGTCCATGAGGTCACAAAGGGTTAGACACAACTAAGCAACTAACACTTTCACTTTTCACAGAATTCATACAGGTTCTAGTATGTTCCCAGAAGGTAAACTAGGAGACAATATTACAAATAGCATACATGCCGTGAATTCAACAGTTAAGAACAAGGACAGTGGGGTAGACTATCTATATCCTATGTCATCTGGATATAACCTTCTGGATTTAGGCTTAACTCATTTGTAAAGTGAGAACAACTATCTCCTAAAATTGTTGCAGGAATTAAATGTGCTAATAAACAATAAGGTGCTGCTGCTGCTGCTGCTGCTGCTAAGTCGCTTCAGTTGTGTCCGACTCTGTGCGACCCCCATAGACAGCAGCCCACCAGGCTCCCCCGTCCCTGGGATTCTCCAGGCAAGAATACTGGAGTGGGTTGCCATTTCCTTCTCCAGTGCATGAAAGTGAAAAGTGAAAGTAAAGTCGCTCAAAAGAATTCCTTTTTTTTAAAGTTAACAACAAACATAGACTAGAGTATCATGCTGCCCATACTGGAAAATCAACTTTGATTTAATGAGAATATAGTCAGTCCAATGAGAATTCTTGGATTACCATTTTGAAATATACTTTATCTGTGTGACTCTTATGAATGTTTTCTATTTTGAAAATATGCCTTTCCTGCTCCTCTCTAGTTTTATTTTTAGGTTTCTTTTAGATAGAGTTGGTATTTCGTTTATTTCCAACTTTAGAAATCGTACTTAAGAGCTCTGCTCTCTCATAAACATCAGTGAACGAAACAAATATTTTGAAAATTGATGACTCATACAATTCAAAGAATTTTAAAATTCAAGAACAAATAGTTTTGATGTTTTCTTTTTGAAAACTTTTGACAGCAGGGTTAAACATTGGATCTAGTTTAAGCATGAACAGAATTTGGCATTCAGATAAAATACAGATCTCATTGCCAATTATAGTGCCTTCTGCATTTAGACTATGAATTTGTGGCTTGCTCTTTCACTCATTTTCCTAGCCAATACTGACAACAATACAGTGAAGTGGGTATTGTTTCCCCTACTTTAAAAAGGTAAAAACTAAGAGTCATAGAGAGTTAACTTAAATAACTATGATGTTAAATGTTAGAGGTAGAATTCAGTCCCAGATGTCTTAAGTCAAACATGTATTCCCAACTATTAATGGTCGGAATATTAGTGTTCCCCAAAAATTCATGGAAAAGTAGGAAATCAAGAGATATGTGGAGTAACAGGCAAATTTGGACTCGGAGTACAAAACAAAGCAGGGCAAAGCCTAACAGACTTTTGCCAAGAAAATGCACTGGTAGAAAATACCTTCTTCCAACAACACAAGAGAAGATGCTACACATGGACATGACCATATGGTCAATACCAAAAACAGATTGATTATATTCTTTGTAGCCAAAGATGGAGAAGCTTTATACAGTCAGCAAAAACAAGACTGGGAGCTGACTGTGGCTCAGATCATGAACTCCTTATTCTAACAATGAGACTTAAATTGAAGAAAGTAGGGAAAATCACTACACCATTCAGGTGTGACATAAATCAAATCCCTAACAATTATACAGTGGAAGTGACAAATATATTCAAGGGACTAGATCTGATAGACAGAGTGCCTGAAGAACTATGGACGGAGGTTTGTGACATTGTACAGGAGGCAGTGATCAAGACCATCCCCAAGAAAAAGAAATGCAAAAAGGCAAAATGGTTGCCCGAGGAGGCCTTACAAATAGCTGAGAAAAGAAGAGAAGCTAAAGGCAAGAGAAAAAGAAAGATATACCCATTTGAATGCAGAGTTCCAGAGAACAGCAGGGAAAGATAAGAAAGCCTTCCTGAGTGATCAACGCAAAGAAATAGAGGAAAGCAATAGAATGGAAAAGACTAGAGCTCTCTTGAAGAAAATTAGAGCTACCAAGGAACATCTCATGCAAAGATGAGCACAATAAAGGACAGAAACAGTATAGACCTAACAGAAGCAGAAGATATTAAGAAGAAGGGCAAGAATACACAGACCTATACAAAAAAGATCTTCATGACCCAGATAACCACGATGGTGTGATCACTCACCTAGAGCCAGACATCCTGGAATGTAGTCAAGTGGGCCTTAGGAAGCATCACTACGAACAAAGCTAGTGGAGATGCTAAAATTCCAGTTGAGCTATTTCAAACCCTAAAAGATGATGCTGTGAAAATGCTGCATTCAATATGCCAGCAAATTTGGAAAACGCAGCAGTGGCCACAGGACTGGAAAGGTCAGTTTTCATTCCAATACCAAAGACGGGCAATACCAAAGAATATTCAAACTACCACACAATTGCATTCAACTCACAGGAGAGCAAAGCAATGCTCAAAATTCTCCAAGTCAGGCTTCAACAGTATGTGAACCGCAAACTTCCAAATGTTTAAACTGGATTTAGAAAAGGCAGAGGAACCAGAGATCAAATTGCCAACATCTGTTGGATCATGGAAAAATCAAGAGAGTGCCAGAAAAATAGAAACTTCTGCTTTATTGACTATGCCAAAGCTTTTGATTGTGTGGATCACAGCAAACTGTGGAAAATTCTTAAAGAGATGAGAATACCAAACCACCTGACCTGCCTCCTGAGAAATCTGTATGCAGGTCAAGAAGCAACAATTAGAACTGGACATGGAACAACAGACTGGTTCCAAATCACGAAAGGAGTATGTCAAGGCTATATATTGTAACCCTGCTTAAACTTATATGCAAAGTACATCATGCAAAATATTGGACTGAATGAAGCAGAAGCTGGAATCAAGATAGCCAGGAGAAATATCAATAACCTCAGATAGGCAAATGACACCACCCTTATGGAAGGAAGCAAAGAAGAACT
Organism: Bison bison bison; assembly: GCF_000754665.1. NCBI lineage: Eukaryota > Metazoa > Chordata > Mammalia > Artiodactyla > Bovidae > Bison > Bison bison. The sequence continues at coordinate 522,403 of NW_011495081.1, read as the reverse complement.
AAAGAGCCTCTTGATGAAAGTGAAAGAGAATAAAAAAGTTGGTTTAAAACTCAACATTCAGAAAACTAAAGTCATGGCATCTGGTCCCGTCACTTCATGGCATATAGATGGGGAAACAATGTAAACAGTGAGAGACTTTATTTTCTTGGGCTGTAAAATCACTGCAGCCATGGTGACTGCGGCCATGAAATTAGAAGACGCTTGCTCCTTCAAAGAAAAGCTATGACCAACCTAGACAGCGTATTAAAAAGCAGAGACATTACTTTGCCAACAAATGTCCATCTAGTCCAAGCTATGGTTTTTCCAGTAGTCACATATGGATGTGAGAGTTGGACTGTAAAGAAAACTGAGGGCCAAAGAATTGATGCTTTTGAACTGTGGTGTTGGAGAACACTCTTGAGAATCCTGAACTGAAAGGAGATCCAACCAGTCCATCCAAAAGGAAATCAGCTCTGAGTGTTCATTGGAAGGATTGATGCTGAAGCTGAAACTCCGGTACTTTAGCCACCCTATGCAAAGAACTGACTCATTTGAAAAGACCCTAATGCTGGGAAAGATTGAAGGCAGAAGAAGAAGGGGAAGAGAGAGGATGAGATGGTTGGATGGCATTACCAATTCGATGAACATGAATTTGAGTAAGCTCCAGGAGTTGGTGATGGACAGGGAAGCCTGGTGTGCTGCAGTCCATGGGGTCACAAAGAGTTAGATATGACTGAGCAACTGAACTGAACAAAATTCATATGTTTAAATCTTAAGCCTCCAAAATTATGATATTAAAAGGTGGGTCATTTTGAGTACGCTTAAGTGATGAGCATAAAGCCCTCTGAATAAGGTCCGTGCTCCAGAGAGATCTCCAGTTGCTGCATCATGTCAGAATACAAGAAGTCTGGACTCAGGAAGAGTCAGGAGGGGCCCTCACCTAACCATGTTGGCTCTATGATCTTGGACTTTCTGTCTCCAGTAGTGTGAAGAATAATTTTTTTATATTTATTAGCTACCCATTCTTGGTATTATGCTATAGCAAGATATCCACCCAAAAAACATCTACTACCTCCTATTAGTTTTGCAAGCACCCAAACCACCATAAAGCTCACACTAATGACTTCAACTCTTAGTATTTTGATTTTACTAGTCATATAATATACAATTGGGTTTGGGTTTCATAACTCTGTATTTAATATTATCTCTTGCAAATAATTATAAATTCCTTAAGGGAGGGACTGAACATTATAAACATATATTTTTGTATTTAATCTTCCATAGTCTATAAAATGTGTCTGATATAAAAGAGCTATTTTGAAAATATTTGATAAACAATGTAAAATACCTGTACTCGGAAAGATTACAGGATTCAGAGCTGCTCTGATTTAGACTGAAAATCTCTTCCTTGTCATTTCCTTGATCTGTGACCTTGAGCCTTATTACCTTCATCTTTAAATAAGACCAATATTTTTTTCTACTGTAGTCCTTATATGGATTGAATGTGTAGAAGAAAAAAAAATAATTTTCCCTCTTCCCTTCTGAGTTTTTAGCTGATAACGCTTAGTAGAAGACAGAATAATAAGAGAAAAGCAAACAGAAGTTTATTAAGATGTATACCTCATGTACATGGGAGATACCCAAGGGAAATGAATAACTTCTCCGGGTGGCCTAGAATTCTAGCTTAAATACCACAGGAATAAGGAAAAGAGAGGGAGGATGTACTTCTTTTAAAGGAAGAGGACAAAGCTTCTCTCAGTGTGCTATCAACTTCTAATCTCCTGTAAGAAGTGCCGATCTTCTTCTGCTGAAGAGACTCCTGGGGAGGAGCCTTATGACAACTGAGTTAGTTTAGGGGGATTTGTTTTTAGGCAGATAAGAAGAGTTCAGAATAAACCTCTCCCCACATTTGCTGTTTCTCCAGGGTCTAACACTCAAAATAATCAATATATTTAAGAAACATATTTAGGGTTGACACACCCTGAACTCCTACAGTTATATTTCAGGCTGGTATATTCTGCTACCTTTCAAATGTAAATCATCTACCATGATCATGGACATATTATGGCCATTTCAAAGGTGTTGGCATTCCTAGTCCCCTCAGCCCTCACGTCTATCAGAGTAAACTGAACAAATATCCCATGTTACCTCTTGCAACAAAAATAGTGTTAATCTAGTGTCCCAAAGACTCATTAATGCTCTTGGTTTATCTTTCAATATATTTAGTTTTGAAAAAATAAATATGCTTTTCACTCTTCATAGGAGACTGTGTTCAATGTTATTTATAATTCAAATTTAGATTTTCCACTCTTCCTTTTATTTAAATAATCTTTAAAAGGATTTTATCCATGACTCTCATTCAAGAGTATGGAAGATATGAGAGAGTCATAAGGAAGTCTTTACATATAATCCCATATTATTATCAAAACTATACACTATCAAAGTAATGCTCAAAATCCTTCATGCCAGGCTTAAACAGTTTGTGAACCAAGAACTTCCAGATGTACGAGCAGGATTTAGAAACGGTAGAGGAACCAAAGATCAAATTGACAACATCTGTTGAATCATAGAAAAAGCAAGAGAATTCCAGAAAAAACATCTACTTCTGCTTTACTGACTATACCAAAGCCTTCGACTGTGAAGATCACAACAAACTGGAAAATTCTTAAAGAGATGAAAATACCAGACCACCTTACCTGCCTCATGTGAAACCTGTATGTAGGCCAAGAAGCAACAGTTAGAACCAAGCATGGAACAGCAGATTGCTTCCAAATTGGGAAAGTTGTAGGTCAAGGCTGTATGTTGTCACCCTGCTTATTTAACTTCTACCCAGAGAATATCATGTGAAATGCCGGGCTGGATGAGGCACAAGCTGGAATCAAGATGGGGGGGAGAAATATCAATAATCTCAGATATGCAGATGACACCACACTTATGGCAGAAAGTGAAGGGGAAATAAAGAGTCTCTTGATGAAGGTAAAAGAGGACAGTGGAAAAGCTGGCTTAAAACTCAACATTCAAAAAAGTAAGATCATGGCATCTGGTCCCATCACTTCATGGCAAATAGATGGGAAACAATGGAAACAGTGACAGTCTTTATTTTCTTGGGCTCCAAAATCACTGTGGACAATGACTACAGCCATTGTCCTTTAGACACTTGCTCCTTGGAAGAAAAGCAATGACAAACTTAGTGTATTAAAAAAAGAGAGACATTACTTTGCCTACAGTCAAAGCTATGGTTTTCCCAGTAGTCATGTACAGATGTGAGAGCTGGAAAATAAAAAAGGCTGAGCACCGAAAAATTGATGCTTTTAAACTGTGGTGCTGGAGAAGACTCTTGAGAGTCCCTTGGACTGCAAGGAGATCCAACCAGTCCATCCTAAAGGAGATCAGTCCTGGGTGTTCATTGGAAGGACTGAAGTTGAAGCTGAAACTCCAATACTTTGGCCACCTGATGCGAAGAGCTGACTCATTTGAAAAGACCCTGATGCTGGGAAAGATTGAAGGCAGGAGGAGAAGGGGACGACAGAGGATGAGATGGTTGGATGACAATCACCGACTCAACGGACGTGAGTTTGAGCAAACTCTGGAAGATGCTGAAGGACAGAGAAGCCTGGCGTGCTACATTCCATGGGGTCACAAAGAGTTGGACGTTACTGAGTGACAGAACAACAAATATTCCTTAATTTATAGGGTAGATAATGTCTGATAAGTTTCTAAATTTTCGTAAAGCTTTGGAAGTCATCTTTGGCAACCATGAGAATGCAGCTTGCAGGTCCACAACTATTGAAGGAGGAAACAGACAGAATAGGCTCCATCTTGAAAGCAGGACTCCATCTTGAGTCGGAATGTGGACTTTGAGCTCTATGCCCAGTATCTCAGAGAAGGCAATGGCACCCCACTCCAGTACTTTTGCCTAGAAAATCCCACGGACGGAGGAGCCTGGTAGGCTGCAGTCCATGGGGTCACACAGAGTCGGACACGACTGAAGCGACTTAGCAGCAGCAGCCCAGTATCTATGGAAACAACATACCAACTGGAAAACCAGGCCCCCAGGAAGAAGAGCCCCAGGGCTCATACCTAGACTCTCTTTCGCCTAGAAGAATACCCTAATTATCTGTGTGACAAATAGAGTCATACATTCTATTACGCTTATTGGGGTATGACCACAGGCCTATTGATAATTGTCCACTGTTAACTTCCTAGGCCTAAGACATATGAATCACAGGTTAACTTTGATTGTATCTTTCTTTTCCTTTGTTCAGACTACTTTCAGGGAATTGGGGGAGGTGGGTTTGGGCACGTACACTTAGGGTATATAAGGTTTTCACAAAAACTGGTCCAGGTCCTTGGCTAAGAGGAGACTCTACCTTGGGCCTGCTGGTGTAATAAACTGCACTCCACTATCTGCATTGTCCTTCTGAGTGAGTTTGTTTCCTGGAACGCGTGGCTACAACACTGTAGATAGATTAACAGCCTATTGCAATCTGAAATTTGCTGCAATGTTTTTGCCAAGATTCTACTTCCCAGGAGCTGCTCCCAACCAATCATAGTGTGGCACGGCTACTAAGGCAGACCCATGCGTGCAAGACTTGGAACTCCTTGAAGAATTCTGACCTTGTCCAGACTTTATTGAATTGTACTGCAGTCTAAGACAAATCTACCCAACCTTCCCTCCCTTTCTGCTTGCCACAGGGCTGAATTTACAACACAGTTTACTTACCCTCCCTGTCTTTTGCAACTGCCCTCCCCCTACTTCCTTTCAAACAGGAGCTTCCCTATTAAAATTCGTCCACATTTTATCTTGTTTTCTTAAAGAAAACAGGTTAATACACCATGCTACTGTCAAACTGAAAGGTAAACAGGAAGAACAACTAGGTACTAGAGGAAGCTAGAATGCATAATACATAAACAATTGAGATTATTTAGGCAGGAGAAAAGGTCTGTAACATACACTTTACCAGTAAACTATGCCAAAAGCATCCTTCCAAAAAGCACACCTGAATATATTTTAAAAGTCCTTAAAAATGTCTTAAGGTCTGTCAACTAAAAAAAATTTAGCCACAATCTGTTAATAGAGAGCTGTTTTATTTGGTGGGTATGTTAAGAACTCTGAGCCCCAGAAGGCAGCATCTCAATGGCCCTAAGAAAAACTGCCTGCTCCAAGGAGGCAAGAGAGGGAGTCAGGCTACATATAAGTTTGCAACAAAGGGGGCAGGCAGCTGGAACATCAAAGACTACGGTTAAGTAGTAAGGAAAATCAGATATCAAGCTAAGGAATTTAGTTCTTCTATGTATGGGAAGATCCAAGCCTCGGGGCTCACTGGATTCATCTTATGCACCTCAGCTGTGCATGCGTGCCAAGTGCTCAGTTGTGTCCAACCTTTCGTGAGCTATGGACTATGGTCCGCCAGGCTCCTCTGTCCGTGGGATTTTCCAGGAAAGAATATTTGAGTGGACTGCCATGCCAACCTCCAGGGACTCTTCCTGACCCAGGGATCAAACCCGGTCTCCTGTGTCTCCTGCATTGCAGGTGGATTTTTTTACCACTGAGCCACCAAGGCTAAATCCTGTTTCCTATCAACATAAGGTGTGGCAGATGTGGTGGATGGCTGCTTCTTGCATCCCCCTCAAGCTCCTCTACAATCACCTTGGTGGGGGAGGCAGCATCTGCTGGATTCCAGGCACTGTTCCCTCTTGGGAGCCCTCATTCACATTAAGAGGCCAGAAATCACTGATAGCTGAGACATTTTTAGCCTGTGGATATGGCAGGAAATAGTTCATTTCACAGGTCAGTATGGTATAGGCAAAAAATGTGGACCTCAAAGTCAGCAAGATTTGATTTGAGTAATAGCTTTGCCACTTATGGGCATATTCATGTAAAATTAGGTGAGACACTTAACCTTTTGAGTCTCCCTTTCCTTTTACATAAGATAAGAACGACAATCAGTCTTACAGATGCAGCTATCACCCAGTGAAAATGCTTTCACAGTACCTTGGTGTTGTTTATAACCTAAATCTTGAATCCAGTGACTCTATCCTGATTTATTGCTCTGTACCCTCAATATACCCATCTAGAATCTGATCCATCTTGTCCCATCTTTATCTCTGTAATCTTGGACCCAATGCATAATACTGCTTCTCTTATTCTTTAAACTAAGATTTAAGTGTATCCAATATATTCTCTCCCCTTTACAGATCACTGCCTTGTCATTGCAAAGGGGCTGTCTAGTGTCATCCTGTTTATTTAAACTACTTGCTGCGCACATCATGAGAAATGCCAAGATGGATGAGTTACAAGCTGGAATCAAGATGCGGGCAGGGGAAACATCAATAACCTCAGATATGCATATGATATCTGATACCACTTTAATGGCAGAAAGCAAAGAGGAACTAAAGAACCTCTTGATGAGAGTGAAGGAGGAGTGAAAAAGCCAGCTTAAAACTAAATACTAAAAAAACTAAGATCATGGCGTCTGGCCCCATTGCTGCTGCTGCTGCTGCTGCTGCTGCTGCTGCTGCTGCTGCTAAGTCGCTTCAGTCGTGTCCGACTCTGTGCGACCCCAGAGACGGCAGCCCACCAGGCTCCCCCGTCCCTGGGATTCTCCAGGCAAGAACACTAGAGTGGGTTGTCTGGCCCCGTTACTTCATGACAAAGAGAAAGGAAAAAGGTGGAAGCAGTGATAGGTTTCCTCTTCTTGGGCTCTATAATCACTGCGGATGGTGACTGCAGCCATGAAATCAGAAGATGATTGCTTCTTGGCAGGAAAGCCATGACAAATCTAGACAGTGTGTTGAAAGGCAGAAATATCACTCTTCCAACAATAGTCTGTATAGTCAAGGCTATGTTGTTCCCAGTGGTCAAGTACGGGTATGAGAGCTGGACCATAGAGAAGGCAGAGCGCCAAAGAATTGATGCCTTCAAACTGTAGTGGTAGTGCTGGAGCAAGATCAAACTAGTCAATCTTAAAGGAAATCAACCCTGAATACTCCTTGGAAGGACTGATGCTGAAGCTGAAACTCCAGTATTCTGGTCACCGGATGTGAACAGATGACTCATTGGAAAAGTCCCTGATGCTGGGAAAGATTGAGGGCAGAAGAAGAAGAGGGCATCAGAGGATGAGATGGCTGGATGGCATTACTGATGCAATGGAACTTGGGCAAACTTTGGGAGATGGTGAGGGACAGGGAGGACTGGTGTGCTGCCGTTCATGGGTTCACAAAGAGTTGGACACGACTAGGCGACTGACCACCAGCAACAATATAGTCTATGTGCTTCTAACTGATCTAGGTAGAAAGTTTTTAAATCTATCCTTCCATTCTGGTACCCACTTATGGATTAATGAGTAGTCTTTCTCTGATGTTTGCCTGAGCTCTCAAAAGAGGGAAGAATGAAGAGAGCAGACTGAAGACAAGGAGTAGAGTCATAGCTAGGCTCCATAACTTACAAGAACGTGATGTGGCAAAGATTTAAAGCACTCATCAAAGTCAAGAGAGAAACAAATTCCATTTCTTAAACCTTCACAGGCACCCGCATTTCTTGAATATACTGTATGCCTAGAGAATTATTTTCTAAATCTTTCTACTTTTCCAGGTCCTCACAGTCAATTAATGCCTCTCATTTTATGCTCTAAAAAGGTGACTCGATTCCTCTTAGCTCTTGGCTTTAAACCTTCTACACATTATCTATCTTTTAAACACTTTTATTGGCTTTTCAAGAATCTAGGAGTTAATTTAGAATTGTCATCTATTGCACATATTTTATATTATTGTCTTCACTTAGTCACAATAAAAACTTTAATTACAAATAATATTTTTTAATTATAAAAATCTCTCTCTACCTACATGAAGTAACATCTCCAGCTCTCTGTAATTAAACCATATTTTCAGGATGCTTCTTTCACTTCACGCAGTAGTGAGCCTATAAACTCAGTCTCCTAATGTCATCCTTTCATTCGGAAACATATTACCTTTTACTTGGAGTACTGCTTTCATCTCTTAACTGATATTTCTGCCCTCGTTTTTAATTTAAATATGACTTACAATATTAAGCTAATAAATCAATATTTGGAAATATAGCAAAATGGCCACCACAGTGAAGCTAGTTAACATTATCACCCTAGTTACATTTTTTTTCTTTTGATAAGAACTTTCAAGAGCTACTCTCTCAGCAACTTTTAATACACAGTATATTACTGTTAACTATTCCTATTGTGTTACACATTATATCCCTATGACTTATTTTTTAACTTAAAATTTATACTTTTTTACCCCTCTAACTCATTTTGCCTACACCACTCCCCACTGCCTTTATTCCTAAATTAATTAGCCATCATTCAAACTTCTGATTAAACAGATTCTCTTTGGAAGTGGTCTTTTTTTTTAAATTTTAGATGAATTCTTAAATATCAAAATAGTTCAAGGAAAAATAATTTTTACCCTCCAGAATTAACCATCTTGAATATCTTGATAAATTACTTTAAGAGATTGTTTTCAAATTTATAATTTTGAAAAAATCCGTTATTACTTACCAAAATAATTTCCATTGGAAATAACAGATTGTTACAGACAAATCTGATACTGTTCTTTGATCTTCACTGGTTGTATCATTCCTTTACCCCATTTACTGCAGCACTTTCTAGAGTAAAATTCAGAGGAGAAAGTTATTCAAACCCATTAGCCAAAATAAAGTTATTCTCATATCCATTCAAGTTCCACAGTTTTATTAAGTAGTACATTATGATCCCCTAGACTTAAGTCCTAAGTCTAAACACTTACTGCATTTTCCATTATAGATTATACTTACATATGAATAGTCCTACCCACCTTCTTTAATCATAAAAATCTGGCTCAATTCAAGGCACTTTTGTCTTCCTTTATTCATTAGGTAAATATGATAATTTCTCTGTGATATTCATGATTACTCTTCTATCATAAAACTTGTCATATTTCTTTGGTGTTAATAATATTTGCATAGCTTTTGATCCTAATCTGTGAAGGATTTGAGAAGCACAGGCTGTTTCATCCTCATATTTATAGCTCCTGAATGAAGCATACTACTGATCCTTTGTCTGGGTTCAATACATTTTTGTTTTAAATGAAAAGTTGAGGAAAGGTGGTAATGGGAATGTAGGAAGAGGACCAAGAGAGAAGGAAGCTCCAACTTGGCATTAATTTACTCAAATCTGATTTTTTTAAAAAAAGGTTTTAGATGTAATAGTAGAAATAATATATACAATGTGGAACGAAAAGTTCAAAATATACTCATAGATGGGTAATGGTTTAAAGAATTAAATGACTTCCCTGCTATAGAATATTTGTTTAAGAAATTAAGTTTTTAGCACAAGGGAAATGTTTTGCTTGACAGAGAAGTATTATTGAAGAAAATTTTGGAATATAAAAATATCAAATGAAGATGTATGCACAAGTCTTAAAATTTAAATCTGCCCTCAAGATGAGAAAAAATAATTAGTAAATGATGTCTTTTTGCAAAGAGCTTTCTAGTTGATATCTTTGAAATGATGCCTTAAAATCCCAATGCAAAGAGTACTTTGTGTTTTAAGTTTCATATGACTCTAGCTGGAACTTCCAACTTTGGACTCTAAAATAAGATATACTGATAGAAAATGTGTTGATAAATGATTTATATTTATCAATTAATCTGGCAGGTATCAAAGTAGTGATATTTGGGGCATTGTTTCTTAATATGAAAACAGAAAAGTAATTTTGCAATTACTAGCCATTATTTCCAATATTGTATTATAAAATCTAATACTGTATTATAAAATCTAGTTGCATGAATAAGATTGTATATTAATGTACCCAAATTATACTTCTGTTAGTTGTTTCAAAATGATAGCTCTGAGTCATTTAATTAGCTGATGCTTTTATTTATTTTTTTTTTTTTAATTATTATTATTTTTTAAATTTTATTTTATTTTTAAACTTTACATAATTGTATTAGTTTTGCCAAATATCAAAATGAATCCATCACAGGTATACATGTGCTCCCCATCCTGAACCCTCCTCCCTCCTCCCTCCCCATACCATCCCTCTGGGTCGTCCCAGTGCACTAGCCCCAAGCATCCAGTATCGTGCATCGAACCTGGACTGGCATCTCGTTTCATACATGATATTTTACATGTTTCAATGCCATTCTCCCAAATCTTCCCACCCTCTCCCTCTCCCACAGAGTCCATAAGACTGTTCCATAATCAGTGTCTCTTTTGCTGTCTCGTACACAGAGTTATTGTTATCATCTTTCTAAATTCCATATATATGCGTTAGTATACTGTATTGGTGTTTGTCCTTCTG
>NW_011495081.1:510195-510788 GCF_000754665.1 Bison bison bison | reverse complement strand
ACTATATTGATTCTTCCAATCCATGAACATGGTATATTTCTCCATCTATTAGTGTCCTCTTTGATTTCTTTCACCAGTGTTTTATAGTTTTCTATATATAGGTCTTTAGTTTCTTTAGGTAGATATATTCCTATTTTATTCTTTCCGTTGCAATGGTGAATGGAATTGTTTCCTTAATTTCTCTTTCTGTTTTCTTATTATTAGTGTATAGGAATGCAAGGGATTTCTGTGTGTTGATTTTATATCCTGCAACTTTACTATAGTCATTGATTAGCTCTAGTAATTTTCTGGTGGAGTCTTTAGGGTTTTCTATGTAGAGGATCATGTCATCTGCAAATAGTGAGAGTTTTACTTCTTCTTTTCCAGTTTGGATTCCTTTTATTTCTTTTTCTGCTCTGATTGCTGTGGCCAAAAACTTCCAAAACTATGTTGAATAGTAATGGTGAAAGTGGGCACCCTTGTCTTGTCCCTGACTTTAGAGGAAATGCTTTCAATTTTTCACCATTGAGGATAATGTTTGCTGTGGGTTTGTCATATATAGCTTTTATTATGTTGAGGTATGTTCCTTCTATTCCTGCTTTCTGGAGCTTTCT
>NW_011495081.1:507862-508950 GCF_000754665.1 Bison bison bison | reverse complement strand
TCTAATTCACTAATCCTATCTTCTGCCTCTGTTATTCTACTATTTGTTGCCTCCAGAGTGTTTTTAATTTCATTTATTGCATTATTCATTATATATTGACTCTTTTTTATTTCTTCTAGGTCCTTGTTAAACCTTTCTTGCATCTTCTCAACCCTTGTCTCCAGGCTGTTTATCTGTGATTCCATTTTAATTTCAAGATTTTGGATCAATTTCACTATCATTATTCGGAATTCTTTATCAGGTAGATTCCCTATCTCTTCCTCTTTTGTTTGGTTTGGTGGGCATTTATCCTGTTCCTTTATCTGCTGGATATTCCTCTGTCTCTTCATCTTGTTTAAATTGCTGATTTTGGGGTGTCCTTTCTATATTCTGGCAGTTTGTGTAGTTCTCTTTATTGTGGCTTTTCCTCACTGTGTGTGGGTTTGTACAGGTGGCTTGCCAAGGTTTCCTGGTTAGGGAAGCTTGTGTCGGTGTTCTGGTGGGTGGAGCTGTATTTCTTCTCTCTGGAGTGCAATGAAATGTCCAGTAATGAGTTATGAGATGTCTATGGTTTTGGGGTGACTTTGGGCAGCTTGTATCTTGAAGCTCAGGGCTGTGCTCCTTTGTTGCTGGAGAATTTGCTTGGTATGTCTTGCCCTGGAACTTGTTGGCCCTTGTGTGGTGCTTGGTTTCAGTGTTGGTATGGAGGCATTTGATGAGCTCCTGTCAATTAATGTTCCTTGGAGTCAGAAGTTCCCTGGAGTCAGGGTTTGGACTTAAGCCTCCTGCTTCCAGTTATCGGTCTTATTTTTACAGTAGTTTCAAAACTTCTCCTTCTATACAGCACCATTGATAAAACATCTACATTAAAGATGAAAAGTTTCTCTACTGTGAGGGTCACTCAGAGAGGTTCACAGCATTTATATGGAGAAGAGAAGAGGGAGGAGGGAGTTAGAGGTGACCCAAATGAGATGAGGTGGAATCAATAGTGGAGACAGTGGGGTAGCCAGTAGTCACTTCCTTATGTGCACTCCACAACTGGACCACTCAGAGATGTTCACGGAGTTATACAGAGAAGAGAAGAAGGAGGAAGAAGACAGAGGTGGCCA
>NW_011495081.1:498379-506864 GCF_000754665.1 Bison bison bison | reverse complement strand
CTTATATTTCTCAAGATCTATAGGCCCCTTCCTATGTAGTCCGTAGTAACCAGAGGGTTTTAATCTATTGCCCGTAGCTTCCAAGGCGTTTCCCTCTGTTATAACTTCTTCTGTTTGCTGGTCTCTTCAGTGTCTGGCTTCCACCCTGACACAAAGGGGACGGTGGGGGAAACTTTTTTTTTTTTTTTAGGCTCACTTGTTCAGTCGCGCCGTGGGGAGGGAGGGAGGGATGCTGCAAACAAACAACACTGGCGTGTGCTCGCAGTGCCTCAGCCACACTGGGTCTGCCCCCGCTCACAGCGCGTGTAGCCTCCCTGCCCACACTCCTCGGGCTCTAGGTTGTTCCGCCGAGAACAATCCGAGGCCGGCCCTGTGCTGCATGTACCTCCCAGGTCCAAGCCGCTCAGGTTCAGGCACTCGGGTAGTCCTCAGAGGCGCAGACTCAGTTGGGCCTGCATTTTGTGCTCTTCCCAGGTCCGAGCAGCTCAGGTGATGAGGTGTTTGGCGAACCCCAATGCTGCGACTTATGGCCTCCCCGCCGCTGGGTTATCTGGGCTTAAAACCGGCGCACCTTTTCAGGCAGATGTTGACCGTCCAGACCCCCAAGAAGTTTTAGTTAGCAAAGAAGCCTGCTTACAGTTTTATAGATAATGTCTCTCTGGGGCTGCGATTGCCCCCTTCCGGCTCTGGCTGCCTGTCACCGGAGGGGGAAGGTCTGCAGCCGGCTATCTCTGTTCAGTCCTTTGTTCCGTGCGCGGGCCTGGCGGTGTCTTAGGTTGGGGCTGGCATTTCGCGTGGTAGATATCCCACAGTCTGGTTTGCTAGCCCAAATTATTTCGCTCAGATAGTGCTCAGGGTATTCAGGCCAGATTCTTACTCTAAGCGATGCAGCCAGCGCCACGCCTCCCTGCCCAGCCCCCACTTGCTAATGGTGTGTGCAGGCGTCTGCACTGCTTCTCCGCTGGGGGAGTTACCATAGGGTTCGCAATCTGCGAGTTTTACTTGTTTATTTTTTCTCCCTGTTATGTTGCCCTCTGTGCTTCCAAAGCTCGGCACAGATTCGTCAGTGAGAAGGTTTCCTGGTGTTTGGAAACTTCTCTCTTTTTAAGACTCCCTTCCCGGGACGGAACTCCATCCCTCCCTCTTTTGTCTCTATTTTTGTCTTTTATATTTTTTCCTACCTCCTTTCGAAGAATTGGGTTGCTTTTCTGGGTGCCTGATGTCCTCTGCCGGCATTCAGAAGTTGTTTTGTGGAATTTACTCGATGTTTAAATGCTCTTTTGATGAATTTGTGGGGGAGAAAGTGTTCTCCCCGTCCTACTCCTCCGCCATCTTGGCTTGATGCTTTTAAATCAGTTAAGTCAAATGGTGAACAACAAGGATGAATGGATTTCAAAGCAATAATAATGGAGAATTTGAGCAAGGAATAAATATATAACTGTATGGATATGGTGACTGATTATCTTTGGATTCATGAAGACCACTTCACCAAAAGTAAATTTGCCTTGCAGGATATAAACTGACCAATCATCTATGTCTTAAATCTCAATCAAGCCAGTAGTTGCTTTGCAAAGTTGCTGAGACTACTGTAACTTCCTGGGCCTACAGCAAATAAAATGACAAGAGGACTCCTATTAATTCTTAATTAGCCCTGTGAGCTCTTTCTGATAAAGTTTTTCCACATTTTAAAATTAATTCCAATTTTGCCTATTGTAATAGCAGTGGTTACAGACTGAATATAAGGTACCAGCAGAAAGATCCAATCTAAATAGGAAACTTAGATAAAATGTGCCTCAGAAATGGAATTATTCAGTGGCTTTAAGGTAGGAGAATTATTCAAACAGAGTATCTATTAAAGTGAGAAAGGGAAAGCAACAGATTTTATTAACCAGATTTGTTGTGTATCAAACAACTGCAAAATCCTAATGTTGATTCATTGCTCATGTGCCTGATTATGTAATACAGAAACAGATTAATCTTGAGAAATAAGTGGATTCTTTTGAAGTAGTTGCAATTTAAAAAATCATCTAATGTTCATGAAGATTTCACTAAAGTGACTTATATTAAAGATGTCACAAGGAGAAATCTCCAAAAACAGAAAAGAATACTTTATATCCCAGATGAAATTCTTCATCTTTGTTTCCCATGTAACTAAGAATTAGTACATGACTGAAAACACATTAAGTCAAATGGTAGGGAAAAAAATATATGTTTTCTGTATTACATTGAGCATATTTTCTAATTAATTATTCAAATATCATAACAAAGAAATATACTTCAAAAGTCTTCACATGCTTTAATCATTTTAGATCTTTTTTTCTTTGAAATCAGTCAGAAGTCCCCCAAACTAGCACTACAGGATTTTGTATGTAGATATTTACACTGTTAGGTGGAGTCTGATAATTCTCCAAATTGCAAGACTTACTGCACTAATTGGTCTTCCTAACAGGATTTTAAAAGCCTGTCCACTAAAATTTAGCAGCATCTATTTCACATATGAACTAATTATTAATCAACTGAGGAATGATGGCAAGTGCTAACATTTGAGTGCTTAAATGTAACGTTTTGTGATAAACAATTCAAATAAATTATCTTTCATAATCTCACAGCTATCACAAAAGGAGTGAGTATTTTTAATGATTATAGAAAGAAAAGAAAGGTTTACAGCTAGGCTAAAAAACATTGCCAATTTACTCAGGTAGTAATGAAGGTGCAGATATTGAACTAGGTCTCTGTGACCTGAACCTTGAACACTTAGCACTACTAATGTTCAGTCTATATTTACTGCTCTAGATATTTTGTTGTTGTTGTTGTTCAGTTGCTAAGTCATGTCTGACTTTGCAACCCCAAGGACTGCAGCATGCCAGGCTTCCCTGTCCTTCACCATCTCCCACAGTTTGCTCAAATTCATATCCATTGAGCTAGTGATGCTATCTAATCATCTCATCCTCTGCCGCCCTCTTCTCCTTTTGCCTTCAATCTTTCCCAGCATCAGGGTTTTCTAATGAGCCAGCTCTTCAGATCAGGTGGCCAAAGTATTGGAGTTTTAGCTTCAGCATCAGTTCCTTCCAATGAATATTCAGGGTTGATTTCCTTTGGAATTGACTGGTTTGATCTCCTTGCAGTCCAAGGGACTCTCAGGAGTCTTTTCCAACATGACAATTTCAAAGCATCAATTCTTCGGCTCTCAGCCTTCTTTCTCCCATCCATACATGACTACTGGAAAAACTATAGCTTTGACTATATGGACCTTTGTAGGCAAAGTGATGGCTCTGCTTTTTAATATGTTGTCTAGGTTTGTCATAGCTTTCCTCCCAGGGAGCAAACATCTTTTAATTTCATGGCTGCAGTCACTGTCCTCAGTAATTTTGGAGTCCAAGGAAAGAAAATATGTCACTGCTTCCACCTTTTCTCTCCTTTCATTTGTCACAGAGTGATGGGACTGGATGCTATGATCTTAGTTTCCTAAATGTTGCGAACTTTAAGCCAGTTTTTCACTCTCCTCTTTTACCCTCATGAAGAGGTTCTTTAGTTCCTTTTCACTTTCTGCCATTACAGTGGTATCATCTGCATGTTGGAGGTTGTTGATATTTCTCCTAGCAATCTTGATTTCAGCTTGTGATTCAAGCTAACCTGGCATTTTGCATGATGTATTCTGCATATAAGTTAAATAAATAGGGTGATAATATACAGCCTTGTCATACTCCTTTCCCTATTTTACTTTAGATGTATAAGCCTAAAACCAACATTGTGAAGTTGATGCTTAAATCACCATCTCTCAGGTGAGGAAACTGAAGCTAAATAATTTGCACAAGGTAACGTTTTTATTTAGAACCAGGATTTGTATTAACGTCTTTTATGATTTCTATGCACAATTCAGCAACAATTTGATTTGGTACTTAGTCCTCATAGCTTCAAAAAAGATCTTGTAAAGAACAAGAAAAAGAAATAAAATCAAGTTCTGATCAATGAAATTCCATAGGAATGCTCAGGAACACGCAAGGCAAAACATGGCTATTTCTAAGATGTTAAGTGAATCTACTGAACTTGGACTGTTTCTGAACTGGCCCATCAATGACCATATTTCAGAGGTACTCACGAGCAAAAGTGAACAAAATAATTTTCCTTTGTTTTATTTACTCTTTACTTCAGTTCTCAAAATTTCAAAGGTATTGAGTGAAAATGAAACAACATAACAGCACTGTTAACAGAAAACAAGCAAACCAAAAGAAAACCACAACAAACAAACAAAACCCACACAAACATATCAGAGTAATAAAAATCCATACTTCAGTAGAATTGAATATCTGAAGAGTAATGTAGTTGGCAGACAAACTTGAGTTTGAATCCTGGCTCTAGGACCAATTAACTACACAATTTATGGTATAGTCCTTTCACTTCAAATAACTACAGCTGTCTACTAAATGCAGAAAATTTTAACTCACAGCATTTTTATAAAAATCAAATGGGTTCAACCTATGCAAATCACTTAAGATACTGTCAGGCATATAGCAATTATTAAATTGCCAGCTTCTTTCTCTTTCATTCTGTGTATACACAGACATATTGCTTTGTTTAAATGAGGATTAACATTATTTTTCCTCCGATACCTCTTTGTGTTCTATTTGGCATGATTAATCCAACTCTGTTTTCAAATATCACATAAAATGAAAAGATACATTGAATATACTAAATATATATTGCACATACAGCAAGGATAAAATACTATTTCTTAAAAGATTTTTTCCATTATATATAAGAAAAAAATGTACATGTGAATATTGGATTGTGATATAAAGTAAATTCTTACTGTGGGTCACCATCAAAATCTTTGAAAAGCATAGCTTAGTACAGTTCTGAGGGCAAAGTGAGCTCCAGGTAAACATGTAGTAAAACGTTTTCATCAGATAAACATTGTGTTTGGTTAGTAAAAAAGGCCTCCTTTAAATATTCAAGACTTTTTTTCTCTTGTGTAAAACAAGTCAAAAGGCAGGCAATTCTGGGTTTAATCTAATGCTTCCTAATATCAACAGGAACCTCATCCATTGGTTGTTTTCATCCTTAAGGTTCCCTGCCTGTCCAAGATGAACATTGTAGCTTTAGCCACAACATCAATACCACACTTAACAGTAAAGAAAAGAGTAACAGAAACATTCTCTCTCCCTTCCAAAGAAAGAACGTTAAGTACCTCTGAGCGATTTGATTCCTATGTCATTCACCAGAACTTAACTGTATGGCTACAGAAGCTGAAAGGCAATGATTAGCTGACATAAATTATTCAGTTGAGTTCAGCTACTAAGGAAGATGGTAAAAGTGTATTTTAGAAACCTCTTTCCCAGAAGAGGGGTCTGTGTTTCTTTTTCCCATTCTGTTTTGCCTCATAGCAAGAAGTCTTTTAACATTTGCATATGTCAGAATTAAGTATGAGAGGAAATCAATTTTAAGAAGAGAGATTTCAATTTTACTTAAAGATGTTCAACTCCTAGTGGTCAGTGTCAGCAAAAATCTAAGAAGGCCCCACACATTCACAAGGGCAATGTCCTTGTGTGTCCTAGGATGTCCAAGGATGTCCTACGGTGCCATAATAAATACATCAAATGCACAATCACAGAAAATTGTTGTGAAAAATGGATTTCAAATGTAATTTAAGAAACGGAGAGACAGGAAGGAAGTAGGAGGGAGGGAGACAGACAGACAGAGGCAGATAGAAAGTGTCTTCAACCTCCCAGGGTGAACTGGTTTAAAAAATTGATTAAAATGCCCTAGAACGGTTCATCTATTCCCTGATGTTAAAATACATATATAAAGAAATTCCAAACTGTGTTTCTTAGAACACTAACTTCTTTAGATGTTAATACTGTTCTCATATGGTAGCTCTGCTGCTGCTGCTGCTGTCGCTTCAGTTGTGTCCGACTCTGTGCGACCCCATAGACAGCAGCCCACCACGCTTCCCCATCCCTGGGATTCTCCAGGCAAGAACACTGGAGTGGGTTGCCATTTCCTTCTCCAATGCATGAAAGTGAAAATTGAAAGTGAAGTCGCTCAGTCGTGTCCGACTCTAGTGACCCCATGGACTACAGCCTACCAGGCTTCTCCATCCATGGGATTTTCCAGACAAAAGTACTGGAGTGGGGTGCCATTGCCTTCTCCGATGGTAGCTCTACCTTTAATTTTTTTAAGGAACCACCATATTGTTCTCCATAGTGGCTGTAACAATTTACATTCCCACCAACAGTGAAGGGATTCCCTTTTCTCCAGCATTTAATGCTTGTAGATTTTTTAATGATGGCCATTCTGACCAATCTGAGGTGATACTTCATTGTAGTTTTGATCTGAATTTCTCTAACAATTAGTTATGTTGAGTATCTTTTATGTGACTCTTGGCCATGTCTTCTCTGAAGAAATGTCTATTTAGATCTTCTACCCATTTTTTATATGGAGCTTCAAGAGCTGTTGGTATATTTTGGAGATTAATCCCTTGTTGGCTGGTATAGTCACTATGTGGAACAGTATGGGGGTTCCTTAGAAAAAAAAACTACCATAAAATCCAGCAATCCCACTCCTGGGCATATATCTGAAGGAAACCATAATTCAAAAAAAGATGTACACCCCAATGTTCACTGCAGCACTGTTTACAATAGCCAGGACCTGGAAGCAACCTACATGTCCATCAACAGAGGAATGGTTAAAGAAGATGTGGTATTTATATATACAATGGAATATTAGCCATAAAAAAGAACAAAATAATGCCATTTGTAGCAACACTGTAAAGTAACTATACTCCAATTTAAAAAAATTTTACAAAGTTGTTCTTGCCAATTTGAAAATAAGCACTTCAAGGATATATGAAAGACTGTTAAAATATTAAAATCTTTGATTTTTTTCAGAAATAATAAGATTAACATTAATTCAGCATTTCTCTAATATATGTATATATGTATTTGAAAAGAGAGTCACTCTTTTTCTTTTTGATTAACAGTTATTCCATACTGGAAAACAGTGTACCATAGAACACTGTGTAAGAAAAATTAAACTGAGCTGTCACCAATATCACCAATACTACAACTAATAGCTAATAGGAGAAAATCACACAACAAAATGTCATTTCACTATAATTGTTTTCAAAGTTCAGACTGGCTAACATTAATACAAATTACCATGGTAGCACCCAACTTTCATGGAAGGATCAAAACAGAATTATTCCCTGGACCAGTCCATGAACTTTTCTTGTGGAAGAATTCAATGGGATAAAAATATCTGCATCTTTCCTATACACTTGTCAAGTACAAATATATAATGCCATCACCAATTCTTGTATTACATAGTCTTAAAGGGGATTTTATTCTCTCTCTCCTACCACATATTATTCGCCTTAATATTTTATGCTTCATGTTATTTTAAATTAGGTCATTTTTCCCAGGAGAATAAATCTTCCTTTCCTCTTTTTCCTCTAAAATTACGCAAAAACTTGTTTGAACTTCAGAAAGAATTCAAGTCAAGGAGGAAGCTGATTTGGCATTTACTTCCCATGACCATCCCTTGTTATGCTTATGCTTTTTTTTTTAATTCATTTATTTTTATTGAAGGATAATTGCTTTACAAAATTTTGCTGTTTTCTGTCAAACCTCTACATGAATCAGCCATAGGTATACATATATTCCCACCCTTTTGGAAAACCCTCCCATCTTCCTCTCCATCCCACCCCTCTAGATTGATACAGAGGCCCTGTTTGAGTTTCCTGAGCCATACAACAAATTCCCATTGGCTATCTATTTTACATATGGTAAGGTAAGTTTTGTTCATAGTGATGCTTCTTAAGGCCCACTTGACTTCACATTCCAGGATGTCTGGCTCTAGGTAAGTGATCACACCATGGTGATTATCTTGGTCATGAAGATCTTTTTTGTACAGTTCTTCTGTGTATTCTTGCCATCTCTTCTTAATATCTTCTGCTTCTGTTAGGTCCATACCATTTTTGTCCTTTATCGAGCCCATCTTTGCATGAAATGTTCTCTTGGTATCTCTAATTTTCTTGAAGAGATCTCTAGTTTTTCCCATTCTGTTGTTTGCCTCTATTTCTTTGCATTGATCGCTGAGGAAGGCTTTCTTATCTCTTCTTGCTATTCTTTGGAACTCTGCATTCAGATGCTTATAAGCTTTCCTTTTCTCCTTTGCTTTTCACTTCTCTTCTTTTCACAGCTATTTGTAAGGCCTCCTCAGACAGCCATTTTGCCTTCTTGCATTTCTTTTCCATGGGGATGGTCTTGATCCCTATCTCCTGTACAAAGCTAGTGGACGTGATGGAATTCCAGTTGAGCTATTTCAAATCCTAAAAAGATGATGCTGTGAAAGTGCTGCACTCAATATGCCAGCAAATTTGGAAAACTCAGCAGTGGCCACAGGACTGGAAAAGGTCAGTTTTCATTCCAATCCCAAAGAAAGACAATGCCAAAGAATGCTACAAACTACTGACACAATTGACACT
>NW_011495081.1:497438-498279 GCF_000754665.1 Bison bison bison | reverse complement strand
CACACTGGTAAAGTAATGCTCAAAATTCTCCAAGCCAGGCTTCAGCAATACGTGAACCGTGAACTTCCAGATGTTCAAGCTGCTTTTAGAAAAGGCAAGAGGAACAAGAGATCAAATTGCCAACATCTGCTGGATCATGGAAAAAGCAAGAGAGTTCCAGAAAAACATCTATTTCTGCTTTATTGACTATGCCAAAGCCTTTGACTGTGTGGATCACAATAAACTGTGGAAAATTCTGAAAGAGATGGGAATACCAGAGCACCTGACCAGCCTCTTGAGAAATTTGTATGCAGATCAGGAAGCAACAATTAGAACTGGACATGGAACAACAGACTGGTTCCAAATAGGAAAAGGAGTACGTCAAGGCTGTATCTTGTCACTCTGCTTATTTAACTTATATACAGGGTACATCATGAGAAACGCTGGGCTGGAAGAAACACAAGCTGGAATCAAGACTGCCAGAAATATCAGTAACCTCAGATATGCAGATGACACCACCCTTATGGGAGAAAGTAAAGAGGAACTAAAAAGCTTCTTTTTTTTTTAATTTTATTTTATTTTTAAACCTTACAATATTGTATTGGTTTTGCCAAATATCGAAATGAATCCACCACAGGTATACATGTGTTCCCCATCCTGAACCTTCCTCCCTTCCCCCTCCCCATACCATCCCTCTGGGTCATCCCAGTGCACCAGCCCCAAGCATCCAGTATCGTGCATCAAACCTGGACTGGCGACTCATTTCATACATGATAGTATATATGTTTCAATGCCATTCTCCCAAATGTTCCCACGCTCTCCCTCTCCCACATAGTCCATAAGACTGTTCTATACATCAGTG
>NW_011495081.1:496004-497301 GCF_000754665.1 Bison bison bison | reverse complement strand
TTGCTGTCTCGTACACAGGGTTATTGTTACCATCTTTCTAAATTCCATATATATGTGTTAGTATACTGTATTGGTGTTTTTCTTTCTGGCTTGCTTCACTCTGTATAATAGGCTCCAGTTTCATCCATCTCATTAGAACTGATTCAAATGAATTCTTTTTAATGGCTGAGTAATACTCCATTGTGTATATGTACCATAGCTTTTGTATCCATTCATCTGCAGATGGACATCTAGGTTGTTTCCATGTCCTGGCTATTATAAACAGTGCTGCGATGAGCATTGGGGTACACGTGTCTCTTTCCCTTCTGGTTTCCTCAGTGTGTATGCCCAGCAGTGAGATTGCTGGGTCATAAGGCAGTTCTATTTCCAGTTTTTTAAGGAATCTCCACACTCTTCTCCATAGTGGCTGTACTAGTTTGCATTCCCACCAACAGTGTGAGAGAGTTCCCTTTTCTCCACACCCTCTCCAGCATTTATTATTTGTAGACTTTTGGATCACAGCCATTCTGACTGGCATGAAATGGTACCTCACAGTGGTTTTGATTTGCATTTCTCTGATAATGAGTGATGTTGAGCATCTTTTCATGTGTTTGTTAGCCATCTATATGTCTTCTTTGGAGAAATGTCTATTTAGTTCTTTGGCCTATTTTTTGATTGGGTCATTTATTTTTCTGGAGTTGAGCTGTAGGAGTTGCTTGTATATTTTTGAGATTAGTTGTTTGTCGGTTGCTTCATTTGCTATTATTTTCTCCCATTCTGAAGGCTGTCTTTTCACCTTGCTAATAGTTTTCTTTGTTGTGCAGAAGCTTTTAAGTTTAATTAGTTCCCATTTGTTTATTTTTGCTTTTATTTCCAATATTCTGGGAGGTGGGTCATAGAGGATCCTGCTGTGATGTATGTCAGAGAGTGTTTTGCCTATGTTCTCCTCTACGAGTTTTACAGTTTCTGGTCTTACATTTAGATCTTTAATCCATTTTGAGTTTATTTTTGTGTATGGTGTTAGGAAGTGTTCTAGTTTCATTCTTTTACAAGTGGTTGACCAGTTTTCCCAGCACCACTTGTTAAAGAGATTGTCTTTAATCCATTGTATATTCTTGCCTCCTTTGTCAAAGATAAGGTGTCCATATGTGCGTGAATTTATCTCTGGGCTTTCTATTTTGTTCCATTGATCTATATTTCTGTCTTTGTGCCAGTACCATACTGTCTTGATGACTGTGGCTTTGTAGTAGAGCCTGAAGACAGGCAGGTTGATTCCTCCAGTTCCATTCTTCTTTCTCAAGATAGCTTTGGCTATTCG
>NW_011495081.1:462723-495904 GCF_000754665.1 Bison bison bison | reverse complement strand
TATTCGAGGTTTTTTGTATTTCCATACAAATTGTGAAATTATTTGTTCTAGCTCTGTGAAGAATACTGTTGGTAGCTTGATAGGGATTGCATTGAATCTATAAATTGCTTTGGGTAGTATACTCATTTTCACTATATTGATTCTTCCAATCCATGAACATGGTATATTTCTCCATCTATTAGTGTCCTCTTTGATTTCTTTCATCAGTGTTTTATAGTTTTCTATATATAGGTCTTTAGTTTCTTTAAGTAGATATATTCCTAAGTATTTTATTCTTTCCGTTGCAATGGTGAATGGAATTGTTTCCTTAATTTCTCTTTCTGTTTTCTTATTATTAGTGTATAGGAATGCAAGGGATTTCTGTGTGTTGATTTTATATCCTGCAACTTTACTATAATCATTGATTAGTTCTAGTAATTTTCTGGTGGAGTCTTTAGGGTTTTCTATGTAGAGGATCATGTCATCTGCAAATAGTGAGAGTTTTACTTCTTCTTTTCCAATTTGGATTCCTTTTATTTCTTTTTCTGCTCTGATTGCTGTGGCCAAAACTTCCAAAACTATGTTGAATAGTAATGGTGAAAGTGGGCACCCTTGTCTTGTCCCTGACTTTAGAGGAAATGCTTTCAATTTTTCACCATTGAGGATAATGTTTGCTGTGGGTTTGTCATATATAGCTTTTATTATGTTGAGGTATGTTCCTTCTATTCCTGCTTTCTGGAGAGTTCTTATCATAAATGAGTGTTGAATTTTGTCAAAGGCTTTCTCTGCATCTATTGAGATAATCATATGGTTTTTATTTTTCAATTTGTTAATGTGGTGTATTACATTGATTGATTTGCGGATATTGAAGAATCCTTGCATCCCTAGGATAAAGCCCACTTGGTCATGGTGTATGATCTTTTTAATGTGTTGTTGGATTCTGATTGCTAGAATTTTGTTAAGGATTTTTGCATCTATGTTCATCAGTGATATTGGCCTGTAGTTTTCAATAAATGCAAAAGAAACAAAAGAGACCAAAGCAAAAATCAACAAAGCCAAAAGCTGGTTCTTTGAAAGGATAAATAAAATTGACAAACCATTAGCCAGACTCATCAAGAAACAAAGGGAGAAAAATCAAATCAATAAAATTAGAAATGAAAATGGAGAGATCACAACAGACAACACAGAAATACAAAGGATCATAAGAGACTACTATCAACAATTATATGCCAATAAAATGGACAACATGGAAGAAATGGACAAATTCTTAGAAAAATACAACTTTCCAAAACTGGACCAGGAAGAAATAGAAAATCTTAACAGACCCATCACAAGCACAGAAATTGAAACTGTAATCAAAAATCTTCCAGCAAAAAAAGCCCAGGTCCAGACGGCTTCACAGCTGAATTCTACCAAAAATTTAAGGAAGAGCTAACACACCTATCCTACTCAAACTCTTCCAGAAAATTGCAGAGGAAGGTAAACTTCCAAACTCATTCTATGAGGCCACCATCACCCTAATACCAAAACCTGACAAAGATGCCATAAAAAGCTTCTTGATGAAAGTAAAAGAGGAGAGCAAAAAAGTTGGCTTAAAGCTCAACATTCAGAAAACGAAGATCATGGCATCTGGTCCCATCACTTCATGGGAAATAGATTCGGAAACAGTGTCAGACTTTATTTTTTGGGGCTCCAAAATCACTGCAGATGGTGATTACAGCCAGGAAATTAAAAGACGCTTACTCCTTGGAAGGAAAGTTATGACCAACCTAGATAGCATATTCAAAAGCAGAGACATTACTTTGCCAACAAAGGTTCGTCTAGTCAAGGCTATGTTTTTTCCAGTGGTCATGTATGGATGTGAGAGTTGGACTGTGAAGAAGGCTGAGTGCCGAAGAATTGATGCTTTTGAACTGTGGTGTTGGAGAAGACTCTTAAGAGTCCCTTGGACTGCAAGGAGATCCAACCAGTCCATTCTGAAGGAGATCAGCCCTGGGATTTCTTTGGAAGGAATGCTGCTAAAGCTGAAACTCCAGTACTTTGGCCACCTTATGCAAAGAGTTGACTCATTGGAAAAGATTCTGATGCTGGGAGGGATCGGGGGCAGGAGGAGAAGGGGACGACAGAGGATGAGATGGCTGGATGGCATCACTGACTCGATGGACGTGAGTCTGAGTGAACTCTGGGAGTTGGTGATGAACAGGGAGGCCTGGCATGCTGCGATTCATGGGGTCGCAAAGAGTCAGATACGACTGAGTGACTGAACTGAACTGAACTGATGCCATGGAAAAGAAGAAAAAAAAATCTTCATGTGCTGGGAATTTGACCATTCTCGGCACAGATAATTTTCATTTGGCAAGAGGCCTGAATGTTTACTGGCTTTTGCTTTCTATTCTCTGAAAAAAATAATTTTTCCCAGGAAAATATGAAGTTCCCATAGCTATCTATGAAGAAGAATTTAGAAGACAAACCTTGTTTTAATTTAACTAGGCATTTAATTTAACTAGGATAAAATCACTATCCCCATGACTGTTTCTAAAGTTGTATATTTTATGCAAATTTATGTATGATGATATATGCTTATTTGAAAAAATAAAATGATTGCTTCTTATTTTTATGATGGCAGACTATTCTAAGCTTAACTCCTGCAATGTGTCTTGATGTCTATTAGTTATGTCCTTGTATCTATGAGCTGCAGTGTAGTGTTTTAACACAAAAAAAAAGTCAAAGAGACTCTCAAAATTCTTATCTGGTGGCTAGAAACACAAGCACAGTTTAATTCTGATAGAACATCTATGAAGAAGTGGAAGTTCATAGGAACATGGGTGTTGTCTATTTCACTCTAGTAACTTCAGTGCTTACTTTTTCAATCAAGTACCTAGTTCACTGATCCTTTTCTTGTGAAAACCATCCCAAAGCCTACTGTATCCACACTCTTCCCATACTCTCTTTTGCTATTGCTCTTGATTCATCTCGCTCAGACTTGGACTCACTTGCAGATCTGTCTCTTCAGCAGTCCACTTCCTTCTCCCTCTCATCACTATCTCTCACTCTGGACAAAACTCCCTGATTCATAGATCTGATTAATTTCAGATATCTGCTCAGGAACTCTGTGGGGTTGCTTATTTCCCACCAAATACTTGAAGGAGAGCAGAATTTGCTAGCCTAAAATATATCTCTTTGGCATAAAGGTTTAGGCTGACTACTTTTAAGAAAGAGTGGACACAAGAGCAGCTCAGAAAATCTAGTAGAAGTTTGTTAACCTTTTGTAATGTAAATAGACATTACTTTGATAAAAGCAATCACCTTACAAGAGTGTCTCCATTGGTATACCAGGAAAAAGACAACTAAATCTCCAGAGCCTGTCATCAATGGAGAAGAATTGGTCTGCATAACAAATATACCTTTGTTTACTGGGCTTTGCCTGAAAACCTCCCTGCTGGTTCATCACCCACCCAAAACCTTTTGTCCTTACTTGGAAATGTGTTTAAGGTAATGGTTTAGGGCATTTGGGGCAGTTACTCCATTTTCCTGGGTCTCTTCCATGCATACAGGAGGTACACATTACTAAGCTTCTGCTTGCTTTCCTTCTGTAATCTGTCTTTTATTATGGGAGTCGGTGGTTCTCAGCCAAGAATTTAGCAGCACGGAGAAAAAAAAAATATTTTTCTTTCACTACATAGTCATTTTTTAGACTGCTGTTTAAAATCTTGAGGATGTAGCTCTAGTATTTCTTTCCAATGTTGTCTTCCACTCACCTACAGGGTCCTGCACTTATAGCCGTAGTTTCCATTCATCAAATTCTGATTCCAGCAAGTAAGTGGATTCTCTCTTCTTTGAACTCCACTACTATTTTCAGTTCCCTCTGGGCACCGATCTTGTTGCATCTTCTATCAATGATAAGTAGAGTATTTTGCAACTAGTACTTACTTCATTGTTGTCCAGTCGCTCAGTCATATCCGACTCTTTGTGACCCCATGGACTGCAGCATGCCAGGCGTCCCTGTCCTTCACCATCTCCCAGAGCTTGCTTAAACACATGACCATTGAGTCGGTGATGCCAACCAAACCATCTCATCCTCTGTCGTCCCCTTCTCCTCCCACCTTCAATCTTTCCCAGCATCAGGGTCTTTTCTAATGAGTTGGCTCTTCATATCAGGTGGCCAAAGAATTGGAGCTTCAGCTTCAGCATCAGTCCTTCCAATGAACATTCGGGTTGATTCCCTTTAGGATTGACTTTTTCGATCTCCTTGCAGTCCAAGGAACTGCTACTACTACCTACTACTTCTGACATTTCTAAGGCTCTTAGCTTATCTCCCATCTATCCCTTCCCCATTGGAGAAGGAAATGGCAACCCACTCCAGTGTTCTTGCCTGGAGAATCCCAGGGATGGCAGAGGCTGGTGGGCTGCCATCTGTAGGGTCGCACAGAGTCGGACACAACTGAAGCGACTTAGCAGCAGCAGCAGCATCCCTTCCCCAGAAGAAAGTAGCAGTAGACAGACTGCTTTTTTGTATGTGTGATGATTAAGGGAAATACTTTTAAAGGGTCTTTTTTTTTTTCCCATTCAAAATGAACTACCATCCTGCTTCAGAATGAGGACTCTCTCAATGTGAGAATAAAAACAATTTTATCTAACTAGCTGAATTGTGAACCTGGAGATGGTGAAGATGCAGGAAATAGTCATGATGATGACTGTGAGGCTTAGATACCTCCAGGATATCAGGGCCTACATTCTAAGCCTGGACATGTAGTCTGGAATATTCATAGTGGGGAAAAATTTTCCCTGAAGTTTGTTAAAAGGTTGTAGGGAGCAGGAGGTACCCTGACCTTTAGAGGAATGTGACATGGATTCTAGCAGCAGTCATTCTGATACTTAATGTTACATTGCTTTTTTCTGCATTTTAACATGTTAACCCATGCATGATGGCCAATTTTTATAAACTTACTTTACACCATAACAGTGCTGGGGTTGTAGTCAGAGGCTGATTTACCAGAAAGCTAAAGGAATAAAAGGTTTAAGGCCTCTTGTGCTTAGTCACTCAGTCGTGTCCAACTCTTTGCAACCAACCCCACAAAAGAGGTACCTAGCCCACCAGGTACCTCTTCCCACGGGACTTCACACTGGAGTGGGTTGCCATGCCCTCTTCCAGGGTATCTTCCCAACCCAGAGACTGAACCCACATCTCCTTTGGCCCCTTCATTGGCAAGCAGATTCTTTATCTCTGAGCCACCTGGGAAGCCCCCCACTTTATAATAATTCCCATCTCATCAGTGGCTTTAGGGTGACAATTAACATTTTTAGAATCTGATTCAAGGAAAGTTGAGTTGAGAAGGTACATTTAGTTTGGGATTAATAGAATATATGTTCCAGTTAATCCTTGCCATGTAGATTAAGTTATAGTAGCAATCTGGGAATAGGAGTGGTGTCCAGTAATTCTCTGAATATTGACATTAGCTAATGAGTTTCTACTAAGATGATGCAGTTATTAATAGAGCTAAGTAATCACCAATCAGAGCAGGAGAAGGGCTGGGGTAAAAGTGAGACTGCAGGAGCTGTTTGTAGACAAAGACACTGTGGCAAAAGGAAGCAGGAATTGGGAAGCAGATTCTCCTGAGAGTATCTGTAATTTGGAGTGGCTGAAAAAGAGATACATTAATAAGAGGGCACAAAAAACTGGTTGGGCAATAATTTGTTACAGTGACAGGTAATTTCATACACTACAGGTCAAAATGGTCTCATGTTATGACACAAGAGTCATTCATTTTGGCAACACGTACTTTTCTTTGATGTCAGTTTCTGGCAGGTTGTGCATGCATGGCATATAGCTACAATAGATTTTTCAGCCTTTATAAGCTCTTTGGTGTGAAAAATATTGCTAACTTTAGTGCCTTACTTTTTACTTTTACATTAATGTTTTCTCTGATTCTTCCATATTCTATAACCATAGATCTGGTTGTCAAATATCCAAAAGCATCTCTTGACTAGACAGAGATCTCATTCATATGTGCCCTCTTTTTCTCCAAGTTAACATTCAGAGCTGAACATAAACCTATACTTATAGACATTTCCTTTTTCAGTTCATATTCAAGTAGGGTAAATTGAAAATGACAAAGAAATGCACTTACAATAAACTATCTTTTATAGAGCTTGCTGTGGGATTAGAAGGCAACCTTCTCAAATATGTGACAAATTTTTAGGAATAACTATGGTATCAGAAACTGAGACTACTTATTCCAAAGTATTCACTCCCTTGTGCTATTTTATTTAAAGGAAAATATTTCTTCTTGACACAGACTGCCAAATCTCAGCCCAGTTCCATCCTGCCCTGTTTAGTTAAAGCAAATTCAATGCTTACTGGGCTAGGAGAGGGACATTAACTTCTGTAATCTTTCTGTCCCAATACTCTACAACTTTACTGTAAGTGGCAGTAAAATTCAGCTGATTTTTTTTTTTCTATTTTTGGTTTTCTGTCTTCTCTTGTTTGGAAATTTTTAATTCTACCCCTAAACATTTATAGCTGAATTTTCCTTGCTCATAACATCTCTTTCCCATACAATTTAAGAAATTCCCTCTTTGTGGCAATCTTTTGAAAAAAAAAAAAATCCAGTTGATGTTCAGCACTATCCTCTGTGATGATCATACAAACAATGGTTGATTGTATCAATCTTCAGAAGACTTCTCAAACCTAACTATAGATATATTTTAACTCATAAAACAGGGCATCAACTTCCTTTAATACTGAAGAAACAAACAGAAAAAGAACTCAGTTTTCTCAGATTCATAAAAATTTCAGGGATGAAAGTCACGTGAACATAATTTATGGAGAAGATTAGACTTAAATGTAATCACCTCCTAGGTATTAAACGGGAGCAACAAGTATCATTTTCTGGAACTCACTGATAATTTTTAGATTTTGGTATCAAGTTCATCATTCTTATTACGAGAAATATCAGTCCAAATCATTAACGTTAGCAAACATCAAGAGCACATCACAAAGGTAAAATTTAAGGAAATGTGTTGCTGATAATGAATTTCATAGCAAAAAAACACACAAAACCTTTCTGTTTATAGATGTTCTTCATCAGGTTACCAGGACCAAATCTGCATTTCTATACTTTGAGGTTTAATATTGGAAATTCTTCTGAAGGCCAATAAAAAATTTCTCTGATCATTCAACTCTCTTTTCTGGACCTTTCTTTTATCATTGTATAAGGTTTAATTCCTAGAGTCCATCCCCTATTTGACATGTTCTCATTGGTCCTGCTTTTCTGACTGATAGACTTGCCCATACACTCCCTCTGGATGAGATCATGACCTATCTTTTCAAAACAACTGGTTGAACAAGGAGAAGAAAAAAATTTAAAGAAGGAGCCCATCCACAGATGGACTCATGGAGAAAAAGATCATCTGAGCAAACTAGATAACTCTTTTGCATTTTAGATTCAGGGCACAGAGACTGTGTCCATTGATCGAAAGATTTAAAACAAGTGACTTTAGTTATAAAGGAGCCAAGACCAGTCATGGTGAAACATTTTCAAGCTGCAGGATCAGATGAGAGTTCTCTAGAGAGAAAAAAAAAAAAAAATCTAAGAGAAGAAAACAGTTTCTGAGCCTGAAAGATGCATAACTGCTTTGCATTGCTGATGGCTTCTCAGTTCTCAAGTCTAACCCTATGTGACTTTCCGTATTTGAGTTCTGGAAAACTTATCTAGGTTCTTGAAATAAACACCTCTCTCTCTTATGAAAGTATTATTTTTCCCATAAGACAAAAGAAAAATTGCAGTTAAATAAAACCAAAAGTTTAAATTATATAGATGGAGATTAAAGCAGAAATGTGAAAATTCAGCACCTTCAGCGAAGATACTACTTTTAACATCCTATCTCATTCAGAGTTCAAAGACCAGAAAGTAATTATACTTATGCCAGTAATTATTAAGACAATGACACTTTTAAGTCTACAGTGATAATATTTTATTTTCTCACAAGATGGTGATTTTGTTCCAAAAAATAAAATAGCAGGATTTCCTAAAAGACTGATAGTTTACTAAGTATCAGGGTCTGCACAAGACAAAGCAAACAGCCTCTCATCTTTCAGAATCTTTCAGTGCTGTTGGGAAAATAGACACATAAATGATAGACACATTAAGGATAATCATGAACAAATGGTATGGCACTAGTGATTGAGATATATACACACTAAATATGGGGAGAATATGGTACTCCATGCTTTACAATACATAAAGTTATGTTTTTCTCCAATTAGGAATAGCAGGATTTCAGGAGCACTTGCATTAATATGCTGAGTCGGGGAAAAAGCATGTTCTTCAACAATGTGTATCATGTTTAAAACCTACCGCAGTTCATATTTACACAATCAATCATCATAACTCCTCTGCAAACATGCTCAACTATCTTTTCTCCCTTTTAATTTTTTCATATTTCCCAGGAAAAACACAATCCAAGCCAAAATCTGCACCTTTGCAGATAAATGTAACTAAAAATTCTGATCTCACTCTAAATTTACGACTTCTGCTTTCAAGTGGGCCCATAACATTGTCCACGACATACTGTAATTCCCAGCCTTTCCTAATTCCAGTTCCTCCAGATGAGTATTTATATTTTTCCTCTTCTTTTCAAACTTAAAAATATTTTGCCAATCCTCTCTCAGTTTATGACCTTGGTTCTTACTTAGCTAAGAAAACCAAAGCAACTACAAAAGAACTATAATTGGAAAGACAATATTTGAAAACCATTTGTCTACTAGACTACAGATTTTAAAATAGAGATACTTTTATTCTCATGAGCTTTTTGTTGTTTTTATTTGAAAACTTTCTAAAATGTATAGAAAACTTGCAAGAACAGTAAAAATATATTTTTTATATTTTTATTTCTTATATTTTCATGAACTATTTGCCCATAAGCTGAGAACATGATGCACCAACCAAATAATTTAGTATTTTAGAATTCTTGCATAAAGACAAACCACAGGAATCATGAAATTAACAGTAAGTTATTACCAATCTAATTCTCATACCCTCACATGTAAACTTTGTTCCCCAAATGTCCTTTAAAGCCCAGAAATAGCTTTCAGAATCATGCGATGCACTCAGTTATCATGTCTCGTTAGTGATTTTCAGAATGTAGCTGTTCCAGTCTTTCCTTAACTTTCGTGAACTTGATACTTTTCAAAGTAATGAGGTTCAAGGCAGCACACTTCAAAATATGCTCTATGGCATATTGATTATTTTGAATTAAAGTTACTTAAGGAGAGATCTCCTGGAGGAGGGCATAGCAACCCACTCCAGTATTCTTGCCTGGAGAATCCTATGGACAGGGGAGCCTGGCAGGCTACAGTCAAACAGTTGGACACAACTGAAGCAACTCAGCATGTACCCATGCAAGAAAACACTGATGCAAGAATACTCTGACCCTCTTTTGTCCCCCTTGAAGCAGGAAATTAATCTCTCATGTGAAAGGAACTCTCTCTGTACCAGGAGGTAGCAAGACATCCTTACAACCACAGATACAGAATTTAGAGCCTACATAAACTTTGTTACTTCTTTACTAATTTATTACCTTTCAAATTCTATTTCTTGTCAATTCTTCAAAAATCTATTGCTTCTTTGTCTAAAAGGTATATCAGGTTCCTGCTTCAGTCACTTCTTTGATTTCCATATCTATGGGACATCTGTATGTATGATTTTTTTTTCTTCTCTTAATCTGTCTTGTGTCAATTTAATTAATAGTCCAGACAAAAGAACACAAAAGGGGTGGGGAAAAATTCCCCTGCCCAACAAATGTTAGAGGCCAGTTGTCTTGTAGAACGGTCTTCAGTGGGGTTTATCTAACGTTTTCTTAAGAGCAGATTCAGGTTATACATCTTTGGATAGATACTGCAGAAGTTATACTATGCTTTTTTTCTTTTCTTTTTTGCAGCCTATCAGGGGCACAAGATTTCAATTTGTCCTATTACCAATAATGTTTGACCTCTTGACAAGGGTGATAACTGTTAGGCACCTCTTCTCCAAAATAATATATTCTGTGTATATATATATATGCAATCTTTATAATAGATTGGTATTTGTGGGGAGTTGCCTTGAAATTTTATAAACATACTGTTCTTTGCAAATCTTTCAATTTATTCTCATGTCTATTTTTATTATTTTAGAGCTTCTGGTTTCCCATTTTATTCAATGCATCATAATCCATTAGTCATGTTTATTTTTGTGCTTAAATTATCTGAGAACAATCTGGCTACTGTGTTCTTCGAAATATTCTTTGAACATTTCCTTATTTTTTGAAATCAGCAGTGTCAGGCTCATATTCGGGTGGGGTTGCCCTATGCTTGCATTCAGTCACTTCTCCATCGATCCCAGATTTCTTGGAGATGAGAACAGCATATAGAAGTCAAAAGTTGTGAGGTAGATGCATATATATTCTGAGTTTCCATTAATGACTTCAAAATTAATTAACCATCATTCTTCTTTATTCCCTTTATCTCATACCTGTAACTCTATTCTCTGATACTAGCATCTAATACCTTTAATATATTTGTTTAACTAATATCCCCATATCCAACACACACCCTCTTTTCACCCTACTCTAGACTGGACACGCTATGTCTAGCATCAGCTACCACCCACCTGTGGAGAACTCTCCATCTTCTGCCCATGCTCCAACACCCATTGCCAAATCATTCCATAGCACAGAAGACTCTGTACCCACTCTGGGCTCCAGGCCCCTTCAAGGGCCTAGCTGTTCCACCCCCATTTGGATCCCAGGCTCACCTCACATAGGTTCTATATCATAGATTGCAATGTCCCCCTCTTCTGCTGGAACTTCCCTTCCTCACTTCCCTTCCTCTTCAGTGTGAAGGCCTTCTTCATACCCCCACGGCACTGAACCCTGCTTTGTGGAGCCATGACTCTTTTCCATTTAGTAAAGAATACTTCCCTGCTAGGCCCTACCTAATGGCCTTAAGACTGGATTGCTGAGGAAGGGAAAGGCAGAGATAGAAATGGTTTAAAAAAGAGAGAAGAGAAGGTGTAGAATAGAAGAGAAGGTAATTCTCATGATTTTAACACACTGAAATTGGTTTTCTGGATCATTTGTTTCATTGGCCCTTCTCTTTTTACCTTAGCTCAGATTGTCCTCCTTAAATGACTGTTATATAAAACTTAAGGACAAAAGTGAGGATGATATTTCTTAAGCAGAATTTTCAATTAAAATATTATTATAAAATTTAATGACTGGGCTATTGCCTAGAAAATCATTCTCAACTATGCACTTCCTTGATTCCTTGATTAATATTGCATGGGGTGAAAAGGAGCTACTTAGAAAAATTCTTGAGGAATAGTTAGCAAAACAAATCTGATACTGTGATTTCTGTTTATTTCATTGTTAAAATGTGAAGCAGGTTATCCCATTCCTGTAGTTTTAATGTTCTTGCTTGCAATTCCCATGTTGCCTTTCAGTTCCTCTTTTTGTTATCCCTTATCTTCTAGACTTTTCTGAAACCATGTTTATTTTACTAATGGTTAGGGTGGCCCTGGTCACACTAAATGCTATCTGCTTCTTTATTCTAGAACAGTGTTCTCCAACTGAGATATAAGAATAGTCATATATACAATTTAATTTTTTTCTGGTAGCCACAATAAAAACATAAAAAGAAACAGGTAAAGTTGAATTAAAACTATATTTTACTTAACTCAATATACAAAGGTTATTATTTTAGCATGTTAACAATATTAAACTACTGAGATATTTTGCACTCCTTTTTTCATACTAAATCTTTGAGATCCACTACGTATTTTAACATACACAACATTTCAATTTGGATGCTGGATTTCCATGTGAAACATCTGGCTTATATTTAGAGTTCATAAAATTATCATTTGAAAAACCAGATTCATACTTCCAAACTGGTTAAAACACACTTAAAAGTCTCCCAATATATGAAGTAAGTATCCATTTATAAAATTATAACCAAACTAATTTAAAGAAAATTATAACCACTTTCTTGATTTTATAAGTGATCAACAGATACATGTGGACAGTCTCTACTATCTAAAATAGTGCAGATTTCATCATTTAGAAATAAGGAAGGACCCTGGGGGATGGGATGCGTACACCCATGGCTGATTCATGTCAGTGTATGGCAAACCACTACAATATTGTAAAGTAATTAGCTTCCAACTAAAATAAATAATTTTTTTTAATTTTTTAAAGAAATAAGGAATGTCTGAGTTTCAACATGGTGTGGTGTTGATAAGAAAGCAAATATGAGTAACTTTGAAGAGATGCAATCCATCTGATTTGGAGGCAGAATAGATCTGGGGCTATGAGAATTTAAGAGGAAAGTCAAGAATAACTGGCCTTACTCATATAATATAGTTTTGAACAGTGTTTCTCAAGCCATTGAGTATGAAGAAATTTTCTTGGGGAGATACTTAAAAACATATATCAATTTTCCTGTTCTTTACTCCACTCTTTCAGAGATTCTAGCTTAGAAGTTCTACAGTGGGGCTTAGAAAACTGCATTTTATTTGATTCTGTTTCAGATACTTCCACAAGAAACTCTGAGAAATACTGCCCTCCAGAGTTTGACTGCATTAAAACCAGTTTTCAAACCAGTATTAAAAATATTTTCTATATACATGTGTTCCAGTGCACCAGCCCCAAGCATCCAGTATCGTGCATCAAACCTGGACTGGCGACTCGTTTCATATACGATATTATACATATTTCAATGCCATTCTCCCAAATCATCCCACCCTCTCCCTCTCCCACAGAGTCCAAAAGACTGTTCTATACATCAGTGTCTCTTTTGCTGTCTCGTATACAGGGTTATTGTTACCATCTTTCTAAATTCCATATATAAGCGTTAGTATACTGTATTGGTGTTTTTCTTTCTGGCTTACTTCACTCTGTATAATAGGCTCCAGTTTCATCCACCTCATTAGAACTGATACAAAACCAATACAATATTGTAAAGTTAAATAAAATAAAATTTTAAAATATATATATATTTTTTCCAGCATTGATTTGGTGATGCTGAGCCAGCATCAGCATTGCTTTATCATTTGCCTGTTTGATTAACGACGTATGTCTATGGGGTCGCACAGAGTCAGACACGACCGAAGCGACGTAGCAGCAGCAGCGGCGGCATGCCTGCAATCATAATGCATAGTGTTTACAATCTTGCCAACAAGTGTATTTAAACAGAGAGTGTTATTAGATCATTAAAAACACAGCAAATGATGAACTGTCCAAGTGACTAGCTCAAAACAATGAAGTCTACTGCTATCCCTCCCTCAGGTTGTCAATGTTCAAATTGTGGCTATGCCTCTATATAAAAACATTTTTCTGTCCTACCATCATAGAAGATCAAGAAAAAAAGTGCTTTTAACACACTACTGAAAGGTATTCATCTGTTAAGAAAAACACTGTTAGTGCTTTGGTCATCTATATGTGACGTTACTTTCTGCTTTATATTGTTTTGTTTTCTTTCCAAAGTTTATAAACATATATCTTGCAAAATTAGACTTAAACGTGTAAGATTTTTAAGTATTTACATTTTGTAATCTTGTATCACAGCTTTAAAATGCAATCCCAATTATTTAGAAAAATAGCAAGGTACTAAAGAAGGAAAAAAATACATAAAACTTTGTTTAGGTATTTCTGCATATAGTATCATTTTATTACAGTTCTGCCAATGTTTCTAGATTAATTGAGTATATGAGAACAAAATAAGTAAAAAGTGTCATCTGTGTCATGACAGTCAATAATAGTAACAGAAATTTTCTGAGACCTTGAAGGTGTTAACAGGTAACTTAGTATCAGACAAATATTTGAGAGCATCAACAAAACATCTGATAACTATAATGTTCTGTCATGGGCTTCCTAGATAACCAACCCTTACCTGTCATTAAAATAAAGTGGTAGTATTAAGAATAAAGTGGTCCGCTTTGAAAAAAGTCAAATAAGATGTGACAATGAACTTCTGTAGACTACAGTGTAATTGGACTAAAGATTCCATGATATCCTAATACATGAAAGCACTGCTCTAAGAGATGTGACACAGATTTACCAGGATCAAGAGATACACCTTTGCTCAACAGCTAGGCAGGAGAGACTGGTCCCAAATAGAACAAAATCACAAGCCCAGATGGGATGTTACGGCTAGGAATGTAAGCAAGTTCTTATGAAACACATTTCTAAAGGAAGTAGTAACTTTGTTTTCTGCATGTCAGAAAACTCACTTCTCCAACCTGACAATACCCATCAAAGACATACTTCAGGCCTCTTTCACCCTTTTATTTGTCAGTTTTGTCTAGGCAACTATTAGAGTTCACCTGTTGTCTGACACCCTGAAACAAAAGCAGAGACTTCTCAGTTTTCATTCCTTTTCATATACCTACAAGTTGATCTTCCCTGGTGGCTCAGCTGATAAAGAATTCACCTGCAATGCAGGAGACCTGGGTTCAATCCCTGGGTTGGAAAAATCCCCTGGAGAAGGGAACAGGCTACCCACTCCAGTATTCTGGTCTGGAGAATTCCATGGACTGTATAGTCTATGGGGTTGCAAAGAGTCAGACACGACTGAGTGACTTTCACTTTCACATGTTGATCTAGTCCTAGAAAGTCATTTTATCTAGATTAACATCAGACTACTGTTGATTTAAGAATAGAGAATATATTTTCTTCAGAGGGCTATCACAGAGTAAGTAGGAAATGGTGAAATCAACTTATTTTTGATGCCTAGGAATATTGAAGAATACATCCTCTAGGTATGAAAAAGGATTGATTAAATTTTTCTTGAAATTCATATAGCTGAAAATATGTATATAGGTGAATTCAAACTAGGTCCATTTAGAAATTAGTTATTGCACCCCTTTAGGTCACTGGAAAGGAAGAGATGGAACTTGTTTCAGAATCCTTGTGTAAAGAATTTTGTTAATTAACTCTATCTTTAACAATGTGTCACCAAACTTATTACATTCTTGTTCCAAAATTAATAATTACACATTAATACTGTTTGTTTACTATACCCACAAATCCCAGAGTTAAGAACCCATTTGGGTATTTTTATATATAAATACCAGGATAAGTCAACCCAGATTGACTTTTTCAGTCAAGATACTTTAGCCCAGCCTTGGCCAATCCACGTAAACTGCTTTCTGTAAAAATACATCATAAACTACTAATGTGTGTCACTTGTTACACACAAATAAGTTTAACCTCACTTTGGCCACCTTATGCAAAGAGCTGACTCATTGGAAAAGACCCTGATGCTGAGAAAGATTGAAGGCAGGAGAAGGGGACAACAGAGGATGAAATGATTGGATGGCATTATTGACTCAATGGACATAAGTTTGAGCAAACTCTAGGAGATGGTGAAGAACAGAGAAGCCTGGCATGCTGCAGTCCATGGGGGTCACAAAGAGTTGGACACAACTGAGTGACTGAACAACAACAAAGTTTAGCCTTCAGGATACAAATATAGCACCCAGAGAGTCCATGCCTTTAAGAAATTCATAGTCCAGTGTGTGCGTGTGTGGGGAGGAGGGGGAGAGAGGAGAGGATGGTCAAGCAACAGAAGAAATAGTAACTGTACATTGTGTTCTGACACAAATGTTTATAATGAGGTATCACAGATTTGAGACTGGCTCATAGTGGTGGTTCAAATTGTGTGCAAATTATTTCTCAGAACTGAAAAGAGATTCCAGACAAAAGAAATAACAGTTACAAAACAGAAGTGCCAACTATTGCATGTTTTAGGAAATACGCACTGTTCAACCATCAAGAGTACAGAAGGTCATGCAGGATAATAGGGATGATTAAGAACAGGAAGCCGAAAGCAGAGAGTGTACTATTGAGAGCCATGAGCACCATACTAAGTGAGCTGAATTTTATCCTTTGACAGTAAGACATGATTGAACACTTTAAATATGGGAATACTAGCTTAAATCATATAGTTCAGCCAAATTATTTGTAATAACAGCTTAGAAAGTATGGTAACTGCTACCGTAAAGGAACGGGCTTCAGTTCCACAATCTCTACCTCACTTTTTTTCTGTTTTTCATCTCTTAGTTCCATTTCCAGGGATAATAAAAATTCTCACCAAATTAGAAGAAAACTTTCTCCACCTGCAAAAAAGCATCCAAGGAAAACTTGCAGCTAACAGTATGTCTAATTGTGAAAGATCAAGTATTTTTCATCTAAGAACTAGACTAAGGCAAGAATATCTTATCAATTCTATTCCACATTGTACTAGATGCTACAGGAAAAGCAACAAAGTATGAAAAATAAAAGTTATACATATTAAAAAGGAAGGAATAAAAGTCCTTCTGTTCTCAGATGGCATGGTGTTTTATATAAAAAATCATATGGAATAAAAAATAAATAGCTTTTAGAACTAGCAAGTTTACCATGTTTAGTATATTTATAAAACAGTAAAACAAATAAAATAGATGTAACATACCAGGAATTTAAAGATTCAGTATTATCAAGATGAAAAGTTTTCTCAAGTTAATTCTAGATTTCACTCAACCTCAGTCAAAATTCTCATAGTTTTTTTTAAATAGAAACTGATAATCAAATCATAAAATTTATTTGGAAATTCAAATGGTCTAGAATAGATTAAAGTGTTTTGAAAAAGAAAATAGATGGGCATCTTATACTACATAATTTCTGTGCCTAGTACATAGAAGGTGCACCATACATATTTTTAACTAAATAACATGTTCCCCTACATGTAACGAAGTCTTACCATAATCAAATGTCACATGAACCTTTGGCAGGAAAAAATGAATTATGAAGATAGCAAATGATAATATCAGATGAAGTAAAAAATAAAATAACTAACAGATCTTAAGTTCTATTGAGTTTGATGTGGACATATCATCAGGTGTCAGATGTCTTTGCCATTTGCAGATTAAAAGCAAATTTTCCCATAGTTGAAAATTTCAACTCATCACTATACCTTTTCACAGCTGCTATCATGTTATTTCTCTTGTGAAGTGTTTAAAATGGCAGAATATATAAGCACTTGAGCCATACAGTCATTAAAGATATTAAGACAAAAATAAATCATTCCATACTGAAACCTCTAAGCCTGAAAAATCTGTGACAGATAAAACAGTGAGTAACCTTAGGAGAAATTTATTGCTTTACATACTGAAAACTAAACCTAACTGCCTCATAAATAACTAAGAAAAATATGTAAGTGATAATCTGAGGCCTAAATTAAAGTTGTTAAACTGATGATGCTGAAATATACAGGTGTCCATATGAGCTTAATTTTGAGAAACACAATTTCTCCACTTCTATTTTATTTAGCAAGATTTTCACTGTGCCTATCTGCTACAAGTGTGATAATTTCAGCCAGCAGATTATTGCATATAATTTTACTAATGATTTAGAAATTCTCCATGTAACTAAAAAGATATACTTATTGCTGATCTCAGCCTACCAATGGTTCCCAATGAGGCAAAGTGCTATGATTTCTAGAAGGGGTCAACAATAGGCTAAAAAGTACGTGTTCTTAAATTACCCAAGCGTGTAACCGCCATTCCAAATACTATATAAAACGTTTTCCTCATTCCATAAAATTCAACTTTACCCTTTAAATCGTTATTCCTACCCTTCCCCAAGCACTCACTATCATCATAGACTGCTTTTGCTAGTTCACATATACCTTATGAAAATTCCATTTCCCCCTACTTTATGTGTATATGTGTGTGTGTCTCCATCTTCTTTCACTGTCTGTGATACTGCATATATCTCAAGTGTATTTCCTTTTTTACTGCTGGGTACTATTTCATTGTTTGAATACATCACAACTGTGTTTATCCATTTTTCTACAGTTGTAACTTGGGTTGTTCTCTGTTTTATTTTATTTGATATTATACATAATGCTTTTATGAAATCTTTATACAAGTGTTTTTGTGGACATAACTCTAATTTATTTCCTTGGGAAATATCTAGGAATAGAAATGTTAGACCATGGAGTTGATGCATGCTTAAATTTGTAAGAAATCACTATATAATTTTGAAACTTTAATAAACTAGATGTAGTATTTGCCCTCTCACTACCAAATTGTAAGAATGTGTATTGTTCCACATTCTTATAAACATTTTGCATTTTTTATCTCTTTTATTTTGATTATTCTATTAGATGTAGTGTCTTATTTTGTGTGCATGTGTACATTGTGTTGGGAATGGAAATTTTTCTTTCCCAAGAGAAATTATATCAACAACTTTTAGTATTTCATGTACTTGCACAATATGGAGAGCAGATGATACCATCACTTCAGGCAATATCCTGTCTTACCTAGAATTCTTATAGATTATGACTCAGAGATTAATCTCAAGTAGTTTTGACTAACTGAAGCTTTTTTTTAAAGTATTAAAAAAATACTGCAAATCCCTAATGTTTTATGTGCTTTATAATTTAGCATACTCAACTAGAACATATTCTAAAAGTGTGAAAATGTCTTTACCTTGTGCTTTTATAAAACTCAGATAGAACAACACATGCATATAAAATGTCAGCTCATACAATTTATTCATCTTCTATAACTGCTAATTAATTCGTATTCACGGATATCTGTCACAATCCTAAACAGTTCAAAGTGTTTGCTAAAAAAAGTGAAGTGCTTCTTCTGAAAAATATTCTCACCACCTGGAAAGGATTTTTCCCCTATTTCAAGAAGCCTAAGAAAAGAGTTCTAACAATTCAATGTGTCCCTTTTAGCACAAAATCGATACCAAATAGATGCAGTTAAATATTATCTATCTTTTCCCTCTCCCTTTGCCTAATATCTGATAGAAATTTAATTTTCTGAAACAAACCAGTTATAAGCAAAATAAGAGAAGCTTGGCAAACAGATAAATGACAATAACAGCACAACAGCATCAACAAAAGCTAATGCAATCACCATATTAAGGAGCAAGTTAAAGCTACTTCCCTTAGAAAATATACAGACTAAAGAAAGAAGAGAGCACCTGAAAATTATATGTTTACAAGAGATCATCGGATGGTTGTGTGTATATTTATACACACAGTTACTATATATTAAAATAATTTTACAGTAGAAGAAGAAAGAAGGTCAAGAATAAGAATGAGGGATAAAGTAACTCAATTTTAGAAACCTTTATAAGAAAAAAAGTTGATTTTAAAAAGGCATAAAGTACAAAACAAATACAATTTTGAGGGGAGGGAACAAAGAAACTGTACCAGACTATACTTAGTTTTACCATGGTTACCTTGGATTCGGCATATTTAATATCATACGTTTGATTCTCTAAATTCTCATCCTAATGCACAACTGACCATACCACTACATGTCTCAATCCCAGAAACATCATCAAGATATCATCCAACCTGGAGAACTCACTTATATTCGGACTCTCCTTGTCTAAGTAGCAGAATCACATCTAGAACAAAAACCTAGGTTTACTAATCAGAGGCACCAGTGTATGACCTTGATTCAGAAGAAAGCTATATGAAGAAGCAGATGCATGAAGAAATTAGTTTTTTCTAGTGATGTTGATGACATAAAGCATTAACATAAAGTGTTCAAGGTGGAGTGGCTAGGGTTTTGATGTTCATGATTCAGTTCCAGCAGTGTGGTTTTAGTGTTTTTTTAGATGGATGATCTCTGAATCTTTTACTTTGCTCTTCCCTGCTCACTGAGATTTTGTAAGATTGTTTTTAGGTAAATTGCTTTTCCATTTGAACTAATTAAGGTGGCTTCTGTTACTTTGAAAAAGAATTATGACAGACAGAGAAGTGATTATTTTTCTAAATAATTTGCAGGTAAATCAGCTTTTAATCAGAAATATGTAACACTTTCCCTGCACTTCAGGACAGACAAGAACAGTGTTTGAACACAGAGTGATTATTGAGTAAATATAAATGATTGATGTACATTCATGTTATTAAAATATATAGTTGTTCTTGAGCTTGTCTTTGAGTATGATAAATTGTCCTACTAAGAAATCACAATTTGTATTACATAAAATATTTTTGCTACAAGGTATTTTATCCTCCAGACCTCTTATATTTTATCTTTATTATGTTATATTACAAATATTTATGAAAATAGGCTGGAATGATATGAAAGTCTGTAGACTGTCTGTGACAATACATTTCAAATTGCTACCATAAAAATTTCTGTGAATAAATTCAATTTAGTGCCTAATTTGCCTATTACTAGTATTACTATAGGAAAGAAAGAACAAAAACTTTCCCTGACTAATGATTCCAAAGTGTGTTCACCCTTTAGATCAACTCCGTGATGATGCATGTGAACTTGTCGGTGAGTCAAATAGTTTCCAGTTACAGGCTCTTAAACTTTGATTTTCAGAATGGATATATTGAGGATTTGTTGACTTGACTATCTAAATCTGAAATTTCGGTACACTTATTCCATAGAATTGCTTTTTGGGGGGACTGCTAGTTGAGTAGGGCACTGCTGGGTATACAGCAGTAGGCACATGAGTGAAAACTGACTTGCACTGTATCTTCTGTTTGCTCCCTTACTTCTGTTTTACAACCCACTTGATATTGTTCTGTGCCCTAGAAGTGTGATCCTCATGAGCTCTGCAGTTTGGAATACTTTGGTTGGTAAATGTGAGACACCGGGAGGAGATCAGTCCATGAAGGGAAGAGAGGTAGAGACAATTATCCACCAACTTCCTCCTTCCTGGTGTGTGGTTGACGGAGGATGAAGGCTGTTGAAGGCTGCAACTTCTGTCTGGTGGTTCCACAACTAGATTTTTCTCTTTGAAAACGGCTCCCTGTCTTTGTCCCTTCAGACTTAAAATCAGTACTGTTTTACACCCCGGTTAACTCCAGGGTGCTTACCAAGGTATCCTTGTTATTTTTCTTTAACTCTGTCCCCAAATTTTGTAAATGGTCTTGTCTTTGAATTTATTTAATCACCACTTTTGAGTGGAGGATCTGTTTTTCTGCTGATACAGTAATTAGACCAGGAATGATCCCAGGAATCAGGGCTTCCAAATGAGAATCTGGGAGTGGGTTTCTCATTTACTTAATAACTACATGGATATCTTACTTCTGAGGAAAAAATAAGAAAATGGTAATCCATGCTTTTCAGTGAAAGCATAGTTGCTCAAATTATCATTGGTCATGGTATTGAAAGATGGA
Organism: Bison bison bison; assembly: GCF_000754665.1. NCBI lineage: Eukaryota > Metazoa > Chordata > Mammalia > Artiodactyla > Bovidae > Bison > Bison bison. The sequence goes on along the minus strand of NW_011495081.1, from coordinate 474,747 downwards.
ATATAGTCAGTATCAACTCCATCAGCATACAACCAATGCAGATCAAATCAGCCGCTCAGTCGTGTCCGACTCTTTGCGACCCCATGAATCACAGCACACCAGGCCTCCCTGTCCATCACCAACTCCCAGAGTTCACTCAAACTCACATTCATCGAGTCAGTGATGCCATCCAGCCATCTCATCCTCTGTCGTCCCCTTTTCCTCCTGCCCCCAATCCCTCCGAGCATCAGAGTCTTTTCCAATGAGTCAACTCTTCACATGAGGTGGCCAAAGTACTGGAGTTTCAGCTTTAGCATCATTCCTTCCAAAGAAATCCCAGGGCTGATCTCCTTCAGAATGGACTGGTTGGATCTCCTTGCAGTCCAAGGGACTCTCAAGAGTCTTCTCCAACACCGCAGTTCAAAAGCATCAATTCTTTGGCGCTCAGCCTTCACAGTGCAACTCTCACATCCATACATGACCACAGGAAAAACCATAGCCTTGACTAGACGAAACTTTGTTGGCAAAGTAATGTCTCTGCTTTTGAATATGCTATCTAGGTTGGTCATAACTTTCCTTCCAAGGAGTAAACATCTTAATAAATCATATTATTTAATGCTAGGTAGTCACTGTGTTGAAATTCTTTATAAATTTTATCAGTGTTTGTAAATGAAGTTCCATGGATAATGTAGCACATGTCAAAAACTTGGAGTTTCAGCTCACACCCAGTCCCGCCTCCTTCTGCCTCTCTCTACCATCATGTGACTGGTCTTACCCTGAACTCCTCTACCTCTGCCCAGTGACTGCTGCCCCATGAGGGACCCCAGGTACTGGCACAGGAAGGGCTGAGGTTTGTGTACCACTGTGTCATGAAACAGGACCCTGGACACTACGAGAGTCTGCAAATGTACCACAAGTTTCCCCATGCCTGAGCAAATGTAATACTTAATAACAAATAAAAATTCCATGACAGTTGAGAGAGAGACATGGAAAAATGAAAAACTTTTTTCCAGATTTTTCATCAGAGGGTGCATTTTTATCTTGTTCTGCTCCCTACCAATTCTTGGGCTTCACAGATGGTGCTAGTGGTAAAGAACCCACCCACCAATGCAGGATATATAAGAGACGTGGGTTTGATCCCTGGGTCAGGAAGATCCCTTGGAGAAGGGATGACAACCCACTCCAGTATTCTTGCCTGGAAAATCTCATGGACAGAGTAGCCTGGCAGCCTACAGTCCATAGGGTTGCAAAGAGTCAGACATAACTGAAGCAATTTAGCATGAACAGCACATGAATACATGGGATAGTGGGGAAGATAGATTTTAAAACAGAAGAATAATTAGTTTGCCAATAAATGCAAATATTTCCTTTGGGAGGGAAAGACAAGAGAGGAATGTATGTGCAACATTCCAGCTCTTTGGAAGTCTGCTGGAAGAACTGTTTTCTGTGTCACAGTGCAGAGTATGGGAAAATATGGATGTATAAAATAGATCCATTGCCTTTAAGGCAGTGCCATTTCTCTTCTAAACTACAACAGCACCTTTTAACTCATACACTTACATCCATATTGTTGTCAAGATATAGTTCCAAATCTTAGACACTGGTCTGCAAAGTCATAGTTGCTTGGCACCTGTCCACCATCCCAACACCATCAAATTGCATAAGACACTGAACGTGTTCATGAAAATAATGAGATTTCTATCTGCATCTTATCTGAGCTGGAATTTTTCTTCTTTATGTCTTTCAGTGTTGTATAAAATTCTCCATCAAAGTCATTTATTTTTAATCAATCGAAAAAAAGTAAGAGAAGGAAAAAATGCATATACCAAAAGGAATGAGGTGAATTTTAGACATCATTTTCTATTCTTAACTTGTATTCTGAAATTTGGGGACTTAGCACTTTAATGTTTTAGTCGTGTCTTCTTACTTATTTTTAAATGAATATATTTTGACTGTCACATGTTAGTAGAAATTGTTATGATTCTAAAATAAATATTCCCTTTCTGGTAAATGGTTTAGAAGTTAAGAGCAGGGAAGTTTACCCAAACTGTTACTTAAAGTGTATATTAACCACATAAACCAAGCTTTCCACATTTAAACAGTTAAGAGATTCTTGGAAAATGTTTATCTTCCTTTATAGAAGCACCCTTGTGTATGTATTGTAGAAAAAGTTGTGTGCATGAGGATATACAAAGAGACTTTCAGAGTTTATTCTACATTTAGTCAAATTAAACATGCTTTTTGAAGACTGAACCACGTAAGCATGGTCTCGCCGCAAAGAGAAAACATGGTAATAAAAATATAAAACTTACCCATCTGACTGTTCAATCTTTATAGATTCTAGGAATGTAAAAGCATCTGTTTAATGCAAGAGTTATTACCAACATATTTACTTAGTATGGCATTTTTACAATGTTCAAAGGCAAATTATAGATGAGTACGGCTGAAAATAACTTGAGAGGAATTGGTCCAACCTAGACTACGTCCAACAACACAGGAAATGACTCTACAGGTGGACATCACCAGATGGTCAATACCATCATCAGATTAACTATATTCCTTGCAGCTGAAGATGGAGCAGCTCTATACAGTCAGCAAATATAAGACCAGGAGCTGACTATGGTTCAGATCATGAACTCTTCATTACAACATTCAGCCTTAAATTGAAGAAAGTAGGGAAAACCACTAGACCATTCAGGTATGACCTAAATCAAATCCCTTACATTATACAGTGGAAGTGAGAAATAGATTCATGGGATTAGATCAGATAGACAGAGTGCCTGAAGAACTATGGACAGAGGTTTGTGACATTGTACAGGAGGCAGTGAACAAAAACATCCCCAAGAAAAAGAACTGCAAAAAGGCAAAATGGGTGTATGAGGAGGCCTTACAAACAGCTGACAAAAGAGAAGTGAAAGGCAAAAGAGAAAAGGAAAGATAAGCGCATTTGAATGCAGAGTTCCAAAGAATAGATGGAGAGATAAGAAAGCCTTCCTGAGTGAGCAATGCAAAAACATAAGGGAAAACAATAGAATGGGAAAGACTGGAGATCTCTTCAAGAAAATTAATGATACCAAGGAAACAGTGTATGCAAAGACAAGCAAAATAAAGGACAGAAACAGTATAGACCTAACAGAAGCAGAAGATTAAGAAGAGGTGGCAAGAATATGCAGAAGAACTATACAAAAAATCCTCATAACTCAGGATAACATAACATAACATAACAATGATGGTGTGCTCTCTCACATAGAGCCAGACATTCTTGAATGAGAAGTCAAGTGGGCCTTAGGAAGCATTACTGCGAACAAAGCTAGTGGAGGTGATGGAATTCCAGTTGAGCTATTTCAGATCCTAAAAGAGGATGCTGTTAAAGTGCGGCATTCAATATGCCAGCAAATTTGGCAGACTCACCGTGACCACAGGACTGGAAAAGGTCAGTTTTCATTCCAATCCTAAAGAAGGGCAATGCCAAAGACTGTTCAAACTACTGCACAATTGTACTCATCTTACATGCTACCAAAGTAATGCTCAAAGTTATGCAAGCAAGGCTTCAACAGTACATGAACCAAGAACTTCCAGATATTCAATCTGGATTAGAAAAGGCAGAGGAACCAGAGATCAAATTGCCAACATCCACTGGATCATAGAAAAAGCAAGAGAGTTCCAGAAAGACATCTACTTCTGCTTTATTGACTACCCCAAAGCCTTTGACTGTGTGGATCACAACAAACTGTGAAAAATTCTTCAAGAGATGGGTATACCAGACCACCTTATCTGCCTCCCGAGAAATTTGTATGCAGGTCAAGAAGCAATAGTTAGAACCGGACATGGGGAAAATGTACTGGTTCCAAATTGGGAAAGGAGTCCATCATGGCTGTATATTGCCACCCTGCTTATTTAACTTATATGCAGAGTACATCATGCGAAATGCCAGGCTGGATGAAACTCAAGCTGGAATCAAGATTGCCGGGAGAAATATCAGTAACCTCAGAAATGCAGATGACACCACCCTTATGGCAGAAAGCGAAGAAGAACTAAAGAGCCTCTTCATGAAAGTGAAAGAGTGAAAAAGTTGGCTTAAAGCTCAACATTCAAAAAATGAAGATCATAGCATCTGGTCCCATCATTTCATGGTAAATAGATGGGAAACATCTATTTTCTTGGGCTCCAAAATCACTGCAGATGGTGACTTCAGCCAGAAGTTAAAAGGCGCTTGCTCCTTGGAAGAAAAGCTATGACCAACCTGAACAGCATATTAAAAGCAGAGACATTACTTTGCCAACAAAGGTCCATCTAGTCAAAGCTATGGTTTTCCAGTAGTCATGTATGGATGTGAGAGATGGACTATAAAGAAAGCTGAGCTTCGAAGAATTGACGCTTTTGAACTGTGGTATTGGAGAAGACTCTTGAGAGTCCCTTGAACTGCAAGGAGATCCAGCCAGTCAATTCTTAAGGAAATCAGTCCTAAATATTCATTGGAAAGCCTGATGCTGAAGCTCCAATACTTTGGCCACCTGATGCAAAGAACTGATTCATTGGAAAGGACCCTGATGCTGGGAAAGATTGAGGAGGAGAAGGGGACAACATGGTTGGATGGCATCACCAACTCAATAGACCTGAGTTTGAGCAAGTTCCGAGAATTGGTGATGGACAGGGAAGCCTGGTGTGCTGCTGTCCTTGGGGTGGCAAAGATTCGGACACAACTGAGTAACTGAACTGAACTGAACCTAGACAATTTTGGAAAAATATCACAACTCTGATGGCCAAACACAATATATTTTCTTTTAATTTCCTGTCATTGGACATAGTTACGTATTCATTCATTTATTTGCTTAATTATTCCCTGCTTTCTATAGGCTAAATATTGTTAAGAGTCTATATCAATAAGGAAAGCAGACACACTCTCTGTACTTGTGAAGTGTACATTCTACTATGAGTCAATCCATTAAAGATAAATATAATAATAAGTAAATTCCTTGGTATATTACAAGGTAATAGGAAAAAGAAAAAGTAGAAGAGTAAGGATGATAATGGATGCCAATATTAATTTTTAATATTTTCTTATTTTCACATTCAGAAATGCATATAAATATTGTTTAACTGTTTACTTGATAAGGAGTTGCTTTAGTAGATAGAAAAATGTATTGCAACTTTTAAATATCTTTCATTTATAGTTTAGAAATTATTCTTAACTGGTTTTTCAAGGAGAGGTTGGCTTGGCTAAATGATCTCAGATTTTCTTACAAGTCTTAAATTCCAGTTCATACAAGACCATAAGGTGGTAACCTCTCATTTATGCTGCTTCATGATTTGGGAACAAAAAGCAGGGCTGACTTTGTGTCACAATTAATATGCAATTTGTGAAAATGGTTCTGTGATCTGAGTTCAGTACTGAGTTTCCTTGTCTGTGTTGTTACCAAACATTTTCCATTGTTTATTGCTCTGTATGTGTAGTTCTCTCTGCCTAGAGTGCTTTCCTTAGGTTACCCTAGTCTGGCTCCTTTTTACAAACAAGATTTCAAATCTAATGCAAATTTTTCAAAAAAGACCTTTCAACACACTGTTTAAATCATCTACTCCACTCCAGCAGTCTCCATCATATTAACTATTTTATTTTCTTTATGACACTAAAGTTAAATAATAATTTTTTTATTATTTATTGCCCTCCTTTTCCATAATTTGATCTCCCTGAGAGCCCATCTCCTGTCTTTCTCTTTCAGGGCTATAACAACAATCCCAGCAATGGGACAGTGGATACTAAGTGAAATATTTGTTGAATGAATTATGACCTTCCGTACTTGTCCATAGTTAAATCCAGAATGTGTAAAAAACATTTCTCTTTAGTATTTTTACTGTATTTAAATTATTAGTCCTACAGTAAATGTAGTAAACAAGTTTAACTCTTGGTTCATAATATAATACATTTTAGAAAGTCTAGTTTATTCTGGTAGCTAAAACAGTGGATTCTGGGGCTCAAATTTTAAATCTGATCTTGGCAAATTTATCCAATCTTTCTATGATCTTCAGTTCAGTCACTCAGTCATGTCAGACTCTGCAATCCCATGGACTGCAGCACACCAGGCTTCCCTGTCCATCACCAACTCCTGGAGTTTGCTCAAACTCACATCCATCAAGTCGGTGATGCCATCCAACCATCTCATCCTCTGTCTTCCCCTTCTCCTTCCACCTTCAATCTTTCCCAGCATCAGGGTCTTTTCCAATGAATCAGTTCTTTACTTCAGGTGGCCAAAGTACTGGAGCTTCAGCATCAGGCTTTCCAATGAATATTCAGGACTGATTTCCTTTAGGAGGGACTACTTGGATCTCCTTGCAGTTCAAGGGACTCTCAAGAGTATTCTCCAACACCACAGTTCAAAAGCATCAATTCTTCGAAGCTCAGCTTTCTTTATAGTCCAACTCTCACACGATACATGACTACTGGAAAAACCATAGCTTTGACTAGATGGACCTTTGTTGGTGAAGTAATGTCTCTGCTTTTTAATATGCTGTCTATGTTGGTCATAGCTTTTCTTCCAAGAAGCAAGCATCTTTAATTTCATGGCTGCAGTCACCACCTACAGTGATTTTGGAACCCCCCAAAATAAAGTCTGTCACTGATTCCATTTTTTCCCCATCTATTTGTCATGAAGTGATGGGACAGGATGCCATGATCTTAGGCCAATTAAATTTGTCTTTCTATGCCTCAGTATCCTCATCTATAAAATCAGGATAATAATAGTCATGAAAGAGTGACTTTGTAAGGACACAATTCCTAGAATAATACACATAATATAAAATATGCATTTGACAATTATTATTGTTTTTTTTCCAATGTGTTCAGTTCACTTCAGTCGCTCAGTTTTGTCTGATTTTTACAACCCCATGAACCGCAGCACACCAGGCCTCCCTGTCCATCACCAACTCCCGCAGTCCACCCAAACCCATGTCCAATGACTTGGTGATGCCATCCAATCATCTCATCCTCTGTCGTCCCCTTCTCCTCCTGCCCTCAATCTTTCCCAGTGTCAGGGTATTTTCAAATGAGTCAGCTCTTCACATCAGGTGGCCAAAGTATTGGAGTTTCAGCTTCAACTTCAGTCCTTCCAATGAACACCCAGGACTGATCTCCTTTAGGATGGACTGGTTGGATCTCCTTGCAGTCCAAGGGACTCTCAAGAGTCTTCTCCAACACCGCAGTTCAAAAGCATCAATTCTTCAGTGCTCAGCTTTCTTTATAGTCCAACTGGGTGACTATATCAGAGAAGGCAATGGCACCCCACTCCAGTACTCTTGCCTGGAAAATCCCATGGACGGAGGAGCCTGGTAGGCTGCAGTCCATGGGGTCACTAAGAGTCAGACACGACTGAGTGACTTCACTTTCACTTTTCACTTTCATGCATTGGAGAAGGAAATGGCAACCCACTCCAGTGTTCTTGCCTGGAGAATCCCAGGGATGGTGGAGCCTGATGGGCTGCCATCTATGGGGTCGCACAGAGTTGGACATGACTGAAGCGACTTAGCAGCATCAGGAGCAGCAGGTGACTATATTGTCCAGCATTCTGGCTTTGCCTGTGCATATGAATAAAAAAGCACAAGAATACAGCAGATACTATGAGTCTGTTGCCAGAAACATAGGTGATAGCATTTTCAGCCAAGCCAGTTCTTCTCTTGATGAGATATCTGTTTTCAGAAATCCATATAGGTTGTTGAATTGCAGAAGGCAATGTGTACAAAGATGGGCCATCTCAAAGTTGATGAGTATGTGACTTCTGAAATCTGTATTTGTTGTAGACTGTCCATAGCCTATGTCATGCCTTGTCTTCTGATATCCTCAGTCCTGTAATGTGTCTGTGGGAATATTTTCTCATTGAAATGATTCCTCAGAGATTCATTGCCAAGCATGAGACTAAGATACATTCTGTAAGTATACTTTCTCAGCTTTATTCTAGAGTTAACAAAAATGTTTTAGCCACTTGAGTAAATAGTTTGAGTCAAATCTGAGCACCCTTAAAGTATGATAATAACATCATAATTCTCCTGGCTTAGGCATTCTCTAAAGCTTATGTTAAACTGGTACTGCTTTGTGAAACAGATATTCTTCATCGCTTCTCAATGCCTGTGAAAGATTCTTCTGGCTTCAGATGTCTCCATCAAATCTTCTCATAAAACTGGAGGTCAGACTCAATGGCATCACCCAAAGAGGGAAGCCAGAAATAAACTGCCTCAAAAGACCAATATTTTTCTTTAGAACTGAGAAAACAAAATATTTCATGAGGGAGGAAATGGTCTTGGGAATTGTTATTTAAGATTTTCAAATTGCAACAATATGTGTAGAAACAATCACTTCCCATATCCTGTGTTAAATTTTCTAGTCTCTAAATTTAGGAGAAGACTCTTGAGAGTCCCTTGGACTGCAAGGAGATCCAACCAGCCCATCCTAAAGGAGATCAGTCCTGGGTGTTCATTGGAAGGACTAATGCTGAAGCTGAAACTCATATACTTTGGCCACCTCATGCGAGTTGACTCATTGGAACAGACCCTGATGCTGGAGGGATTGAGGGCAGGAGGAGAAGGGGACAACAGAGGATGAGATGGCTGGATGGCATCACCGACTCGATGGACATGAGTTTGAGTGAACTCCGGGAGTTGGTGATGGACAGGGAGGCCTGGCGTGCTGCGATTCACGGGATCACAAAGAGTTGGACACGACTGAGTGACTGAACTGAACTGAACTGAAATTTAGTGTGATGATCATTTCATGATGAGTGTAAGTCAAATCATTATGCTGTATACCTTAAACTTAAAAAACTGGAAAAAAAAAAAAAGAAAATGAACTTTGGTTAATATTAAGGCATCAGTATTGGCTTACTAATTGTGAAAATGTGCCACAGTAATATAAGATCTTAACATGAGAGGAAACTGGGTGAGGGAAATATTGGAACTTGTATTATCTTTGCAACTTTTTCATAAATCTAAAGCTATTCTAAAAAGTTTGTTTAAATACAAATAAATTTTTAAAAATAAAACATTTCTCTGAAATCTACAAACTGACAAGAGCTCTAGTTTCAACAGTGAGACAGTTTGTGTAGTGTAGGACTCAGAAAGAAAATATCCCCACCCCTTATGCCTGTATTCTGATACTGGTGATTTATTCTGGAATCTTAATCATTGCTATATGGAGAAGGAAATGGCAACCCACTCCAGTGTTCTTGCCTGGAGAATCCCAGGGACGGGGGAGCCTGGTGGGCCGCCGTCTATGGGGTCGCACAGAGTGGGACACGACTGAAGCGACTTAGCAGTAGCAGCAGCAATCATTGCTATGGACTTTTTTTGTCTAATTCTCTTTCCAAAAATAAACCTAACCAACCTAAACCATGTTTTCATTAACTACAGTTTACTTCTCTAGGTGATTTATCCATTTGTTATTAGACACATTTCTTACCTTGAAATAAAATGCTATTTTTGTAGATTAGATACCTCACAAGGCTCTTGAATCCAGAATGTATAAAGAACTCTTAAAACTCAATACTACAAAGATAATCCAGTTAAAAATGGACAAAGAATCTAAATAGATATTTCTCCAAGAAGATATACAGATAGTTCATAAGCAAATGAAAAAATGCTCAACATCATTGCTCGCTAGGGACACATGCATCAGTACCATGAGATAACACTTATACCACTAGGATAACTGAATTTCAAGTTTTTCACATCTCAGTATTGCCACCTAAATAGCACCTGAATTCATTCAGGTGACCTTTAACATCCTGTGTCATGTGTGCACAATTTAAATTCTCATTCCTGTGTTGTATATCCCCAGTCTTGGGTTTATCACCCTGTACCCCACTGAAGTACTTGCTGTTTTTCCTACCAGCCCTGCTACTTGTAGTGCTGCAACATCTCCATTTTTAACAAGCCCCCAGGCAGTGGTATTGTAGATCATCTACGAAGAACTGTCACCTAGCTGAATTCTTACCTGTGAAATAGCTGTGAAAATGTTACCAAGTCCAAACTCATACTGCTCCCACAGAACAGGCCAATAAATCGAGAGACAAATCTTTGTTGGGACAGAGAATCGTGACATTATTAAGAAAGCCCACAAGCCTAGAAGATGGTGGACTGCTATCCCAGAGAATCATCCTACGTGAGTTAGAATTCCAGCTTATTTTATATTAAGAGAATGGTTGGTTGTAAAGTTCTTGGTGTCAGAGTTTGTTCCTGCAGAAGTCCATGTAGGTCAGGTCATGATGTTACTATAACCTCCAAGACAGATGTTATTCTCTGTTCTGCAACTTTTTCTCTCTGTATGAATGGGCAAGTAGTAAACCTTTAGGGTCATAACCTTTAATATGGGCTATTCTGTATATTTCAGACTATAGGAAACATTCTTAACTTGTAACAAAAGCAATAACATACAAAGGTTAAAGTAAAAGAAGGAGATCTAATAGGGAGATTTGTTCTTCCCTGTTATAAAGCTCCAGCTTCCCAGGTGGCCCAGTGGTAAAGAATCTGCCTACCAGTGCAGGAGATGCAAGAGAGGTGGGTTTGATCCCTGGGTCAGGAAGATTCCCTGGAGTAGAATATGGCAACCTCCCCCAGTATTCTTGCCTGGAAAATTCCATGGACAGAGGAGAACTGGTGGGCTACAGTCCATGGGGTCACAGGATCAGACACTACAGAGCAACTAACACTTTCACTTTTTTCATATACATATTTTTTTTTTCCAACTGAGCATACATACTCACACACATTACAGAAACTCTTACTTGGAAAAATAGAATGATTGTCTCTCCAGATGCTTCCAACCTGTAAGTTATTCTTTTGTTCCTGTCTCAGTGTTTCATTCTGCTTATAAAGAGAAGAAAAGGCACCTTTTTCTTCATACAGTATCTACTCAAATTGTATATATCTTGCAAGTGTAGCATCCTTTATGCTTATCTGTTTGATTTATAAAGAACAAGGGAATTGCAATAGTACTACCACTAATAAAAAAAATCTATATGGTAGCAGTGGAGCTGAAGTTGGAGTTAGTGGTTAAAACAACAGCTTACCTGTCTTTTGTTCTTGAAAATACAATATAGGGTGACTTCTTGGGATATATAAGTTTACTCAAATAAACCATACCACATTTTTTTTGACAGGAAACTACAAAGAAGTTTAATGAGCATATAATGTCACATATTATCGATTCTGCAATCAGACTCTCATTGGGATTAAGAGATTGTTTGCTGTTACTTTGCTTTTTTGAAGTTTTAAAAACAGAAATCCTGGGTATCACTCTGCAGAGTTCTACATGGTACAGTTGATTGCAGTTTACTAATCTAGGCACTTAATAAACAACAAACATAAAACACCTCCTCAGGTTATCTATCAGCCAGTTTTGGGGAACTGTCTACAGTGTGGATCTCAGATCACTAGCTTCAAAATATCCCTGAAGTGTTTTCCTAAAGCTCTGTATCCTGTACTTGCTATATCAGAATCTCAAATGTGAAACCTAGGAATCTGTACAATAAACAGATTCTACTGTAGATGCATATGTATGTATAGGAGAACCAAATGTCTCTTTGACACGTAGATTATTTTGAGCTGAAAACAATTAAAATCCAAAAGACTCATAAAAAAGTGTTGACCTTTCCTGTTAGCTACCCAAAGAATTTAGATGGAGGGCCTCTTACAGGAAAGGAATGATCACCATGGATAGCTATATTTTGAACTAGGTGTGGTTGACTAAGACCTAAGAAAGTGAAAGTGAAAGTCACTAAGTCGTGTCTGACTCTTTGTGACCCCATGGACTATTACAGTCCATGGGATTGTCACTGTTATACAGCCCATTCTGTGAACGGTTAGGAAATATGTTTGTTTGTTTGTTTCAATTATGAGTTCATAGTGACACTTGGAATTCTGATCCTAAACTACAAAGTCATCTCCCTTTCCCGTTTCATACTTGCATTTCCCCTTTTTCCCATAAGTAAATCTGGTTCTCGAAAACTTTTAATACATTTGTACCATTTGCTTAATGTTACAGTATACAGTAGTTCAAGAGTC
>NW_011495081.1:446116-462623 GCF_000754665.1 Bison bison bison | reverse complement strand
TATACAGTAGTTCAAGAGTCACTTTAACAGTACTATTACTACCAAAAAAAAAAAAAACCTGCTATTAAAATTCAAAATTTCTTTTAGTTCCCTTAAAATATGTCTCATTGATCCATATATAGTCAGTACTACATTCAAAAGTTACCTAACTTGTTTTTCTTCTTTCCTCTGTATGCATGCCAACATTTGTTATCTCTTGTCTTTTTTTGATGGTCATTCTAACATGCGTGTGGTAATAATATCTCATTGTGGTTTTAATTTGTGTTTCTCTAATGGATTGGGGGCAGAAGGAGAAGGGGACGACAGAGGATGAGATGGCTGGATGGCAACACCGATTTGATGGACATGAGTTTGAGTGAACTCCGGGAGTTGGTGATGCACAGGGAGGCCTGGCATGCTGCAGTTCACGGGATCGCAGAGTCGGACACGACTGAGCGACTGAACTGAACTGAACTGAATGACTAATGACGCTGAACATCTTCTCATGTACCTCTTGGTCATTAGTGTATCTTCTTTGAAAAAATGTTTATTTAAATTTTTTGCCCAGTTTTTTTTTTTTTAATTTTATTTTTAAACTTTACATAATTGTATTAGTTTTGCCAAATATCAAAATGAATCCGCCACAGGTATACATGTGTCTTTTGCCCATTTTTTAAAAATCATTTAATTTGAGGGTTCGATATTGAGTTGTGAGAGTTCTCCATGTATTTCCGGTAGTAATCCCTTATCAGACATACAGTGTTGGGGCTCAGGGAGAACTGCCCACAAATATAACCCAATAGCATATTGATTACTTGGAATTAAAGTTATTTTAAAAATGGCCAGTGCAAGAGGAATACTGTAAACCTCCTTTCTGGCTCCATGAAAGCAGGAAATAAATCTCTCAGGTGAAAGATGCACTCCCTGCATCTGGAGGTGAAAGGATGCCCTGATTGCCAGAGACAGGAAATTCAGGTGAGAGGCCTATTTATGCAAATCTTGTCACTTCTTTAACATACTGCCCCAAATCCAAACTCTTCAGATTCTTTACTAAGTGAGCCCTGCAAACCTAAGTTTTTAATGTCCTGTCAATTCCTCACAACTTATTGCTTGTCTAAAATAAAACTATAAAAGCTGCCTGCTTTGGCCATTTTTTTGGTCCTATTTCTACGAGACCTGCATGCACATAAATAAAATTTATTTCTTTTTCTCCTGATAATCTGTCTTGTGTCAGTTTTATTATTAGTGCAGCTGCAAGAACTCAAGAAAGGTAGAAGGGGGAATTTTCTCCTCCCTGGCAATGGTTTGTAAATACTTTTTTCCTCCTGTTCTATGGATTGTCTTTTCACTTTATTGACAGTTTCTTTCTCTGTGCAGAAGCTTTTTTAGTTTGATGTAGCCTCACTTTTAAAAAAATTTGTTGCTTGTGCTTTAGGTGTGATTTGCAAAAAAATTATTACCAAGACCCATGTAAGGAGATTTTTAATATTTTCTTGTAGGAGTTTCATGGTTTCAGGTCTTAGGTCTAAGTCTTTAATCCATTTTGAGTCAGTTTTTGTGAGTGATGTAAATTAGGGGTCAAGTTGTATTCTTTTACATGTGAATATCCAATTTTCCCAGCACCATTTATTGAAGAGACTATCTTTTCTCCATTGTGTATTCTCAGCTCCTTCAATGATGCTTGTTTCCTTTCTTTCTCACACAAAAGTTAGCATACCATATAAACTATTTTGCAGTTTGCTTTTTCTATTCAGTACTATATATTAGAAATCACCCCAAAACAGTTACAGAGATTATCTTCATTCATTAGGTATCTGCATACAGAAACTGTAATTGTTTATGGATGTATCATAATTTATTTATTCAAATAGCATCCTATGTTTGGCAGGATCTCATTCCCAATATTTTGTTATCAAAAATAATGCTACAGTGAGAAAATCGATGCATGTATTTTTCATATTGCTAACAATGAAACTTCAGAGTAAATTCATAGAAGTAGGATTGCTGTGTGTGTATGTGTTCATGTGCTCCATTGCTCAGTCATTGTCTCTTTGCCACCCCGTGGACTGTAGCCCTCCAAGTTCCTCTGTCCATGGAATTTTCCAGGCAAGAACGAGTGAGTTGCCATTTCCGTTCTCCAGGGGATCTTCCTAACCTAGGGACTGTACTTGTGTCTCCTGCATTGGCAGGTAGATTCTTTATCTCTGAGCCACTAGGGAAGTCCATTGGCATTACAATAATTATGTAAGAAACTGGACATCTTTTTATAAGGTTTAGAGCCATTTTGCATATCTGTTTTATGGACTGTCAGAATACTATACTCATTTTTAAAATCATGTTTCTGATATTTTTTCCTTAAGTGGTATTAGTTCATTTTGTACTAGGAAGATAATCTTGTCCTCACTGGTAGTTTTTGGAAATGTTTCCTGTTTTCATTTATCTTTTTACTTTACAATGTCTTTTCACTTTATAAATGTATTTTAATATAGTTGAATTTATTATGCACTTTTTTTTTTACTGATTTTGAATTTTCAAGCCATAATTGGAAAAGTTTGTTTTTCTCATCCTCAGATTATGATTAATCTATGTTTTTTTGCTATTATATACATGAATTCTTTTGGGGTTTTGTTTTGTTGTTTTTTGACCTCTAATCCCTTTTGACTTTACTCTTGCATATTGTTTGAACTGTAAGTTCAGTTTTATTTTTTTTCCAAATTTGTATCTAGTTGCCCACAAGTTATTAATATGTCATTTTTCCTCAGTGATTTGAGATATTTTTATACCCTAGATTTTGCTCTGTACTTAAATATATTTCTGAACTTTCTCTTTTGTCATACTGATTTATCTATTCATGCATCAGTAGCAAGAGGAGGTAATATTTATCCATTAGTGACTATTGGTCTTGCAAGTAGTTTTGTTTATTTTTATCACTCAATTATTAAGATAGAGGCTGTTGGAAATTCTGGGAAATGACATTTATAGAAACAGTTTTTTCAGCTGAAATTAGTTAGTCTCAATCTTTTTAAATTACCATTTCTGTCTGTGCTATGTCAATTTTGAAGTTAGGAAAGACTTTTTGAAAGTCCGTTGTTTAATTTAGTTAACCTGAGTAACATGTAAGAAGGCGCATTTATTGATAAAAGCTTAAACGCCTACAGGCTAGTCTCTTTGAAGTTACTTTTATTTTCTTCTCCAGTAAGAATGCTATTATTTGTGTCTCCAGTGTTATTGACTTTGATTTATTCTTTGATACATGTAGCTCAAATGAATAATGAAAAACTTAGAGAATCTGCGTAAGAATGGTGTCAAATGGTGTTTCAAGAGTGAAAGAAATACAGTTTCATTCAAATGATCTTTTCACATATATCTTTATTAATCATCAGACCCAAACATTCTGTCAGAATAGATTGCTTTTGTTAAGTTTACATTAATTTACATTGCCCTAATAATTTTAAGAAAGTAGAACATCTAACATACTATATTATTATTTCTTATTGTCTTTAAATTTCTGTTATGGTATTCAAAATAGCAGTAATATTACTTTAGGGAAAATGTGATTCTGAAAACAGTTTACATTTGCTGAGTTCTCTGATATATTCTGTAATAGCAACTGTTTATCTGGCTTTTCCATACTGCACAGTGGTATGCTGACTGCAGTGATTGGTCTTGATATTTTTTATGACAATGTCTGTATGGTTTCTTTCAATATAGAATTTTCTGAAGACAACGAAAAGGCTAATTACCAATCATTGAATTCATACTATTAAAATGAGAATTACATATTCTCCTCGGCTGTTGACTTAAAACAGAGGTTGTCAAAGCATGACCAATAAACCAAATCTGCCCATATGCCTTGTTTTCTAAATAAGGTTTTATTGAAACACAGCCATGCCATTTGTTTACTTACTGTCTGCACTGTGGTGGCAGAGGTGAATAGGTATGACAGAGGTCATATGACCCTCAAAACCTGAAATATTTACTATCAGGCCCTTCAGAAATAGTATTTGCTGATCCCTGATTTAGAAGATACCACATAAAGCAAGTTGTAAAAAATATAAAGCAACAGTTTATCATTTATCTATGCCACATATTATAGATTGAATATTTGTGCCCTCCCAAAATCCATATGTTGAAATCCTACATCCCGAGGGTGATGATATTAGGAGGTGATTGTTGTTGTTTAGTTGCTAAGTCATGTCCAACTTTTGCGACCTCATGGACTATAGCCTGCCAGTCTCCTCTGTTCATAGGATTTCCCTGGCAAGAACACTGGAGTGGGTTTCCATTTCCATCTCCAGGGGATCTTCCTGACTCAGGTATAAAACCCAAATCTCCTGCTTTGGGAAGGGATTCTTTACCACTGAGCCACCAGGGAAGCTTTAGTCCC
Source organism: Bison bison bison (assembly GCF_000754665.1). Classification (NCBI taxonomy): domain Eukaryota; kingdom Metazoa; phylum Chordata; class Mammalia; order Artiodactyla; family Bovidae; genus Bison; species Bison bison. The sequence goes on along the minus strand of NW_011495081.1, from coordinate 458,257 downwards.
CTTATAAAAGAGATCTGCAGAGCACCCTGCACTTTCTGCCACGAGAAGATACAAAAAGTGATCAGTTTGCATATCGGGAGAGGGCTCTCTCACCCTTTGCTGGTTTCTCTCGGGCTCACAATGGATTGAATTTTGTTGGACAGTAGCTTGAGCTAATAAGTACAAAGTAGTTTCACATCTGCTAACAGACAGGTCCTGACTTTTATCCGGGAGGCCTCAGTCCTTCCCCATACCTGGCACAGTGTTCCAAGGGAATAAAGGCAGAAACCATATGAAAGAGTGCACTGAGTATCTGTCAGTTCCATTAGGGAGAAGTCAAGCTTCATTCATCATTATATTACTAGTTGGCATGGTTTTGTAGAACAGAACAACAAATAGGTAAATTTATGAACAACAAAGCAGAATTGAGAGAGAATAAGCTTAACCATGACCACTGTGATCTTTGAGGGCAAATCTCTGAGATGAGTTCATAACATTCCCTGCTATGTCCTGAGCTGCATGGAGAAGATCTGTGCTAAGAACTGCTTATTTGCTTGTTCTGTCTTGTTAGATGTTGATTACCATTGACCATGACAGTGGATCAAACCAAATATGAAGAAATGTGAAAATATAAGCCTCGTATAAGTGTGTATGCAATATCTTTATAAACATTCATTTAATTGCCTTTATAAACAATGAAATTTAAGGCTAACACTGGAGGCTGGCAATACTGAGAGTTCTTTTCTCGATGATGCATGTTCATGTTATGTTCATTTAAATGATTCTCCCTATACTTTCCAAATATCCACTTAACACTGGATAGATTTTAGCACAGAAAGATTGTTTACAAGGGACTTTTATGTAATCATTGAGTGAAACTAAGATTTAACAAAAGTCCCTCAATATAAACTTCATATTTCCTATGTCACATTTAAAACTCATGCTTAAAATGTGACCTTTCTCACAAAGGTGAGAAAGTATTATTTAATTTTTAATCATGATACTATTTTTGCTTAATAAGGACATATTTAGTACTAAGCATTCATAGTATAGAAACTCCATAATACCTTTACTTATTTTGTTCTCACAATAGCAATTATAGGTAAGTCTTAATATTCCAGTGTTCAGACAAAGAAGCAAGTTAAACAAAGTGATGCACTTGCCCAGGGTAAGTGATAGAGCCAGAATTCAAATCCAGACCTGCCCTACCACAAAACCCATGCTGTGTACACTCCACTGTGCAGTTCTCTGTAATCATGTGTACTACCATTGTAATCATGTTTCCTAAGCATTGTGTGTTATACTAAATGAGGTGTTGATCTGGTAGGTGTTTTCACCTCTTTCTAAATACCATAGAATGACCAAGTGGCTAGTCAGAGGCCTGCAGGGGCCTTTGTGGTACCACTAGAAAAAGCAGACTTCTTCAGGCTGCTGAAACCTTTTGTCATTCTAATTCCACGGGTATTCTTTTGTCTGGCATTGTTCCCTGATCAACTTTATGTTATTGTAGAATGTAGCCCCACTAAAAGAGAAATGAGCTTTAGGTACAGATAAGCTTAGATCCCAGCACCAGCCTTTCTCAGTCGTGTTATTTAGGTAGACTGTTCTCTGAGCTTTGGAGTCTTCATTTGTAAAATAAAGATGATAATTGCACCTAACTTAACTTACTGAGTTCTGGTGAGAAATAAAGGAGCATTATGTGTGGAATTTTGTCACCAAAGGTTATTAATCATAGCCATTTTATTGCTTTACCCTAGACATCTTAGATAGTTATTTTATAATTTCTATTCTTTGCTAAATAACACTACTTTTTGTTCCCCTTGAGTCTTAACAGAATGGTTTGTACATGCCAGGAACTAAGCTGGTATCTGGATAGAGCAGTGGACAAGGGAGGAGGAAAAGAAAGGTGTAACAGGTAACTGGATATAGAAGAGGTTAAAAATATCTGAGGTTTCCCATCTCAGTAACTGGGGGGAAAAATGAAAATCTTTAAAAGGAAAAAGGAAACCAGAAAAAGTAATGAATATACACAATGGAGTATTACTCAGCCATTAAAAAGAATACATTTGAATCAGTTCTAATGAGGTGGATGAAACTGGAGCCTATTATACAGAGTGAAGTAAGCCAGAAAGAAAAACACCAATACAGTATACTAATGCATATATATGGAATTTAGAAAGATGGTAACAATACCCCTGTATACGAGACAGCAAAAGAGACACTGATGTATAGAACAGTCTTTTGGACTCTGTGGGAGAGGGACAGGGTGGGATGATTTGGGAGAATGGCATTGAAACATGTATAATATCATATATGAAACAAGTCACCAATTCAGGTTCGATGCACGATACTGGATGCTTGGGGCTGGTGCACTGGGACGACCCAGAGGGATGGTATGGGGAGGGAGGAGGGAGGAGGGTTCAGGATGGGGAACACATGTATACCTGTGGCAGATTCATTTTGATATATGGCAAAACCAATACAATATTGTAAAGTTAAAAAAGAAAAAAGAAAAGAAAAAAAACTATGTATCAGAAAATTTTAAAAATAAAAGAAAAAGTAATGAAATCAGAAATGGCATCCTGCTCCAGTATTCTTGCCTGGAAAATTCCATGGACAGGGAAGCCTCACGGTCTACTATCCATGGGATCACAAAGAGTTGGACATGACTGAGAGACTGAGCATGTGCGCACACGCGTGTACACACACACACACACTCTATCTAAGGCAGAGGATGTTAGTCATGTTTAGGCTGAAAGCATGATTCTGGATGGGAATTGTCCTCACTGCATTTGGAGCAATAAGAATATAAATTGTACAAGATATTTTAACTAAAACTTCAATTTTTGAATTTGTTAGATTGAGTGACAATTAAAATGCAGAGGTCACTCTATTAAAAAAAAAATTGAAAGGTCAGGCACAGACCCATGGGGCATGCTCTCATTTACAAGAATAAAAACAAAGACTAGGAGAAGTGGTGAGGTGATGTGTTAATTAACTAGATAGGAGGAGTCTTCTCACAATGTATATGTATTTTATTTATATTTTATTTGTCAATATTACCTCTCTGGATAGGCATAGACCCCTGGGGCATGCTCTCATTTACAGGTAGGAATCACAGGAATCTCTGCATACATTTGAGAGATATAAAACATGAGAGTAAGAAAGAATTTGCAAGAGCAGAATCTAAGAGAAGCCAGTCAGATGCTGCAGTGTGCTTCTTACTTGCTATATAACTTAGATCTCTGAACTCATTTATGCTTCTATAAAATGGGAATAGTATCACATCCTTTGAATGTGTGTGTTATGAGCCAGAAGGATGATATGAGGAGGGAGGTGGGAGGGGGGTTCAGGATTGGGAACACGTGTACACCCGTGGCGGATTCATGTTGATGTATAGCAAAACCAATACAATATTGTAAAGTAATTAGCCTCCAATTAAAATAAATTTTAAAAATAAATTAATTAATTAAAAAAAAGAATTAAAACACATAAAGAAATGGGCAGGCAGGTGTGGTAGGGAGAATAAGAGTACCGGCGCTGGAGGGTGCAATCAATGATTCTCAACTCTAAAAGTTGACAACCTCATCAACTCAGTTTCTGCTCTTTTTTTCTTTCAGTTCTATTGACATATAATTCACAAATAAAATGTAAGACATTTAAAGTGTGCTAATACATTGTGGTGCTTTGATATACTGAACACATACTTTGTCATCAAAGTTCCGTCTAGTCAAGGCTGTGGTTTTTCCAGTGGTCACATATGGATGTGAGAGTTGGACTATAAAGAAAGCTGAGCACCGAAGAATTGATGCTTTTGAACTGTGGTGTTGGAGAAGACTCTTGAGAGTCCCTTGGGCTGCAAGGAGATCCAACCAGTCCATCCTAAAGGAGATCAGTCCTGGGTGTTCCTTGGAAGGACTGATGTTGAAGCTGAAACTCCAATATTTTGGCCACCTGATGCGAAGAGCTGACTCATTTGAAAAGACCCTGATGCTGGGAAAGATTGAGGGCAGGAGGAGAAGGGGACGACAGAGGATGAGATGGTTGGATGGCATCACCGACTCAATGGACATGAATTTGAGTAAACTCCAGGAGCTGGTGATGGACAGGAAGGCCTGGCGTGCTGTGGTTCATGGGGTCGTAAAGAGTCGGACATGACTGAGCAACTGAACTGAACTGAACTGAATTGAACATTATGAGAAGACTCCTCCCATCTAGTTAATTAACTCATCTATCACCTCACCACTTCTTCTCGTTGTTCCTATTCGTCTTATTAATTTGATGATAACATTTAAGTTCTGGTTTATTAGCATATTTCATTCATACAATACAATGCTATCAAATATAATACCATTTTATACATTATAGACTCAATCTTATTTATCTTACGATTTGTACCCTGAGAATTTGTACTGTTTCACCAGCCTCTCTCTATTTCCCATACCACCTGGGCCCTGAAAACCACTTTTCTACCCTCTATTTCTGTGACTTTGACTTTTTTAAAGATTCTACATGTAAGTGATTCAATGAAGCATTTTTCTTTCTCTAACTTATTTCATTTAGCATAATGCCCTCAAAGTCTATCCATGTTGTCACAAATGTCAGGATTTTCTTCTTTCTCATGGATTATTAGTGTTTCATCATATATATATATATTTTTAACAACATGGAGGTTAGAAACACTGACCTCCCACATATCAAAAATCTGTGTATAACTTACAGTCAGCCCTGTGTGTCTGTGGTTCCTCTGGATCCGAGGTTCCACATTCATGGTTTAAACCAACCTATGATCCATAGTACTGCAGCATTTATTATTGAAAGCAATCTGTGTATAAGTGGACCCTCTAAGTTGAAATGTTATTCAAGAGTCAGCTGCATATTTATATGTTCATCATCCCCTCCTCTTTAGCCATTCATTCATTAATGGACACTTAGTCTGTTTCCATATCTTGATTATCATGAATAATGGCCACATTGAACATGGGAGTATATCTCTTTTATACACTTTTAAAATTTCTTTTAAATATGCATACCCAGAAGTAGGACTGCTGGATCATATGGTAGTTCTATTTTGAATATTTTTCACTTTTTGAATAACCTCTATAGTGTTTTGTATCGTTGCTCCACCAGTTTATATTCTCATGAAAAGTGCACAGAGTATTCCCTCTTCTCCATATCTTTGCCAACACTTATCTCTCTATATATATTTTTGGTGACATCATTCTAACCGATGTAAGGTGACATTCCATTGTGGTTTTGATTTGCATATCCTGATAATTAGTAATGGTGTAGACTTTTCCATGTACCTATTAGCCATTTGCATGTCTTCTTGAAAAGATGTCTATTCAGTTCATTTTTTAACCAGATTTTTTTTTCCTTTTTGCCAGTGAGTCCTGTGAGTTCTTTAAATATTTTGGACATTAATCCCTTATATTTATGATTGCAAATATTTTCCTCATTCTTTAGGTTGCCTTTTCATTTTGTTGAAGGTTTTCTTTGCTATGATGAAGCTTTTTAGTTTAATGTAATCTCACTTACTTATTTGTGCTTTTTTGCCTTTGCTTTGGTATCAGATCCGAAACAGCATCACTAAGACTGATGTAAAGAAGCGTATTGTCTTTGTTTTCTTTTAGGAGTTTTATGATCTTAAGTCTAATGTTCAAACCTAATCCATTTTGAATTGATTTTTTTTGTATGGAGTAAGATTGGGATACACTTGCATTCTGTTGCATGTGGCTTTCCACTTTTCCCAACACCATTTATTGAAGGTAATATCCTTTACCAATGTATAGTCTTGACTTTTTTTGTCATAAATTAGTCGACTATATATGCATGGGTTTATTGCTAGGCTATCTGATTTTAGAATTCTGATCATTTTGAAATTTTCCATGCATTTTTGTGTGATTCTTCTTCCAGATAATTTGTGTCATTATTACTATTGAAAATTTTAATCACGATTCTCATATGGATATAAAATATACATGTGTTAAAGTTTCATTTAATTCACTAGTTAAATTGTTTAAATTAATTGTTTCATTGATCTATGTGTCTGTTTTTATGCCAGTATTATACTGTTTGGGGCTTCCCTGATAGCTCAGTTTTTAAAGAATTCACCTGCAATGCAGGAGACCCCAGTTTGATTACTGGGTCAGGAAGATCCACTGGAGAAGGGATAGCCTACCCACTCCAGTATTCTTGGGCTTCCCTTATGGCTCAGCTGGTAAAGAATCCGCCTGCAATGCAGGACACCTGGATTCCATCCCTGGGTTTGGAAGATCCCCTGTAGAAGGGAAAGGCTATCCAATCCAGTATTTTGGCCTGGAGAATTCTATGGACTGTATAGTGGGGTCACGAAGAGTCAGACACAACTGAGTGACTTTCACTTTCATTATTATACTGTTTTGATTACTGTAGCTTTGTAATATAGTTTGAAAAAAGTAGTGTGATTCATTCAGTTTTATTTTTTTTCAGATTGGTTTGGCCATTTTCTTTTCTGGTTTTGTGCAACTTTTAAGATTGCTTTTACTATTTCTATGGAAAATGTAATTTTAATTTTGATATGTTTTAATTTTGCAATGAACCTATAGATTGCTTTGAGAAGTATGAACATCAGTTCACTCAGTCAGTCATGTTCGACTCTTTATGACCCCATGAATCACAGCAAGCCAGGCCTCCCTGTCCATCACCAACTCCCAGAGTTCACTCAAACTCACATCCATTGAGTCGGTGATGCCATCCAGCCATCTCATCCTCTGTCATCCCCTTTTCCTCCTGCCCCCAATCCCTCCCAGCATCAGAGTCTTTTCCAATGAGTCAACTCTTCGCATGAGGTGGCCAAAGTAATGGAGTTTCAGCTTTAGCATCATTCCTTCCAAAGAAATCTCAGGGCTGATCACCTTCAGAATGGACTGGTTGGATCTCCTTGCAGTCCAAGGGACTCTCAAGAGTCTTCTCCAACACCACAGTTCAAAAGCATCAATTCTTCAGTGCTCAGCCTTCTTCACAGTCCAACTCTCACATCCATACATGACCACAGGACAAACCATAGCCTTGACTAGACGGACTGTTGTTGGCAAAGTAATGTCTCTGCTTTTGAATATGCTGTCTAGGTTGGTCATAACTTTTTTTCCAAGGAGTAAAGTCTTTTAATTTCATGGCTGCAGTCACCATCTGTAGTGATTTTGAGCCCCCAAAAATAAAGTCTGACATTGTTTCCACTGTTTCCCCATCTATTACCCATGAAGTGATGGGACCAGATGCCATGATCTTCGTTTTCTGAATGTTGAGCTTTAAGCCAACTTTTTCACTCTCCTCTTTCACTTTCATCAGGAGGCCTTTGAGTTCCTCTTCACTTTCGGCCATAAGCGTGGTGTCATCTGCATATCTGAGGTTATTGATATTTCTCCTGGAAATCTTGATTCCAGCTTGTGCTTCTTCCAGCCCAGCGTTTCTCATGATGTACTCTGCATATAAATTAAATAATCAGGGTGACAATAGTATGAACGTATTTAATGTTAAATCTCCTAATCCATGAGTATGGAATTTTTTTCATTTCTGTATGCCTTCTACAATTATCTGCAAACAGTTACAACATTACTTTTCCCTTCCCTATCTGGACATCTTTTAGTTTGTTTTCTTGCCAAATTTGTCACACTAGAACTTTCAATATTATGTTGAATAAAGTGAGTGAGAGTGGAAATACTTGCTTTGCTTGTGATCTTAAAGGTAAAGCTTTTAGATTGTCACCATTGAATATGATGTTAGCTGTAGGATTATCATATATGACATTTATCATGCTAAGATTCATGCCCACTATATCCAGATTGTTGAGAGTTTTTAGTCATAAATTGTTGAATTTTCTCATATGCTTTTTCTACATCTATTGAGATGATCTTATGATTTATGTCCTCTATTTTGTTAATGTGATATATGTCATATTGATTGACTTGTGAATGTTTGTTAATGTGATATATGTCATATTGATTGATTTGTGAATGATATGTGAACCAGCATAACATCCCAGAGATAAATCCCACTTGGTCATGGTATATGACCCTCTTAATGTACTGTTGATTTGCTATTATTTTGTTGAAGATATTTGCATCTATGTTCATTATTAATATCAGTCTATAATTATCTTTTTTAGTAAGTGCTTGTCCAGTTTTGGCATCAAGATAATGCTGGCTTAATAAAATAAGTTTGGAAATGTTCCCTCCTCTTATATTTTTTAGAAGAGTTTGAGAATGGCTGGTATTAATTCTTTAAATATTTGGTAGAATTCACTGGTGAAGCCATATGGTACTGGATTTTTGTTTTTTGAGAAACTTCTGATTACTTACCAGTCTTTTTACTAATAATTGGTTTGTTCAGATTTTCAATTTCATCATAAGTTTTGATATTTATGTTTCTAAGAATCTATGTGTTTCTTCTAGGTTTTTCAATTAGTTACTGTACAATTGTCCATAGTAGATTTGTGTCTGTAAATGGAAATGCTGGAAAACAACTGGACAGCTTTTCTTAATATAATATTTTTCATTAATTCATTAATATATTTAAAGTTATTACTTGAGCAGTATATGATTGCAATAACTAAATGTTTTGTTTTATTAACACTTTTGAATTGTTTTGCTATCTTAATATTCAATATTATTCAATACTAGTGATAATAGTAGTAATAATAATTATTTTGGAATTCTGATTATTTTGAAATTTTCCATACATTTTTGAATGATTCTTCTTCTGGATAATTTTTGTCATTATTATTATTGAAAATCATAATCATGACTCTCATATAGATATAAAATATACAAGTGTTAAAGATTATTCATCTATAATCAAATATGAAATCTTGAAATAAATTTAAAAGTAGATAAGAAACAGATGAAACTTTCTAGTATCTACAGGTTGACAATTAATTGCATTCCACAAGACACAGTTTGATTTCTAGCATTAAGAATTACTTACATTCTAGCTCATTATAAAACATATTTTGCCAACTTATTTTGATACTACAAATAGCATCAAGTACTTGTAAACTTGTCAAACCAGTCGATTCTAAAGGAAATCAACCCTGAATATAAACTGGAAGGACTGATGCTGAAGCTGAAACTCCAATATTTTGGCCACTTGATGCAAAGAACTGACTCATTGGAAAAGACCCTGATTCTGAGAAAGATTGAAGGCAAAAGGGAAAGGGGGTGGCAGAGGATGGGATGGTTAGATAGAATCACTGACTCAATGGACATGAGTCTGAGCAAACTGCAGGAGATAGTGAAGGACAGGGAAGCTAGCATGCTGCAGTCCATGGGGTCGCAAAGAGTCGGACATGATTTAGCGACTGAACCACAACAGCACCACCTGTAAACTTATGGTATAAGAGATGTATTGGATCTCCAGTGGGACAAACCACTAATTAAAGTAGAAACTGAGAAATCTGAAAGCTGGAAAACAAATCCATCTATCCTTTCTTTAAGTGAAATGTGATGAACTGCTTAAAGCTTTTCACAAGGCAAGAGTAACCTGGAAATATCAGAAAAGAGCTCTATTTTCTCTCTACTCTCTGCTCTTGTTTATTTGTCCCCACTGAACTGGGAAGTGTTTATTACTGAGGTAAATTTAAATTGTTCACTAAGACTAAATGTTGAGGTACTAGGAAATCCAATTCAGTATTCTCCAAATGCCTAAAGCTATACTTATGGTCATCTCCAGAGAGGCATTTTTTAATATTAATTCAAACATGCACCAGAATCATGCTTTCAGAAAAAAAAATTCACAGATACATATATATATATATGTGTGTGTGTGTGTGTGTGTGTGTGTGTTTCTGTATTATATATGTGTGTGTGTGCACGCATGTGTGCACACACTGTGCTAAGTAGCTTCAGTTGTGTCTGACTCTGTGTGACCCCATGGACTGTAGCCCACCAGGCTCCTCTGTCCATGGAATTCTCCAGGCAAGAATACTTAAATGGATTGCCATGCCTTTCTTCAGGGGATCTTGCCCATCCAGGGATTGAACCCATGTCTCTTAAGTCTCCTGCACTGGTAGGCCAGTTCTTTACCACTAGCACCACTAGGGAAGACAAATATATTAATATTAATAAGACACTTTGAAGACTAGTGAATTTTTCAACATACAATGGTAAAATGTGCTCCTGTAGGAGCAAAACACTTAAAGAAACTTATAGAATATTATACTCCATTTTCTTATCATACAAGAACTTAGAATATGCTTGCATATCTTATGCATATCATATCATATGATATATTTTTAAAATATGATCGGCTACTGCTGCTGCTAAGTCGTTTCAGTCATGTCCGACTCTGTGTGACCCCATAGACGGCAGCCCACCAGTCTCCCCTGTCCCTAGGATTCTCCAGGCAAGAATACTGGAGTGGATTGCCATTTCATTCTCCAGGGGATCTTCCTGACCCAGGGATTGAACATGGGTCTCCTGCATTTGCATTGCAGGATGATTCTTCACTGTCTGAGCCATCAGAGAAGCCCTTTCATTAAGATTTCTTTATTCATCCAGCAATATATATCAAAGGCAGACATGGTACTATGGACTAAGGTTACACTATCAGACAGAAAAATCAATATCTTTACCCTCATCAGATTTATAATCTAATAGGTTACACATAAGTAAGTAAAATATGGTATATTATTTTAATCAGTATTAAGCACAAAGAACAAAAATATATAACAGGGATGGAAGATATTTGGTGAGGGAGTAGGGATTGTAAATTTAAAGTTGTTGCTCTACAAGGTTTCAAGAAAAATGTCTGGAAGGAAGTGAAGGACAAAATCATGTTATTGTCTGTATCAAAGCATTTCCAGGCAGAGGGAAAAGCAAGCATGAACATGCTGAGGCAGGGCAATGCCTAGTGAGAGAAGAACTTCCATTTGGGTAGATATGATAAGCCAAAGGGGAAAATCATAAATAAGATGGAAGAAAATAATGTTGACAAAGATACAATAGGAATTTTTGTTTTTACTCTGAGATGAGAAGCCCTAGGAGGTTCTAAACATAGAAGTAATATAATCTTATTTGTTCTAACTACCTTACTCTGATGGGTTGGAAATAGACTTAGGAGCAGGAATAGGTGCTGAAAGACAAAGTAAGAGACTTATATAATCATCACAGTGAGACCTGCTTTACTTGGGAGGGGATGGGATACCATGTTCAGATTTTTTCCCATTGTATTAATTAGATTGATTGTTTTCTTCTTGCTGAGCTTTAAGAGTTCTTGGTACATTTGGATAATAGTCCTTTATCATATACAGTCCTCCCTCAGTATCCATGGGGAACTGGTTCCAGGAACACCTCAGATACCAAAATCCATGCTGGCCATTCAAGTCTCACGTAAAGTGGCATCAGTTCAGTTCAGTTCGGTCACTTAGTCATGTCTGACTCTTTTCGACCCCATGAATCGCAGCACGCCAGGCTTCCCTGTACATCACTAACTCCTAGAGCTTACTCAAACTCATGTCCACTGAGTCAGTGATGCCATCCAGCCATCTCAACCTCTGTCATCCCCCTCTTCTCCCACTTCAATCCTTCCCAGCATCAGGTCTTTTCAAATAAGTCAGTTCTTCCCAACAGGTAACCAAAGTATTGGAGTTTCAGCTTCAGCATTAGTCCTTCCAATGAATATTCAGGACTGATTTCGTTTAGGATGGACTCGTTGGATCTCCCTGCAGTCCAAGGGACTCTCAAGAGTCTTCTCCAACACCACAGTTCAAAAGCATCAATTCTTTGGTGCTCAGCTTTCTTTACAGTCCAACTCTCACATCCAGACATGACCACTGGAAAAACCATAGCCTTGACTAGATGGACCTTTGTTGGCAAATTAATGTCTCTACTTTTTAACATGCCGTCTAGGTTGGTAATAACTTTTTTTCCAAGGAGCAAGCGTCTTTTAATTTCATGGCTGCAGTCACCATCTGCAGTGATTTTGGAGCCCAAAAAAATAAAGTCTATCACTGTTTCCACTGTTTCCCCATCTATTTGCCATGAAGTGATGGGACTGGATGCCATGATCTTTGTTTTCTGAATGTTGAGCTTTAAGCCAACTTTTTCACTCTCCACTTTCACTTTCATCAAGAGGCTCTTTAGTTCCTCTTCACTTTCTGCCATAAGGGTGGTGTCATCTGCATAT
>NW_011495081.1:420277-446016 GCF_000754665.1 Bison bison bison | reverse complement strand
TTCACTTTCTGCCATAAGGGTGGTGTCATCTGCATATCTGAGGTTATTGATATTTCTCCCGGCAATCTTGATTCCAGCTTGTGTTTCTTCCAGTCCAGCGTTTCTCAGGATGTACTCTGCATATAAGTTAAATAAGCAGGGTGACAATATATAGCTTTGACGTACTCCTTTTCCTATTTGGAACCAGTCTGTTGTTCCATGTCCAGTTCTAACTGTTGCTTCCTGACCTGCATACAGATTTCTCAGAAGGCGGGACAGGTGGTCTGGTATTCCCATCTCTTGAAGAATTTTTCATAGTTTGTTGTGATCCACACAGTCAAAGGCTTTGGCATAGTCAATAAAGCAGAAGTAGATGTTTTTCTGGAACTGTCATGCTTTTTCAATGATCCAGCAGATGTTGGCAATTTGATCTCTGGTTCCTCTGCCTTTTCTAAAACCAGCTTGAACATCTGAAAGTTCACAGTTCACGTACTGTTGAAGCCTGGCTTGGAGAATTTTGAGCATTACTTTGCTAGCATGTGAGATGAGTTCAATTGTGTGGTAGTTTGAGCATTATTTGGCTTTGCCTTTCTTTGGGATTGGAATGAAAACTGACTTTTTCCAGTCCTGTGGCCGCTGCTGAGTTTTCCAAATTTTCTGGCATATTGAGTGTAGTGCTTTCACAGCGTCATCTTTTAAGACATGAAGGAGCTCAACTGGAATTCCATCACCTCCACTAGCTTTTTTGGCAGTGATTGTTTCCTAAGGCTCACCTGACTTCACATTCCAGGATGTTGGCTCTAGGTGAGTGATCACACTATCATGATAATCTGGGTTGTGAAGATCTTTTTTGTACAGTTCTTCCGTGTATTCTTGCCACCTCTTCTTAATATCTTCTGCTTCTGCTAGGTCAACAGCATTTCTGTCCTTTATTGTACCCATGAAAGTGAAAGAGGAGAGTGAAAAAGATGGCTTAAAACTCAACATTCAAAAAACAAAGATCATGGCATCTGGTCCCATCACTTCATGGCAAATAGATGGAGAAAAAATGGAAACATGTGACAGACTTTATTTTCTTGGGTTCAAAAAAAAAAGCAGAGATATCACTTTGCCAACAAAGGTCCAACTAGTCAAAGCTATGGTTTTTCCAGTAGTCATTTATGGATATGAGAGTTGGACTATAAAGAAAGCTGAGCCTGAAAGAATTGATGCTTTTGAACTGTGATGCTGGAGAAGACTATGAGAGTCCCTTGGACAGCAAGGAGATCAAACCAGTCAATCCTAAAGGAAGTCAGCTCTGAATATTCATTTGAAGGACTGAAGCTGAAGCTCCAATACTTTGGCCACCTGATACAAAGAGATGACTCATTGGAAAAGACCCTGATGCTTTGAAAGATTGAAGGCAGGAGGAGAAGGGGATGCCCAAGGAGGAGAAGGTTGGATGGTATCACTTACTCAATGAACATGATTTTGAACAAGCTCCAGGAGATGGTGAAGGACAGGAAAGCCTGGCATGCTGCAGTCCATGGCATACAAAAAGTCAGACACAACTGAGCAACTGAACAACAGTTCTTTGATGCTCTGTTACTTTTTTCTTCCATCCTTTTTCCCTCTGTGCTTCTTATATTTGGGAATATCTATGGGTCTTTCTTCAAATTTACTAATTCTTTCTTCTCCCAGGTTGAATCTTTCATTTAGCATCACAAGTGAGATTTTCATTTACCATGTTATGCTTCAACTCCAGTATATTCCTTGTTTTTTTTTTTTAATAATAGAACCTATATTTGTTGATTCACTATTCATTCATGTGAGATGAGTGCAATTGTGTGCACTCACACCATGGTTATGCTTTAATTCTTTGAACATATATATAATACCTGATTTGAAGCCTTTTAAATTAATTTTTATTGCAGTGTAGTTGCTTTACAATGTTGTATTATTTTCTACTGTACGGCATAATGAATCAACCATACATATTCATACGACCCCTTCTTTTGGACTTCCTTCCCATTCAGATCAACACAGTGCCTTAAGTAGAGTTCCCTGTATTGTATAATACATTCTTGATAGTTATCTATTTTATACATAATATCAATAGCGTATATGTGTCAATCCCAATCTCCCAACTTCTCCCACCACCCCCTTCCCCCTTGGTATCCATATATTTGTTCTCTACATCTGTGTCTCTATTTCTGCTTTGCAAATAAGTTCATCCATATCATTTTTCTATATTCCACATATATTCATTAATATACAATATTTGTTTTTCAATTTCTGACCTTCACTCTGTATGACACTCTAGGTCCATCCACTTCTCTACAAATGACCCATTTCATTACTTTTTGTGGGTGAGTAATATTCCATTATGTGTGTGTATGTACCACATCTTCCATATCCATTCCTTTGTTGATGGACATTTAGATTGCTTCCGTGTCCTGGAAGCAGCACTATCTAGAATATTTAGAGTAGTGCTGCTATGAATTTGGGGGCACATATCTTTTTGAATTGTGCTTTTTTGGTGGTTTATGCCCTGTAGTGTGGTTGCTGGGTCACATGGTAGTTGTAGTTTTAGTTTTTTAAGGAACCTCAATACTGTTTTCCATAGTGACTGTATCAGTTTAAACTCGTACCAGCAGTGCATGGGAGTCCCCTTGTCTCCACACCCTCTTCAGCATTTATTGTTTGTAGATTTTTTATGATGATGATTCTGACCAGTATGAGGTGATACCTCATTGTAGTTTTGATTTGCATTTCTCTAATGATTAGTGATGTTGAGCATCTTTTAATATGCTTGTTGGCTATCTGTATGTCTTCTTTGGAGAAATGTCTATTTAGGTCTTTCACCCATTTTTTTATTGGGTTGTTTATTTTCTTGATATTGAGCTGCTTGGGCTATTTTTTATATTTTGGACATTGATCCTTTGTCAGTCCTTTTGTGTGAAATTATTTTCTCCCATTCTGAGGGTTATCTTTCATCTTGTTTATGGTTTCCTTTGATATGCAAATGCACTTAATTAGGTACTTTTTTTTTTATATTTATTTCCATAACTCTACAAGGTGGGTCAAAAAATACTTTGCTGTTATTTATGTCAAAGCATTTTCTGCCTGTGTTTTCCTCTAACAATTTAGATGTCTGGAGTTATATTCAGGTCTTTAATTCATTTTGAGTTTATTGCTGTGAATGGGGTTAGAGAATGTTGTCATTTCATTATTCTACATGCGTGTGCATGTGTACCCAGTCATCTCTGACTGTAACGCTTTGGACTATAGCCTGCCTACAGTCCATGGGATTTCCCAGGCAAGAATACTGGAGTGGGTTGCCATTTCCTTCTCTAGGGTATCTTCCCAACCCAGAGATTGAACCTGCGTCTCTTGTGTCTCGCATTGTAGGAGGATTCTTTACTCAGTGAACCATTGGGGAACCCTCCTTTTTTACATGTAACTGTCCAATTTCCCCAGCACAACTTATTGAAGAATCTATCTTTTATCCATAGCATATTCTTGTCTCCTTTTTCATACATTAGTTGACCATAGGTGTGTAAGTTTATCTCTGGACATCCTATCCATTCTAAATGTAATAGTTTGCATCTGCCAACACCAAACATCTTGAGGGATGCCATAGTGTTTTTCAGTCTGCAAAGGATATTAAATAGCTCTCTTTCCTGTACCATTATGCCTGTACCATTATTTTGGCACAGCTGATGCTAATATGGGAGGGAAAACTACCACATTTTACTTTGTATCTGCATCTAGCAACTCTTTCAGAGGCTCTTGACTCAGTGATGTTTCCCATGCTATTTTGTGTGAAATGGTTTTATCTGTGTAGCAGCTTTTGACTCCCTAAGTTCCCTAGGCTGCTGTCCACATCTTGTCCTTGTGTACAACATTGAGAGGTTTTCTAGGATGAGAGCCATATACTAGGTGAGAGCAGTCTGAGAAGTCAGGGAATGAACTGTGACAACTTTTAGAATAAGGCTATTCTTCAAGAAGCTGGCCTCTTTTTCCATCTTGAATAAGGAGCTAAAAAAATTAACATCTTCTGATGGCCTGAATCCTTAGATCAAAGAGAAGTATCTCCAAATCCGAGACTGTGTTCATTTTGGATGGGTTTGTTGGCCTGAGATGATAGTCTGTCAGTTGTAAGAGTACCCTGTTTTTACAGTGTGTGGCCAAACTCTCTGCAAATGGAAATGTTTGCAGAGTGTTGGAAATGTTAGCTCTGTCCTGCTGTCTTTGTGGTTTTTGTCCTCCCACTATGGTCCAGGTCCCTAACCAGCACTCTGTCTTGTCATGTCAGCCCCATTAGCTATCTTGTCATACTCTGAGGTACCACTGCCTCTGCTGGATGAGTTTTATTTCCTTCAAAAAAGGAGATAAAAATATTAGAATTGGAGTATGCCTTTCTTTCTCCCTTTCCTTTCTTTTCTAATTTTAAATTTTGAAATAATTTCAAACTTAAGAAAACCTAATAAAAAATATATTATGACATATGTTTATTCTTCCAGATTCATTTGAGATTAAGTTGAAGATGAGGTGTCCTTTTACCACTATGTACTTCGATGTGTATTTATTCTTCTTTTCACTTTTACTTTAAATATTAAGAGAAATGGATGGGTCTCATGTTTGTATATTTGTTTGTATATTTTAAGGCATTGACTTAAGCAGTTATGGAGGCTGAGAAGTCCCATGATCTGCATCTACAAGTTGGAGACTTGAATGAATCCCAGTGGTGTAGTTTGAAGGCTAGACAGCCAAAGAGCTGGATTCTAGTTGAAGTCTGATGCCTGACAACCAGGAGCAATGAGACCAGGAGAAGATCAATGTCCCAGGTGAATAGTCAAACAGCGAGCAGTCTTCCTCTACCTTTTTGGTTTTTTTAGGCTCTCCGTTAATTGGATGATGCCCACCCACGCCAAGGAGAACCATCTGCTTTATCCAGTCCATCAATTCAAATGCTGATCTCTTCTCGAAACACCCTCACAGATCTACACAGAAATAACATTTAACCAGATACTGATCTTCCCAACTTGACTGAGGCCCAGTCAAGTTGACACAGTGTTAACCATCACACTCTCCATCCCCACCTCCAGGTGAGGAGCTAACTGTAGGAGAGCTAAGTGAGCTGCTATCTCCTATAATCTATTTGATTTTGGCTTTTAGATCAAGGGGTCAAGATTGATAAAGAACTGATGACTCTTAATGTTGGTTTATGAGAGGAAAGAAACAATTAAATATGAACAGTAAAATCACAGAAGATCCTCCATGTTGTTCCTGAGAGGACAAGTACAGATTTCTTATGTGTAAGATAGAAGGAATGTTAGATCATGGTTTGGCCCACTGGTAGGTAGGCTTGATATTGACCCAAAGATTGTGTTTCCTCAGTTTGAGTGTGTGGTGGTAAATGGTTAGTCTGATGAGTGCCTAACTCCTAACTGATATACGATGAAATGGTGGAAGAGGCTATAAGCCACAATTCTGCCATGTCATGCAGGCTTTGGATCACAACCCTTGTCAAGCTAGCCATTCTGTGTTTTTCCAGCCTCTTCCTTTGTGAAGCAATATCCTCCCTTGTTGGCAGTCATATTAATACAAGAATCAGGGCCCCTCTCATTCCTGTATGTTGACTACAAATGGAATAAGCAACAGGGGACTTCCAAACCTGCTACTGATGTCTTCCAATAAATCCTATGCTAAAGGTCTGGTCATCTGGCTTTGTTTGCTCCATGTTATTCAGTTGTCTGAATGTGCTGACATTATTTATTAATTCTTCTCAATGAGCATTTGGGAGTTTTTGGCTGTTTGAGGCTATGACAAGGAATGCTGCTAAGAACAGTGCTTTATATTTAGTGCCCAAAAGCACATGTTTACCTAGGAGACATTCTAGTTGTGAATTATTGGATATTAGGGCAAATATATCTTCAGATTTCTAAAATAATTCCTAAGAGTTTTCCAAAGAAGTTGTACCAATTTAATCTGCCACCAATCCAGAAGTTCATATCCATTACTCAACCTTTCTCAAATTGCTCGGACCTTGCTAACATTCAGTACCATCAGACTATTTCATCATAACCAATCTGGTGTGTGTATTGTATTTTATTGTGCTTTTCCTCTTTTGTGAAGTGAGTTTTCAATCTTTTCTTCATTTTATCTATTGAATATTTTTGTTGGAATTCGTTGTAATCTAGATGGTTTTTTTCTTATTTTGTCCTGTAAAATCTATTTTGTGGCTTGTCTCTTTTAAGTGTTTTGAGAAAATTGTAGCTTTTTATATCATGTAGTGAAGAGTTGACTCATTGGAAAAGACTCTGATGCTGGGAGGGATTGGGGGCAGGAGGAGAAGGGGATGGCAGAGGATGACATGGCTGGATGGCATCACTGACTCGATGGACATGAGTCTGAGTGAACTCCGGGAGTTGGTGATGGACAGGGAGGCCTGGCGTGCTGCAATTCATGGGGTCATGAAGAGTCGGACACGACTGAGCGACTGAACTGAACTGAACTGAACTGAAGAGATATTTAAGAATACAAAGGAATACACCACATACTCTTTACATATGTGGTAAAGAGGAACAACTTACAAAACTAGAGTAACAGTATCATAACCAGAACATTGACATTGATATAGTGAAGATGCAGGACAATTCCATAACTACAAGGATTTCTCATATTGCCCTTTGCTAGTCATAACCACTTCTCTCGTGTCTCATCCCTCTTTATTTTACTTTCCTTCTTCCTTCTGCTCTTGGGTCTATTTTGCTCTTCTTTTCTAGATTCTTGGGAGCTATGTTATTGTTTTGAGACTTCCTCTTTACTAATTTATATATTTACTGCCATAAATTTCCCTCTCATCACAGCCTTAGGTATGTCCCATAAATTGTATGTGTTGTATTTTCACTTTCGTTGAGTTCAGTGTATTTTTATGATTTTCCTTGAGACTTGCTCTTTGACCCATAGATTATTTTGAAGTGTGTGGTTTAGTTTCCAAAATTTTGAAGATTTTCATGTTATCTTTCTGTTATGATTACTATTTTGATTCCAGTGTATCATAGAACACATTATGTGTGATTTAACTCCTTTTATATTGTCAAGGTCTGTTTTAAGACTCAGAATATGGTCATACTTGCTTATGTTCTGTAAGGATTTGAAATGAATGTATATACTGATGTTGTTTGGTGGAATGTTCTATACATATCAATTAGACCTATTGGTTGCTGTTGTTGAATTCCTATAAATATTTGCTGATTTTCAATCTAATTGTCCTATCAATTTTTGAGAGTTTAGTGTTGAATACTTAAACTATTATGGATCCATCTATTTCACCTTTTAGTTCTATCAAGTTTTCATTCACATATTTTGTAATTCTGTTGTCTGTTGCACACAAATTTAGAATAGCTATGTCTTCTTTGTGGGCTGGCCCTTTATCATTATATAATGTCCTTCTGTGTTTCTAGTAATTATCTTTGGTCTGAAGTATAATTTATCTGGTATGAATGTAGCCTCTTCTGCATTCCTTTGATTCATGTATAACCTTTCCATCCACTTACTTTCATCCTGACTATTAATAACTGTTGTTATTTTTGAAGTGTGTTTCTTTTAGACAGCATATAGTTGACTATTCCATACTTTATACCAGGGAGGTCATACAAAATCAGATGAAGTGTCCTGATTTTTATTTATATTTATCTACTGGCCTTTTCCACAAATGATTTAAGAAAACTTCCAACAAGAACTTTTTCAATGAAGCAGTAATAAATAACAGAAAATTAGGCCCAAGGAAAAGATGACACAGGTATGTTGCTCACAAGAGTTAAAATATTGTTATACTTTAGCTTTTAAACTTTGGAACTGAACTTCCTGGAAGTCAAAGTAACAACGTACTTCATGTATTTCTCATTGTAAGAAAAGAGAGAGGGCATTTCAGTTACCAGTGATTCTAGACCAACACTGTCCAATAAACTTTGAATACTAACTTTCTCTGCCTTCATTGTCAAGTACAATAACTGCTAGAGACACATGGCTGTTAAGCACTTCAAATGTGATTAGTAGCAGAGAAACTTGACTTTTATTTTTGTTAAATTTTTATTAATTAAAATTTAGTTAGCCATGGGTGGCTCACAGCTACTTAACTGAAGAATCCAGGTCTAGGAAAAAAAAGTTTCATAATGTAACTGAAGTCAAATGGACTGGGTTAGTTTATATGAGTCGCTTCAGTGGTATCCAACTCTTTGTGACCCCATGGACTGTATCCTTCCAGGCTCCACTGTCTATGGGATTCTCCAGGCAAGAATACTGGAGCAAGTTGCCATGCCCTCCTCCAGGAGATCTTCCTGACCGAGGGATTGAACCCATGTCTCTTATGTCTCCTGCATTGGCAAGCGGGTTCTTTACAACTAGTGCCACCTGGGAAGCTACAGTTAATGAGTCAGAGGTATATGTGACTGTGGAGAAGCTACTTAATCTTTCTCAGTTTCTAGACCTGTGACATAAATACAATGATAATATCTAACTCTAAGACTCTGAAGAAATAAATAACATATGCATTGTATTTAACACAAACCCTGACACACAGCAAATGCAGTCCTGTTTTATAATGCTTGGAATTACTTGGTTTATCAGATTTTATGCCACAAAACCTTTTACTCACACTAATATGGAAATTTTATAGAAGAATCAATAACTAGGAGTCAGAGTTATGCTTGAGCATCTTAGCCAATAACTGGTTTCTGTCCACAGAATCAAAGACCAATCAACACTGAAAACAACCTAAAACCACTTCAGGCTGCTTGCGGATATTCTGTTCAAAAGCATGGGATTCTTTTTTTCTTGTCAAGTTGTTAAGAGTTTCAGCCCCAATATTACCAATGAGTAGCTCTTTCAAACTTGCTGTTCAGTATTTCTTCATTATGAGTGTATTAAGAGCAAAAATATTAATTTCAATGAGCTTTCATGAAGAGAATCATTACTTTTAATAAAAAAGGACAGTTGTTAAAATAGGAATACCATATGTTTTAGTGAAGATAATGTCCAGACTTTGGGCTTGATACACTGTTGTACAGATGACTAGAGTCTGGCATCAAGCCCCAGCATACTGCCAAGAAAGGAAAATCAGAGGCTGTCACTCAGCTGGTGAGTCACTCACCAGCTATAGGTCTTGAATTTATCCCTTTTTTGTGTCAGTTTTATTATTTTGCAGATTTAGATAACTGGTACTTAAAACAGCTCCTGACTCAGCCTTCAGTCCAAGCAGTAACAAACAGAATTGCTCTAACAGTAATTAGAATGATACAAATAAAGTTTGGGATTGCTATTGCCTAGACTGTAGGCTGCAGGTTAGAAATCTGAGTGTTTGTTTTAATATTACTTGCTTCTTACACTTTTCTGAGAAGCCTCTCCTGTCACACAAAGACTTAAGTGACAGTAGGCCAGCCTAGATGTTTAAGTAGCAAATGACTGTTGTGTGTGTGTGTGTGTGTGTACATATGTTTGCAAAGTATATGAAACAGGCTTTATGGACTATGCTGCTGCTGCTGCTGCTGCTAAGTCGCTTCAGTTGTGTCTGACTCTGTGCGACCCCATAGACGGCAGCCCACCAGGCTCCCCCGTCCCTGGGATTCTTCAGGCAAGAACACTGGAGTGAGTTGCCATTTCCTTCTCCAGTGCATGAAAGTGAAAAGTGAAAGTGAAGTCGCTCAGTCGTGTCTGACTCTTCATGACCCCATGGACTGCAGCCCACCAGGCTCCTCCGTCCATGGGATTTTCCAGGCACTATAACAAACTGCAAACTCTCTTATGTTGTTTTCAGTAGAATTCTCCCCAAGATGATAGTGTAACAATGATCACTAGAAAGAAAAGTTTGTCTTGGGTCAGCTTGTTCCTTATGGAAACTATTTGACTAAGAGTTCCTACTCTACAGGAGGGTAGAGTTGTGAAAAAATGGCTAACATTCTTTGTTTGCAGGTTCGAAAGTGTCAAAAAAATAACTCAGTTCTTCTAGCACAATCTTATATCAGTTCATCATACTTTTTGTCTAAAATCATATGTGGCTTACTAGACTTTGAACAGTATTCATTACAAAACAGCCATTTAATTAGATGAATAACAAGTCTGAAACTGAGTCAGTTCTTTTGGGACAATAAAGCTGGGAGAAAATATTTCCCGGATATCAGTGAGAACTCGTGGTCTCTTATCCTATATCATGTCCCTGAGTCAAATTCTTTAACTATATTTTGTGGTTAGATTTGAAGCCTTACACAGAGATTGAGTACTTATGTTCTTTGAAATAAAAATGTGATAATTAGACTTATTTGATAAACTCTTTGTTACCCTTTTTATATTCTGCTTTGCATGCTTTAATTTTGTCTTGCTTCTGCTTTAAAACTAAGAATGATAGTATCAGACCTATGTCTGCCCTAACATGGGACCAACCTCCAGAACTTGTTTCATTCTCTCTTGATAAGAGAAGAGAAAAGAAAAGTCTAAAGAAGAAGTTTTAGAAAATCTTCATATCAGAAAAGATTTCTTAATCCCTTGATTGCTACCTAATCTCAGTGGATACAATGATTTCACGGGACATATAGGACAAGAGGAGGAAATATTTAACTGAGTATGGTTCTGAGGAATAGGTGGTGATGATCAAAAATGATCAGCTTCCTGTGAGTCTTACACCAACAAGAGGTATTAACCAGGTGAAAGTTAGAGGTGGAAAGTGGGTCAGCCTGGCAGTAGGGACAGCATGAAGAAAGACACATAATGGTCTAGGAGAGCAGTACAAGGGGTTTACTTTTACTGGAGTTACCCAACTTTTGCTGAGTTGGGATGAAGGAGAGAAGAAGGAAGATGAAGCTGGGAAGAAAGGCAGGATCCAACTTAAGGAGCTAAAAATTTAACATTAGGGATGAATTTTCAGAGAAGGCAATGGCAACCCACTCCAGTATTCTTGCCTGGAAAATCCCATGGACGGAGGAGCTTGGTAGGCTGCAGTCCATGCGGTCACGAAGAGTCGGACACTTACTGAGCGACTTAGCAGCAGCAGCAGCAGCAGCAGGGATGAATTTTAACTATGGTCAGGTATGCATTTTTAAAAAATATCACTAGACAACTCTTGAAAGGCACATTTTGGAAAGGTATACTGGAAGTAGTGAGATCTTAACACTTAGCATAGTAGTACTAAGAAGTTGTTACCAGGGTGATGATTATGAGCCTGTTGTAGTTCAGTTGCTAAGTTGTGTCCAACTCTTTGCAACCCCATAAACTGCAGCATGCCAGGCTTCCATGTTCTTCACTATCTCCTGAAGTTTACTCAAACTCATGTCCACTGAGTCAGAGATGCCATCCAACCACCTCATCCTCTGTTGCCCTCTTCTCCTGTTGTCCTCAATCTTTCCCAGCATCAGGGGTCTTTTCCAATGAGACCACATTTCACATAAGGTGGCCAAAGTTTTGGAGCTTCAGCATCAGTCCTTCCAATGAATATTCAGGACTCATATCCTTTAGGACTGACTGGTTTGATCTCCTTGCTGTCCAAGGGACTCTCAGTAATCTTCTCCAACACCACAGTTCAAAAGCATCAATTCTTCAGCACTCAGCCTTCTTTATGGTCCAGCTCTCACATCCATACATGACTACTGGAAAAACCATAGCTTTGACTAGACAGACCTTTGTCAGAAAAAATGATGTCTCTGCTTTTTAATATGCTAAGTTTGTCATACCTTTTCTTCCAAAAAATAAAAATAAAAAATAAAGTTGAGTGTAAGAGCCAAAAAAACCCAAAACAAAACAAAACAAAGAGCAAGTGTCTTTTAATTTCATGGCTGCAATCACTGTCTGCAGTGATTTTTGGAGCCCAAGAAAATAATGGGCATTGCAATCAATAAGAGAATGTCTAGGAGAAATGAGTAGGAAGTATAATAATCAGAATTTGGTAGGTAACCATGGGAATGGAGTTGGAAAGGAAAAAGGAGGAATTACAAATGAAATATTGGTTTCAAATCTTGTCATTTAGGGATTTGAAGACAGAGGCAATGAACTGTATTTGACGGAAAGATCCTTCAGGTTAGGGTTGATGGACTCTGAGGTGTCTACAGCAGGACATTCAGATGAATATGACCAGTAAACAGTTGGATATAAGTCTAAAAGTCAGAAATAAGATGAGAGCTAGAGAAATGCCTGGAGGAATCAGAGATTAAACAAAGGTGTAAATTTTTGAAGCAGGTTAGTTAAGAGAAAAAAAAGTAAAACAGAAAGAGAATTAATAACAAACTGGGGTACAAAGTTAGTTAATGCCTGAACTAAATGACTGACAAGAACTGAGTTTATGTGTAAGTTATTTTAAGGAAGAGCAAGACAAAACAGTCCATACCTTAAAAGACATTTAAAGTGTGGTGCTCTGAGCTAAGGTCAGGTGTTAGCCTTGTATTTCATCTCAGTCCCTGACTTGGTATCCGAGGCCACGCCCCTGGCCACGCCCACCCATACCTGCAGTCTTGGGCTCTTCATTCTGCCTGGCCGCCATCTTGAGAGACGTTGGCCTTCTCCAGCCTTTATTCCTGATTTAGGTTTCGAATTGCAGTCACTGTAAGTACAACTCTGTGCTTACCCCTTAGGCATCTCTAGAAAGATGAAGCTACATTAATACTCTCAATTTGGTAGGCACACCTTAGGCATTCTACCCTGTCAGCTCACTGTGTCTAGTGAAGCTGGCGCTGCCATCATCCTTCCCTGCTCAAGGGACAGCGCTAAGAACAAAGGACTTCCACTTAAGCCAGTCCTCAGGCGGGGTAGGGCAGGAAGGGCGGGATGGGGCGGGGTGGGTGTGGGGATGGGGGGCACCAAGCCCCGCAGCCCCTGGGCAGGGCCGGTGGTTCGGCTTATCTGTACGTCATACAGGTGTGAATGGCATTTTTATTTCTCTTCTCGAGTCACTGTTCATCTTTGCCTTGTCAGATGTCTGAAAGTTGTTTCATGCATTTTGTCCAGTTTTATTGTTTTTTTTTTTATGTCTGTAGGGTAAATTTTGTTTTACTTTCTCAGTCCTAATGGACACAGCCTGGATTTTGCTCGGACAACTGGGTGAATGGGGGTGCCCTTTACTAACATGGAACTGACCTCAAGAGAAATAGATTTTGAAGGGAAAGTCAAGGGTTCAGTTTTGGACATACTAAATTTTGAGATGCCTGTGAAAAATCCAGGTTGAGTTTGCAGTAGAGTTTTGGATGTATGGGTTTGGAAATAGGAGAGATCTAGAAGAGAAATCATATTTATTAGTGTTTCTCTAAATAGTATTGAATTTTCATGTGAATTTGGTTACCCTGGCTGATAGATGCAAGGTAAAGAATTGGTGGATATGTGGGAAATTATGATAGTAATGATTCTGGTTAGAATGTTTCCTTTCATTCAGTATTCAAGTAGTTTACCTTCCTCTCAGTCACAGAACTTTTGTTCAGAACGTCTTTCTTTGGCCAGTATTTGAAATATTCATATTGCAATTCGTATTGCAGTTTCAATACCAACCAATTAAAACTTTTTCTCATATAATTGTAATTTGCCTTTGACCCATGGTTTTTTTTATGAGTATAGTGTATAGTTCAAATGTCAGATTTTTTAGTTATCTTTTTATGATTGATTTCTGGTTTGATCGAACTGTAGCCAGAGAATATACCCTCCAGATTTTGTTACTGAACCACAACTGTTTTTTCAAGGGGCTTTATGGTTCCATAAAGTCCACTTTAGTTCTTTAACGCTGTCTAGTCATATTTGAGTTTATGTATTTTCCAAATAGGATATTCCACTTAAAGCCATGGTCATATAGTCATTATTACTGTGTCCCATTATAAGGAGAACAGATTCTTAGTGAACTCATGCAAGTAGCTATATTTCCATGAAAATAAAAATACTGAGTTTCCAAATTGTGAAGGGATTGGGTAGAGAAGACATAAATGTTTCAATTTTACTTACAAAGTTATAACTTACCAGGTTACTATATGTTATAATTAGCTTAAGGGGAAAGCTTTCCCCATATATGGAAAACACAGATTAAAAGCCAGTAATATTTCAGATAAAAACTATAAAATGTATAACTATATTCATCAGTTCACTCTATCCAATGTACCTAATCTTTGATCTTATATTTTGTTAACAGTTTGAAGGAACCATCAGGGTTACATCAGTGTTTCCATTAGATTTCTGTAGTTATTCAGCTGAGCAGTGTGATCTGAATGTTTACAGAAACCTGTGGAAATGGCAACCCACTCCAGTGTTCTTGCCTGGAGAATCCCAGGGAGGGTGGAGCCTGGTGGGCTGCCTTCTATGGGGTCGCACAGAGTTGGACACGACTGAAGCACCTTAGCAGCAGCAGCAGCAGTACTAGTCAAAAGTCCTTTCTATGAATCTTAAAATGAAATTCTTTTTGCTTATGCATTAGAATGCAACAATAACTCTCTTCGAATAAATAACTCTCTTTTTCTCTTTGAAAAAGCTTAAAAAGCTTGGTTAAAGATCTGATGGGAATGCAGTTGACAAACTTGACATACAGTGTGTCATACAGTGTTTAAAGATGATAGCTAGAATTATGACTGATAATACTATACTCAGACATATCCAAGTTTTAGAAATTTCACATGATTTCTAGGAAATTTATATTAATGACATTTATCCATACTGTACAACTTAAGATTTATCACCACTCATTTTATAATGCTTCCCATGTAGTCTGAAATATCAAATAATCCTAATTAGTTTAATATTTCTCTCTTCGATGCTTCAGCGGCCCTCTGAAGCATCCCAAAGTTAGCTCGAGATCCAAAAAACCTCAATTAGAATTTGACCCTTGGGATTTTGTCGGAAATCTTTGTCAAAAAGGCTTTAAAATGCCTGGTCAAATAGGGTACAAGATGACTGTAAAGCATCACTTATTCACTTAACCTAAGTACCATTAAAAGATTTCAAAGGCAAATAAAGTTATGACAGATCACTTAAAGGAGGTGAGGAATGTAAAATCTGTAATCAACAGTAGCTCAGTATTCCAAGAAAACTTGGTTCTCTTAACAGAGAGCACCAAAACTGCAGTCTTTCATCAGCTTACTTTTAATAACAAAGTCCCTAATTAGATCATTTACCTAATTAAAATCCAATCTAATCCTAACCATTTCTGACCACTTACAAAACTCTCCTCAGGGTTCCTTTCCCATAAACAACCTTCCACAATTTTCTGTGTACATATTGTTTAGTCGCTGAGTCATGTCCAACTCTTTTGTGACCCCATGGACTATATGCTGCCAGGCTCCTCTGTCCAGGAGGTTTTCCAGGCAAGAACACTGGAGTGGGTTACCATTCCTGCTCCAGTGTATCCATATTAGGTTAACCTTCATTTTCTCTCCCATTTTAAAATAACCAGGATCAGGAAAAAATCACTTTGTTTTCCCTTAACAAAATGCATTTCCATTTTTTCATACTTTCTTGCACTGAAAACGCATATCTTTCCTGTATGCTAAAATATTTCCCTTATTATTTCTAGTAGCTTGAATTATGTGTATTTTATTATTTTTCCTTAGTTTTTTTTAAAGGCTGAGTAATATTCCATTAGAATCTGCCTGACAATACAAAAGATAAGGGTTTGACCCCTGAGTTTGGAAGATCCCCTGGAATAGGAAATGGCAACCCTCTCCAGTATTCTTGCATGGGAAATCCCAGAAAAGAGAAGCCTAGCAGGCTACAGTCCATGGGGTTACAAAAGAGTCAGACACAACCTAGTGACTAAACAACAAATATTCCATTGTGTGTGTGCATCTTATATATCACATCTTCTTTTTCTACTCATTCGGTGATGGACATTTAGCCTGCTTACATGTCCTGGCTATTGTAAATAGTGCTGTAGTGAACACTGAGGGTCATGTATCTTCTCAAATTACAGTTTTCTCCAGATACATGCCCAGAAGTGGGACTGCTGAATCATATAATAATTCTATTTGTAGTTTTTTAAGGAACCTCAATGCTGTTCTCCATTGTGGCTGTACCAATTTACATTTCCACTAACAACAGTGTTGGAGGGTTTCCTTTTCTCCACACCCACCACAACACTGATTGTAGATTTTTTGATTATGGCCATTCTGACCAGTATGAAACAGTATGAAAAGGCAAAAAGATAGGACACTGAAAGATGAACTCCCCAGGTCGGTAGGTGCCCAGTATGCTACTGGAGATCAGAGGAGAAATAACTTCAGGAAGAATGAAGAGATGGAGCCAAAGCAAAACAACACCCAGTTGTGGATGTGACCAGTGATGGAAGTAAAGTCTGATGCTGTAAAGAGCAATATTGCATAGGAACCTGGAATCTTAAGTCCTTAAATCAAGGCAAATTGAAAGTGGTCAAACGGGATGGCAAGGGTGAACACCGATATTTTAGGAATCAGCAAACTAAAATGGACTGGAATGGATGAATTTAACTCAGATAACCATTATATCTACTACGGTGGGCAAGAATCCATTAGAAGAAATGGAGTAGCCATAATAGTCAACAGAAGAGTCCGAAATGCAGTACTTAGCTGCAATCAAAATGACAGAAAGATCGCTGTTTGTTTCCAAGGCATACCATTCAGCATCACAGTAATTCAAATCTATGCCCTGACCAGTAATGCTGAAGAAGTTAATGTTGAATGGTTCTATGAAGACCTACAAGACCTTTGACTGGGTGGATCACAACAAACTTTGGAAAATTCTTAAAGAGATAGGAATACCAGACCACCTGACCTGCCTCCTGAGAAATCTGTATGCAGGTCAGGAAGCAACAGTTAGAACGAGACACGGAACAAAGACTGATTCCGTATTGGGAAAGGAGTACGTCAAGGCTTTATATTGTCACCCTGCTTATTTAACTTATATGCAGAGACATCATGCAAAACGCTGGGCTGGAGAAAGCACAAGCTGGAATCAAGGTTGCCGGGAGAAATATCAATAACCTCAGATATGCAGATGACACCACCTTTAGGGCAAAAAGTGAAGAACTAAAGAGCTTCTTGATGAAAGTTAAAAAGGAGAGTTTAAAAATTGGCTTAAAGCTCAACATTCAGAAAACTAAGATCATGGCATCTGGTTCCATCATTTGATGGCAAATAGATGGGAAAACAGTGGAAACAGTGACAGACTTTATTTTGGGGGGCTCCAAAATCACTGCAGATGGTGACTGCAGCCATGAAATTAAAAGACTCTTGCCCCTTGGAAGAAAAGCTATGACCAACCTAGATGGCATATTAAAAAACAGAGACATTACTTTGCCAACAAAGGTCAAAGCTATTGTTTTTCCAGTGGTCATGCATGGATGTGAGAGTTGGACTATAAAGGAAGCTGAGCACTGAAAGATTGATGCTTTTGAACTGTGGTGTTGGAGAAGACTCTTGAGAGTCCCTTGGACTGCAAGGAGATCCAATCAGTCCATCCTAAAGGAAATCAGTCCTGAATATTCATTGGAAGGACTGATGCTGAAGCTGAAGCTCCAATACTTTGACCACCTAATGCGAAAAACGGACTCATTGGAAAAGACCCTGATGCTGGGAAAGATTGAAGGCGGGAGGAGAAGGGGACGACAGAGGATGAGATGGTTGGATGGGATCACCGACTCAATGGACATGAGCTTGAATAAACTCCAGGAATTGGTGATGGTAAGGGAGGCTTGGCATGCTGCAGTCCAACGGGTTGGACACAATTTAGTGACTAAAACTAACAACCAGCTGAGATTTAGAAACACCACTTCACGTTTTCTTTTATTTTCATTTGAATATAAAGTAGTTCCAAATTCTCAGCCTCCAAATAGCCAATGTTTAACAAAGAAGACAATCAGATATTAGACAGACAAAACAACTAAGGCCAAAACATAAAACAATCTAAAACCAAAACCTCAGGACATTAACCCAGGTTTAGAAGAACTCTGCAAGTGTGACATGTTTATTGTCCCTGTTAATGTAGGCCTCTAGCCCATGATCCTACCAAGTTCCCACCATCTGGGCCTCTAACCCACCATCTGGAAAATTTAAGTACAGGTACTTTTTAATCAGGTTGTTGTTGTTCATTTGCTCAGTCATGCCCAACTCTTTGTGACCCCATGGACTGCAGCACACCAGGCTTCCCTGTCCTTCACTATCTCCCAGAATTTGCTCAAACTCATGTCCATTGAGTCAGTGATGCCATCCAACCATCTCATCGTCTGTTTCCCCCTTCTCCTCCTGCCCTCAATCTTTCCCAGGTTCAGGGTCTTTTCAAATGAGTCAGTTCTTTGCATCAGGTGGTCAAAGTACTGGAGCTTCAGCTTTAGCATCAAGTATCTTCCAGACCCAGAAATTGTTTCTTACCTGCCATGAAAAATAATATACCAAAGGTCAGCAGCATCATGCCAGGGGAAATCCAGGGAATGGTCCCTGGAACGAATGGACCAGACAGCTGCTTGGAGTCATCCACAGGCTCATAATGCCTGCAAAGAATCAACAAACCATGGATAAAAAGTATGTCTGGCTCCCCAAATTTATCACCAAATCAGTTTCATTTGCTTGACATGCAATAAACCAAGCACAAATACACCAGGGTTTGTAGAGGAGAACAAATCTCAGCGCCAGAAATAAAACTCAGTTCCAGGTCCCTGAAGGTGAGGGATTTGAGATATTTATGGGATAAATAAGCAGGGTGGTCTTTATGCTCCAAATAAAAACAGTTGTATAAATAGGGTGAGAAAAGGTAATTTGAGGTAGAGAAAAGGTGAGGCAATTGGTATTTTGTGCAGGTGTATCTGAGTGACATTCTTCTTCATAGATGCATGTTCAAAAAATGGAGATGCTTAGCATGATATGAGGGTGAAGTTTGTGGCCCTCTGTCATCCAAAAAATCATACATCAGATACTTGAGCAGGCTCGGGTTTTGGGTTAGTATCCCAACTAGTGTATGTTGGCTTCAACTGGACAAGAGCTGACCCCAGGTTCCTAAGCTATGTGAAGTTTGGAGGGTATCTATTTTGCAACAAATAAGGCAGACTCGCTCAGTGAAGCAGAGGGTGTTTTGAACAAGCTGTACGCTTATCTACTGATCTGTTTGTTGGTTTGGTCACTAAATTGTGTCCGACTCTTGTGACCCCATGGACTGTAGCCTGCCAGGATCCTCTGCCCATAGGATTCTCCAGGCAA
The DNA here is from genome assembly GCF_000754665.1 of Bison bison bison. Lineage (NCBI taxonomy): Eukaryota > Metazoa > Chordata > Mammalia > Artiodactyla > Bovidae > Bison > Bison bison. The sequence continues at coordinate 426,877 of NW_011495081.1, read as the reverse complement.
GAATACTGGAGTGGGTTGCCATTTCCTTCTCCAGGGGATCATCCTGACCCAGGAATCGAACCTGAGTCTCCTTCATGGCAGGCAGATTCTTTACCGACTGAGCTATGAGGGAAGCCCATTCATAGCTTCCCTGGTAGTTCATCTGGTAGAGAATCGACCTGCAATGCAAAAGACCCCAGTTTGATTCCTGTTTTGGGAAGATCTGCTGGAGAAGGCTATCCACTCCAATGTTCTTGGGCTTCCCTGGTGGCTCAGCTGGTAAAGAATCCGCCTACAATACAGGAGACCTGGGTTCAATCCCTGGGTTGGGAAGATCCCTGGAGAAGGGAACAGCTACCCACCCCACTATTCCGGCCCTGAGAATTCCATGGACTGTATAGTCTATGAGGTCGCAAAGAGTCAGACACGACTGAGCGACTGATATGTTAGATGAGCTCAAAATTTTCTTATTCACCTGTTTCTGGTCATCCTATTGTGTATGGTTTCAGGATGGATTTTTTTTAACTTTATGGGGTACAGTTTCAGTTTCAATTCTTAGATATTTACTAAAACCAGTTGTGTGGCTCAATATATGATCAGTTTTGAAAACATGTTCCATTTCCATTAGAAGACAATGTTCATTCTGTGATTATTGAAGACAGTGTTCTATGTATGTTAATTTAGATTAGTTTGTTAATCGAGTTGTTAAAATCTTCTATCTACTTAGAGAACTTTTGTCTGCTTATTATATCCTTTATTGAGATAAATGTGCTAAATCTCCTGTCATGATTGTGAATTTGTCTGCTTCTCTTCTAAAGGCTGTGTGATTGGATGCCTATAAATGAAAATTTCTTTTCTAAAAAACCATTTTTCATGATTATGAGATATCCCTCTTTGTCTCTGCTAATGCTTTTTGCCTCAAGATTCTTTGATCTGCTGATAATATAGTGAAGTAGATTATGTCACATGGGCCCAATTCTCATTTTTCCTTTAATTCCATTCTTTGTGTTTATAGCTGTTGCCATGCAACTTTACAGTGGCCTCCTACTATGAGTTGACACACTCTGCTTTGACTCTGACATGAAGACATCCCTTGGAGCAGAGGGTTGAAATGGGTTTGTACCTTGGTCCTGCTCTCTTAGATAATTTCCATCACCATAAGAACATACTCACGCCAACCTAGTTGAGTGTCACATGGAGCAGAATTATCTGGTCATATTAACTGAGGCTGGTCTAGGTGAGCAGACTGAACAATTGATTAGCTCAGATGTTTGAGCAATAAATTATAATTGTATATGATTAAAGTTTTTGCCTTTGGTTGGACATGGCATTATCCTAGTAATGAAATACTGATACATATAAAATTTTGTGTTTTCCTGTTCTTTTACTTACTATTTCAACAAACCAAGCTCTTCTAAAGCATATGTGGTTGAGTATTGTTCTTTTAATCTAGTTAGACAATTGTTTTATTTGGAGCATTTAGTTCATTTACATTAAAATGAATCAGTGATATATTTAAATCTGGCATTTACTATTTGCTTTGTTCTCCTGTTCCATGTTTATTTTCCTTCTTTTGATGTTAATATTTTTTTAATTCTATTTAGCTCCTTTGGCTTATTATATACTCCTTATTGAGGTTAATAGTATACACATTTAACTTATCCTAGTCTACCTTCAACTAATATTATACTACTTAACATGTAGTAAAGAACTGTGCAACAAACTGTACACTTTCATTTCTCTACTTCTGGCCTTTGAATTATCATTGTCATACATTTTGTTTTACTTCTATGATTGTGATGAGCTGCAGTATTCATGGTTATAATTTTTCCTTCAAATATTCAATTATCATCTAAAGTGATTTTATGAATAACATTCTTTCATACCTACACAAGGTATACTACAAGGCTGTTTATTGTCACCCTGTTTATTTAACTTATACACAGAGTACATCATGTGAAATGCTAGGCTGGATGAGTTACAAGCTGGAATCCAGATTGCCAGGAGATATAGCAACAACCTCAGATATGCAGATGATACCACTCTAATGGCAGAAAGTGAAGAGGAACTAAAGAACCTCTTGATGAGGGTGAAGGAACAGAGTGGAAAAGCCAGCATAAAACTCCATATTAAAAAAACTAAGACTATAGGATCCTGTCCCATCACTTCATGGCAAATAGAAGGGGAAAAGGTGGAAGTAGTGACAGATTTCCTCTTCTTGGGCTCTGAAATCACTGTGGATGGTGACTGCAGGCATGAAATTAGAAGATGATTGTTTCCTGGCAGGAAAGCTATGACAAACCTAGACAGTGTGTTAAAAAGCAAAGACATCGCTTTGCTGACAAAGGTCTTTATAGTCATGGCTATGATCTTTCCAGTAGTCATGTACAGATGTGAGAGCTGCACAATAAAGAAGGCAGAGCACTGAAGAATTGATGCTTTCAAACAGTGGTGCTGGAGAAGACTCTTAGAGTCCTTTGAAAGCAAGGAGATCAAAACAGTCAATCTGAAAGGAAATCAACCCTGAATACTCTTTGGAAGGACTGATGCTGAATCTCTAATACATTGGCCACTTGATGCGAACTGCTGACTCATTGGGAAAGATCCTGATGCTGGGGAAAATTGAAGGCAGAAGAAGAGGGGCAACAGAGGATGAGATATCTGGATGGCATCACCGATGCAATGGACATGAACTTGGGCAAACTCCAGGAGATGGTGAGGGACAGGGAAACCTGTGTCCTGCAGTCCATAGGGTCACAAAGAGTCGGACACGACCTGGTGACTAAACAACAACACATATGTTTAATATTTCCAACGTGCCTCATTCCTTTATTTTGGTGTACATTCCCCTCTGGTACTTTTTTTCCTTCTTATTGACAGACCTTCTTTAGCATTTCTTATAGTAGATGTCACCTGTTGATTAATTCTCCAGTTTTTAATATCTGAAAAGATCTTGTATTTCACTTTTTGTAACTCTTTTGTAATTCTAATACTGAATTCTAGGGTAACACAGTTGTTTCTTTATTTCTTCAGTTCTTTGAAGAGGTTGCTCCACTATTTTTTTGGCTTTTCATTATTTTTTCACCAGAAGTCATTCTTGTTCCATGAAGATCCAAAAATCATTCTTATCTTTATTCCTTTATGTGTAATTTGTCATTCTTCTCTGGCTGATTTTGTGATTTTCTTTTGATTATGATGTGTTTTGTAGTTTTATGTCTGTCTTTTCCTTGGGATTTTGTAATGCGTTTGCCTATGGATTTATAGTTTTCATCAAATTTGGAAATCTTTCAACCACTAACTCTTCATATATTGTTTTTGTCTCTAAGTTTCTCCCTTCTCACTTTCAGTAACTCCAGTCACATTTATCTTAGAATGCTTCTAGTTGTTCTGCAGCTCATAGTTTCTCTATTCTTTTTTCTCAAATTTTCTAATTATTTTTTCTACAGTGTCTAATCTTTTAATCTTAGCAGTGTATTTGTCATCTCAGACATTATGTTTCATCTCTAGAAGTTCACTTTACATATTTTTAAAATATCTGCCATGTCTTCCCTTAAAATATTTGCTTTCCTCTATTGTCATGAACAAATGGAATATAGTTGTAATGAAGCTTTAATATCCTTGCCTACTAAACCTGTCATCTGAGACTTTTCTGAGTATTTGTTGACTTATTTATTTCCTATTTATGGATTGCATCTGCCTGGTAATTTTTGATTTGGGCTTCCCTGGTGGCCTAGTGGTAAAGAATCTGCCTGATGATGCAGGAGACACGGGTTCAATCCCTGGGTCAAGAAGATCCCCTGGAGGAGGGAATGGCAACCCACTCCAGTATTCTTGCCTGGGAAATCCTGTGACAGTGAAGCCTGGCAGGCTATAATCCATCGGGTTGCAAAGAGAGAGAGATGATATAGCGACTAAACAGTAACAACAACAGAATTTTTGATTGGATGCTAAGCATTGTGAATTTTGCTTTGTTGCCTACTTTTCTTTTTTCTTTTTTTTTTCTTTTTTCTAAATTTTATTTTATTTTAAAACTTTACAAATTGTATTAGTTTTGCCAAATATCAAAATGAATCCGCTACAGGTATGCATGTGTTCCCCATCCTGAACCCTCCTCCCTCCTCCCTCCCCATACCATCCCTAATAATATGTATTCTTGGTCTTTGTTCCATACCCCAGTAAAGTAACTTGAAAATATTAGGTTGGGGCAAAAGTAATTGAGGTTTTACATTGTTGAACTTTGCCATTTGATATTGAAATACATTCTTAATAAATGTAGTTATCTAAAACATTTTAGTGCACATTTCTTGCTCTGTTTTTTGCAAATGACTTATTACTTGCTATTTATTTTATGTTTATTTTAGACTATAGAAATAATGTAGACAAAAACCAATTTGAGCAATTTTTTTATTCGAGTTCAAAATGGGTTGTAAAGCAGTGGAGACAACTCATAATATCAACCACACATTTGGCCCAGGAACTGCTAACGAATGTACTGTGCAGTGGTGGTTCAAGAAGTTTTGCAAAGGAGACAAGAGCCTTAAAGATGAGGAGTGTATTGGCTGGCTATTGAAAGTTGACAGTGACCAATTGAGAGCAATCACCAAAGCTGATCCTCTTAGAACTACACCAGAAATTGCTGAAGAAGTCAATGTTGACCATTCTACAGTCATTTGACATTTGAAACAAATTGGAAACGTGAAAAAGCTCTGTACGTGGGTGCCTCATGTGCTGACTGAAAATTTTTTAAAATCATGTTTTGAAGTGTCATCTTTCTCTTATTCTATGCAACAACAGTGAATCACTTCTCAAATTGTGACATGTGATGAAAAGTGGGTTTTATGCAACGACCAGCTCAGTGGTTGGACAAAGAAACTCCAAAGCATTTGCCAAAGCCAAACTTGCACCCAAAGAAAGATCATGGTCATTGTTTGATGGTCTGCTGTCTGTCTGATCCACTACAGCTTTCTGAATCCCTGCAAACCATTACATCTGAGACATATGCTCAGCAAATCGATGAGATACACCAAAAACTGCAGTGCCTGCAGTCAGCAGTGGTCAACAGAATGGGCGCAATTCTCCACCACAACACCCAGCCACATGTCACACAACCAACACTTCAAAAGTTGAATGAATTAGGCTACAAAGTTTTGCCTCTTCCACCATATTCATCTGACCTTTTGCCAATTGACTACCACTTCTTCAAGCATCTTGACTACTTTTTGCAGGGAAAACACTTCCACAACCACCAGAGTGCAGAAAATGCTTTCCTAGCATTCATCAAATCCTGAAGCATGGATTTTTTACACTAAAGGAATAAACTTATTTCTCATTGGCAAAAATGTGTTGATTGTAATGGTTCCGATTTTGATTAATAAAGGTGTGTTTGAGCCTAGTTATAATGATTTAAAACTCACAGTCTGAAACTGCAATTACTTTTGTACCAACCTAATATTTCTGTTCTTTTGAGGCTCACCTTTAAGTTTGTTTGGCCAGACCATAGCAGCCTTTAATGTAGGCCTAACTTTTTTTTTTTTTTTTGCAGTGCTGAGGAAATACCCTTCTAAGTCTGCTACTTAGTGCCACATGCAACAGTTTTTCTGCTTTGGTGGAAACTATTCCCAGCCTTTTATGAGCCCTGGGGATTGACTCACCACTTTATTTTGTGTGGTTCTCTCCCTACTCTCAGGTAAGTTCTTCTAAAGCAATTATTGATTCAGTTGGAGACATGAGAGACACAGGGGAACACTAATCTCCCTAAACTGCCATTTCATTCTGCTCAGTCTGGGATACTGCCAGGCTCTACTGTGTTTTCACACCCAATGCTTTACCCTGAAAAAGTATATCCAGGTTTTAAATGAGAGATTCATAACATTCACTTCCTTTGTTTTCCTTCAGTCGAGGATTGCTACACTTCACTGCTTATTGTTATTTCACATCTTGCAGTTTTTTTAATCATTTAATCTGGGCGAATTACTGTAGGCCTTGTTGCTCATTTTGGCCAGACATGAAAATTTCAGACTTTGTGTTCTTTTTTTTTTTTTTGGCTGCACTGGGTCTTCGTTGCTGCACATGGGCTTCTCTAGTTGCAGCGAGCAGGGGCTTCTCATTGCTGTGACTTTTCTTGTTGTGGAGCATAGGCTCTAGGGCATGTAGGCTGAATCGTTGTGGTATACAGGCTCAGTTGCTCTGCAGCATGTGGAATTTTCCGGGACCAGGGATTGAGCCTGTGCCCCCTGCATTGGCAGTCAGATTCTTTTTCTTTATATATATATATATTAAGAAATACATATAAATAGGAAGTCAGGAAACACCTGGAATAACAGGCAAATTTGGCCTTGGAGTACAGAATGAAGCAGGGCAAAGGCTAATAGAGTTCTGCCAAGAGAACGCACTGGTCATAGCAAACAGCCTCTTCCAACAACACCAGATAAGACTCTATACAGGGACATCACCAGATGGTCGACACCGAAATCAGATTGATTATATTCTTTGCAGCCAAAGATGGAGAAGCTCTATACAGTCAGCAAAAACAAAACTGGGAGCTGACTGTGGCTCAGATCATGAACTCCTTATTGTCAAATTCAGACTGAAATTGAATAAAGTGGAGAAAACCACTAGATC
>NW_011495081.1:419847-420177 GCF_000754665.1 Bison bison bison | reverse complement strand
ACAGTGATTTTGGAGCCCCAAAAAATAAAGTCTGACACTGTTTCCACTGTTTCCCCATCTATTTGCCATGAAGTGATGGGACCAGATGCCATGATCTTAGTTTTCTGAATGTTGAGCTTTAAGCCAACTTTTTCACTCTCCTCTTTCACTTTCATAAAGAAGCTTTTTAGTTCCTCTTCACATTCTGCCATAAGGGTGGTGTCATCTGCATATCTGAGGTTATTGATATTTTTCCTGCATTCCAGCTTGTGCTTCTTCCAGCCCAGCATTTTGCATGATGTACTCTGCATATAAGTTAAATAAGCAGGGTGACAATATACAGCCTTGATG
>NW_011495081.1:418773-419747 GCF_000754665.1 Bison bison bison | reverse complement strand
CAGATGGTCGACACCGAAATCAGATTGATTATATTCTTTGCAGCCAAAGATGGAGAAGCTCTATACAGTCAGCAAAAACAAAACTGGGAGCTGACTGTGGCTCAGATCATGAACTCCTTATTGTCAAATTCAGACTGAAATTGAATAAAGTGGAGAAAACCACTAGATTATTCAGTTCAGTTCAGTTCAGTTGCTCAGTCGTCTCCGACTCTGTGACCCCATGAATCGCAGCACGCCAGGCCTCCGTATCCATCACCAACTCCCAGAGTCTACACAAACCCATGTCCATTGACTTGGTGATGCCATCCAGAAATCTTAACTTCTGCCAACCCCTTCTCCTCCTGCCCCCAATCCTTCCCAGCATCAGGGTCTTTTCCAATGACTCAGCTCTTCGCATGAGGTAGCCAAAGTATTGGAGTTTCAGCTTTAACATCAGACCTTCCAATGAACACCCAGGACTGATCTCCTTTAGGATGGACTAGTTGGATCTTCTTGCAGTCCAAGGGACTCTCAAGAGTCTTCTCCAACACCACAGTCCAAAAGCTTCAATTCTTTGGTGCTCAGCTTTCTTCACTGTCCAACTCTTACATCCATACATGACTACTGGACAAACCATAGCCTTGACAGGACGGACCTTTGTTGGCAAAGTAATGTCTCTGCTTTTCAATATTCTAGGTTAGTCTAGGTTAGTCATAACTTTCCTTCCAAGGAGTAAATGTCTTTTAATTTCATGGCAGTAATCACCATATACAGTGATTTTGGAGCCCCAAAAAATAAAGTCTGACACTGTTTCCACTGTTTCCCCATCTATTTGCCATGAAGTGATGGGACCAGATGCCATGATCTTAGTTTTCTGAATGTTGAGCTTTAAGCCAACTTTTTCACTCTCCTCTTTCACTTTCATAAAGAAGCTTTTTAGTTCCTCTTCACATTCTGCCATAAGGGTGGTGTCATCTGCATATCTGAGGTTATTG
>NW_011495081.1:411834-418673 GCF_000754665.1 Bison bison bison | reverse complement strand
TCTGCATATAAGTTAAATAAGCAGGGTGACAATATACAGCCTTGATGTACTCCTTTTCCTATTTGTAACCAGTCAGTTGTTCCATGTTCAGTTCGAACTGTTGCTTCCTGACCTGCATACAGGTTTCTCAAGAGACAGGTCAGATGGTCTGGCAATCTCATCTCTTTCAGAATTTTCCACAGTTTATTGTGATCCACACAGTCAAAGGCTTTGGCATAGTCAATAAAGCAGAAATAGATGTTTTTCTGGAACTTTCTTGCTTTTATGATGATCCAGCAGATGTTGGCAATTCAGGTATGACCTAAATCAAATCCCTATGACTATACAGTGGAAGTGAGAAATAGATTTAAGGGACTAGATCTGATAGACAGAGTCCCTGATGAACTATGGATGGAGGTTTGTGACATTGTACAGCAGACAGGGATCAAGACCATCCGCATGGAAAAGAAATGCAAAAAAGCAAAATGACTGTCTGAGGACTTACAAATAGCTGTGAAAAGAAGGGAAGCGAAAAGCAAAGGAGAAAAGGAAAGATATATCCATTTGAATGCAGAGTTCCAAAGAATAGCAAGGAGAGATAAGAAAACCTTCCTCAGCAATCAATGCAAAGAAATAGAGGAAAACAATAAAATGGGAAAGACTAGAGCTCTCTTCAAGAAAATTAGGTTCAGGATGAGGAACACGTGTACACCCGTGGCAGATGCATGTTGATGTATGGCAAAACCAATACAATATTGTAAAGTAAAAAATAATAATAATAATAATAATAATAAATAAATAGGAAAATTAGAGCTACCAAAGGAACATTTCATGCAAAGATGGGCACAATAAAGGACAGAAATAGTATGGACCTAACAGAAGCAGAAGATATTAAGAAGAGGTGGCAAGAATACACAGAAGAACTGAACAAAAAAGATCTTCATGACCCAAATGATCACGATGGTGTGATCACTCACCTAGAGCCAGACATCCTGGAATGTAATGTCTAGTGGGCTTTAGGAAGCATCGGTTCGAACAAAGCTACTGAAGGTGATGGAATTCCACTTGAGCTATTTCAAATCCTGGAAAATGATGCTATGAAAGTGCTGCACTCAATATGCCAGAAAATTTGGAAAACTCAGAAGTGGCCACAGAACTGGAAAAGGTCAGTTTTCATTCCATTCCCAAAGAAAGGCAATGCCAAAGAATGCTCAAACTACCACACAATTGCACTCACCTCACACGCTAGTAAAGTACTGCTTAAAATTCTCCAAGCCAGGCTTCAGCAACACATGAACTGTGAACTTCCAGATGTTCAAGCTGGTTTTAGAAAAGGCAGAAGAACTTTGCCAACTTCCGCTGGATCATCAAAAAAGCGAGAGTTCCAGAAAAACATCTATTTCTGCTTTATTGACTATGCCAAAGCCTTTGACTGTGTGGATCACAATAAACTGTGGAAAATTCTGAAAGAGATGGGAATACGAAACCACCTGACCTGCCTCTTGAGAAATCTGTATGCAGGTCAGGAAGCAACAGTTCGAACTGGACATGGAACAACCGACTGGTTCCAAATAGGAAAAGGAGTACGTCAAGGCTGTATATTGTCACCCTGCTTATTTAATTTATATGCAGAGTACATCATGAGAAACGCTGGGCTGGAGAAAGCACAAGCTGGAATCAAGATTGCCTGGGAAAATATCAATAACCTCAGATATGCAGATGACACCACCCTTATGGCAGAAAGTGAAGACGAACTGAAGAGCCTCTTGATGAAAGTGAAAGTGGAGAGTGAAAAAGTTGGCTTAAAGCTCAACATTCAGAAAACTAAGATCATGGCATCTGGTCCCATCACTTCATGGCAAATAGATGGGGAAACAGGGGAAACAGTGGAAACAGTGGCTGACTTCATTTTTCTGGTCTCCAAAATCATTGCACATGGTGATTGCAGCCATGAAATTAAAAGGTACTTACTCCTTGGAAGGACAGTTATGACCAACCTAGAAAGAATATTTAAAAGCAGAGACGTTACTTTGTCAACAAAGGTCCATCTAGTCAAGGGTATGGTTTTTCCAGTGGTCATGTATGGATGTGAGAGTTGGACTGTGAAGAAAGCTGAGTGCCGAAGAAATGAAGCTTTTGAACTGTGGTGTTGGAGAAGACTCTTTTTTTGTTTGTTTGTTTTACATTTAAATTTATTTATTTTAATTGGAGGCTAATTAGTTTACAATATTGTATTGGTTTTGCCATACATCTACATGAATCCACCACGGGTGTACACGTGCTCCCCATCCTGAACCCCTCTCCCACCTCCCTCCCCATACCATCCCTGTGCCCCAGCCCCAAGCATCCTGTATCCTGCATCGAACCTGGACTGGTGATTTGTTTCTTATATGATATTATACATGTTTCAATGACATTCTCCCAAATCATCCCCCCCTACCCCCGCCCCCACAGAGTCCAAAAGACTGTTCTACACATCTGTGTCTCTTTTGTTGTCTCGCATACAGGGTTATCGTTACCATCTTTCTAAATTCCATATGTATGCGTTAATATACTGTATTGGTGTTTTTATTTCTAGCTTACTTCACTCTGTATAATAGGCTCCAGTTTCATCCACCTCATTAGAACTGATTCAATTGTATTCTTTTTAATGGCTGAGTAATACTCCATTGTGTATATGTACCACAGCTTTCTTATCCATTCATCTGCTGATGGACATCTAGGTTGCTTCCATGTCCTGGCTATTATAAACAGTGCTGTGATGAACATTGGGGTACACATGTCTCTTTCAATTCTTGTTTCCTCAGTGTGTATGCCCAGCAGTGGGATTGCTGGGTCATATGGCAGTTCTATTTCCAGTTTTTTAAGGCATCTCCACACCGTTCTCCATAGTGGCTGTACTAGTTTGCATTCCCACCAACAGTGTAAGAGGGTTCCCTTTTCTCCACACCCTCTCCAGCATTTATTGCTTGTAGACTTTTGGATCGCAGCCATTCTGACTGGCATGAAATAGCACCTCACTGTGGTTTTGATTTGCATTTGGAGAAGACTCTTGAGAGTCCCTTGGGCTGCAAGAAGATCCAACCAGTCCATCCTAAAGGAGATCAGGCCTGGGTGTTCATTGATAGGACTGATGCTGAAGCTGAAACTCCAATACTTTGGCCATCTGATATGAAGAGCTGACTCATTAGAAAAGACCCTGATGCTGGGAAAGATTGAGGACACGAGGAGAAGGAGATGACAGAGAATGAGATGGTTGGATGGCATCATCCACTCAATGGACATGGGTTTGGATGAACTCGTGGAGTTGATGATAGACAGGGAAGCCTGGGTGCTGCAGTTCATGGGTTACAAAGAGTTGGACATGACTGAGTGAGTAAAGTGAACTGACTGAATATGAAATAACAGTTTCTTAATATATATACATATATATATTATAGATGTATAGTTGACTTACAGTGTTTCAGGGTCACAGCAAGGTGATTCAGTTATGCACATATATTATTTTTGAAATTATTTTCCATTAAAAGTTATTAGAAGACATTTATAGTTCCTGTGATATACAGTAAACCTTTGGTATTTGTTGCCTATCTTTTTTTAAAAATTAGAAATCTAGCATTCTATTCATACTATGTCCTACAAGTGGAATCAAAATGTCATAAATGGGGAGAACAGGATGGTGGAGGAGTAGGTTGGCATGGAGTACATCTCTCTCCATGGATACATCAGGAATACACCTTCAGACACAGAAGTGCATGCAGAACACCAGCTGAGAGTGGACAAGAGTACCTGACCAATGAAAAAGGATATATAGAACCACGCAAAACTCGATAGGATGAAGGAACTAGTGGGGAAAACAGGAGTGTTAGTAGGACTGGACCTGCCCTTAGCAGGTGGGTGAACTGAAGCAGGAGTCTGATCCTCACATCAGGGCAATTGTCTAAGTCAGAGGAGAAACATTTAAGACTGAGAGTGAAACAGTTGATCTGTGGCAGCATAAATAGAATGAGAATCAGACAGTCCTTGCCGCAGCCATACATACCCCAGATGGGACCGCTGGTCCACTGGAAGGCACAGCGGCTGGGAGCTGGAGTTCAGGAATTGTGGAGCAATTGCAGGGAGAAGACTGCTGTTGACTGCTGAGCGACAGATTGAGGGGATGTGAGGGAGGAGATCCTGGTGGGAAATGCCAGTGGAGGAAATCCAGGCAGCCATGGAAGCAAGATGATACTGCTGAGTCACACGTAAGGGGTTGGAACCATCACTATAGACTGTCTCCCCACATGCTAGCATCTGCAGCTGAAGAATAGAGAGGCTGGCCCATCAAACGCCTGAGGCACTGAACTGCAGAGTAGGACTCCACCCAGGGTGCCCCTTTAAGTGCCTGAGGCACTGAGCTACAGAGTAGGACCCCAGCCAAGGGGGCCCCCTCTATGTGCCTGACGTGCCAAACATCAGAGAAGGGCCCCAGGCAAGGGAGCCTTCTAAGTGCCTGAATGGGAGGAGCTATGGAGAAAGACTGGCTGAAGAGGCCTTCTGATGGCCAGCCACAAGAGGCTCAGAAAAAGACTCTGATAAGGCTATTACTCCTGCGATGGAGGCAACCCGTATCCTGCACACTAGTCACCACCAGAGTACCCGCAAGCCAAGCAGCTGTGCCACCTTCATGCTCAACTTTCACTAGGGCAGAGCTGTCACAGGCAAAAAAAGTCTTACATCTATGCGTGCAGGGTTGCCTTCGTCATGTCGAACTCTGTGACCCTGTAGATCGTGGCCTGCCAGGCTTCTCTGTCAAGGAGGGGTTTCTCTAGGCAAGCAAACTGGAGCATAGTGGCTATTGGAAGGAATGGTTATCATTCCTTCTAGAGCACTATATTTCCTGCTGGCCTAGCCGCCACCTCCCCTGAGTACCTGGTGCTGCCAAAACCCCTGCAACCCAAGCAGCTGCTCCACCTCCACACCTGACCCTCATAGGGACAAACTCAAGCCTTCCAGGGCAGCTTCAGGAGCAAACCCCAGTGGATGACCCACATGCAGAGGTGGAAATAAAACCACAGTTGAAACCCAGGGGCAGTGTGGCTAAGGAAGAAGACCCAAACTTTCCCACCAGCTGTACAAGCTGCAGATTAAACCCACACAATCAACTAGGCAGACTTTGTGTCTATGGAATATATAAAAGGTCATTGAGAGCTCCCACAAAAGAAAATGCACTAGTTCTGATAACTGTGGACACTGGAGGCAAGAACACAGAGGAGCAGGACCAGATTAGAATCTGAGTTGCCCCCACAGCAGGTCCAAAGATCAGCACAGTATTAGAGGGCATCCTAGGGAGGTGAGGTGGACTATGACTCCCAACTAGGGAAAGGACTCTGACAGCTGCCGGGGTCCAGCCCCAGCTGATCCAGGGTATTCGAAGGAGAGACGGCATCAGCGACTATTTACATATTCATCAAAGATATAAAAAGTAATAGAATGAGGATAGCTCAGTAGGAAAATTCAGTGGAGAAAAGAGGCTGAGTAGCTTGGTTTACGCGGAAAATCAATATAACCTGTGACACCAGGTTAGCTGTGACCACGGAGGCCGCAGGCGCCCTCTCAAATAGCGGAAGGTGCCCCACCTTAGACACCTTCTCTAGTGGGTCTTAGAAGCCCAGGCAAATAAATGGTCTCAGAGGACCTCTGCGCTCCAGATGGAGACTCAGCTGGAAATTGAGGAGAAGGATGACATGGGGAGACCAAGCTTTGGTGAGCAAGGCCCGTAGCTTTATTTTCAACAGGGGCTTTTATACCCTAAGTTACACATAGAGGATAATAGGGGATGCAAAATCAGCAGTCTTTGATCCTTATCAAAAACCAAGGTTTCTTTCCTGCAAATTTATCATATACAAATGGTTTAGGTGATTTACATCATCTTCTGGCCAGAAGGCCTATTAACATTTTATGACTCTTGACAAAGACTTATTTTCTCTAAGAGTAATTATTTTAAGGTTTGGCGCCATCTTCCGAAGGTGTTAGATAAAGTTGCATTCCTATAGGGCAGATGTGTAATGGGTTTACAACAAAGGAAAGAATTCATTACCTTAAGGGTCTAAAGTTGCTAACACCAAGGCCACTACTTATTTTTTTCTACATACCAACTATATTAATTAATACACATTCAAGGATACAATACAGAAGATGTGGAAACTTGGCAGCAAGCATTGGCTCATCAATGAAATCTTTTACTAGTTTTATTCTGACAGTTTCTAACTCTGAGAGGCTCTAAGCTATTTGAATATCTTAAGCTTCCCATGCCTCTCGAGGCTGGGAGACTGTAAACAATCGTATGCATAGCTGTAGGAGTCTGGGTAAACTTGTCAGGCGAGTTAGAGAGCTATCTGAGGGGTTTGGATTTAAACACTCCTAATTGCCCAGGAACTTTATTAATTGGAGCTGTAAGTTAACTCTTTGACAGAGAGAGCGAGATGGTGGTGGGGGACAGCCCCCAAGTCAGAGGTGAGAGCACAAAGCAATAAAGCAGGCAGACTCTGGTTTTTTTGGGGGGTAGATGCTCGAGAATATCCAGAGGCTCGATCCCACCTTTGCGTGTGCCGAGCCTCCTTCCTCATGACCTTTATCATGAGTGGAATGCCTCACTGGCTCCCGGCAGACAGCAATGACTCAAGAAAAGCATTTATTATTATTATGGTTTGACATGTCCTGTAGATTCTTTTGGATATTTTTCTTTTTTTCCCACCTCTGTTGTAGTTGCAGAGAAGGGAATGGAAACCCACTCCAGTACTCTTGCCTGAAAAATCCCATGGACGGAGGAGTCTGGTGGGCTGCAGTCCATGGGGTCGAGAAGAGTCGGACACGACTGA
>NW_011495081.1:377230-411734 GCF_000754665.1 Bison bison bison | reverse complement strand
TCGCACAGAGTTGGACACGACTGAAGCAGCAGCAACAGCAGCAGCTGTTGTAGTTGTCGATTTCACTGGCACTATGTAAATCCACCTAAGTCTTTGTAGTTTTTTTTTTTCCCTTTCTTTCTCAGTCACATTCTTTATTGTTGTTATAAACCTCTGCCTTTATGTTGGGCTTTTGCAGTTCTGTGGAATTTTTCTTTTTTCTTTTTTTTTAGTTTTAATTTTTTAAACCTATCATTATTTTTTCTACATTTATTCCTTTGTATGCTTTTCCTGCTGTTCTTTTCCCCTTGCAGTTAACCTTTAACATAGATAAATCTTCTTCATCTACCTCTATTTAACTTTTCATATCTATTCTTTCTTTCTTGCCTTTCCTCTCAATATATTTGTTAGTGTTTTTCATTGCCTTATCCCCCAATTGGCACCTTGCCTTAGTTTTGTTTTGCAGGTTGTGCTTAAGTTAGTTTTGTTCTGGCAGATATAATTTTTGGTTTCCTTTTTTAGCTGAGTCAATCTATTGTACTTTATTTTTGTTGGACTGTTTTGATTTTGCTTATGGGTGTATATGTATATGTGTATATTCAGTCACACTTTTTATTGTTCTTATAAACTTCTGCCTCTCTATTGGGCTTTTGCAGTTCTATGGAGTTTTTTCTTTCTTTTCCCTTTTTTCTTTCTTCTTCCGTGTTTTTGTTTTTGTTGTTTTTTCTTTTTTTATCATTTTAATTTTCAATTTTTGAAAATCTATTGTATTTTTTCTACATTTATTCCTTTGTTTGCCTTTCCTACTGTTCTTTTCCCCTTGCAGTTAATATTTAATGTATATAAATCTTCTTCAACTACCTCTGTTTAACTTTACATATTTATTCTTTCTTTCTTTCCTTTCCTCTCAACATATTTGTTAGTTTTCTTTTCATTGCTTTATTCCCAACTTGGCACCTTCCTTTAGTTTTGTTTTCCAGTTTGTGCTTTAGTTAGTTTTGTTAACTGGTAAATATAATTTTTATATCCTTTGTTTGCTGGGACAATCTACTGTGCTTCATTTTTGTTGGACTGTTTTGACTTTGCTCATGGGTGTATATGTATCTGTGTATATTCCATTATTTTAATTATTATTTTCCTGAATTTGTAACTGCCATTTGTCTGGGGTTCATCCTTGGTCTCATTTGTATATTTCTTTTAATCTCACTTAATGCCATAACAAATCACTTGTCAAATCTTCATTCCTGACCGGAGATCAAGCCCTGAGCCTTTGGAGTGGGAGCACTGACTCCAAGACCCTAGACTACCAGAGAACTAACGCTAGGAAGAATCAAATAGTGAGAACTCACACAAAGGAAACCACTTGAATACAAGACCCAGCATCACCCAACCACCAGTCACATCCTATGCAGGTCGCCACATCTAAACAACAAACAAAACAAAAATATAAACCCAATCATCAGCAGGCAGGAGTACCACCTCACTCAGCCTTGCCCATCAGAGGAAAGATAAATAAACAAACAAATAAACAAAGCTCAGCACAAATCTCAGCCTATACAAAGCTTGCAGAAACCACTGGACCGAACTTAGGAGGGCAGAAACCAAAAGAAAGAAAGAATTTAACCTTCAAAGAAAGAATTAAACTTTCCTTGAAACCTGGGAAAAAGAGACCTCAAACACAATAAGTTAATAATAATGAAAAGGCAGAGAAATACTTCACAAATGAAGAAACAAACTAGAAACACAAGTCCAAATAAATGAAGAGGAAATAGGCAAGCTCTCTGAAAAAGAATTCAGATAATGATAGTAAAGAAGATCAAAAACCTTGAAAAAAAATGGAGAAAATGCAAAATCAGTCAAGAAAGACCTAGAAGAATTAAAGAATAAACATACAGAGACAAAAAACACAATTAATGAAATAAATACTCTAGAAGGAATAAATAGCAGAATATCTGAAGCAGAAGAACAAATCAGTGTGCTGGAAGATAAAATGGTGGAAATAACTTCTGCAGAGAATAATAAAGTAAAAAGAATGAAAAGAACTGACGATAGTCTCAGAGACATCTGGAACAATATCAAACACACCAACATTCGAATTATAGGGGTCCAGAAGAAGAGAAAAAGAAAGGGTATGATAAAATTTTTAAAGAGATTATAGTTGAAAATTTCTCCAACACAGAAAAGGAAATAGTCAATCAAGTCCAAGAGGCACAAAGAGTCCCATACAGGAGAAACCCAAGGAGAAACACGCCAAGACACATACTGATCAAACTGACAAAAGAAAGTGAAAGTGAAGTCACTCAGCCATGTCTGACTCTTTGCGACCCCACGGACTGTAGCCTACCAGGCTCCTCCATCCATGGGATTTTCCAGGCAAGAATACTGGAGTAGGTTGCCATTTCCTTCTCCAGGAGATCTTCCCAACCCAAGGATTGAACCCGGGTCTCCTGCATTGTAGGCAGATGCTTTACTGTCTGAGCCACCAGGGAAGCCAGTTAAACTGACAAAGATTAAACACAAAGGAAGAATATTAAAAGCAGCAAGGGAGAAGCAACAAGTAACATACAAGGAAAACTCCATATGCTTAACAGCTGATCTTTCAACAGAAACTCTGCAGGCCAGAACGAAGTGGCAGGATATATTTAAAGTACTGAAAGGGAAAAATCTACAACCAAGATTACAGTACCTGGCAAGGATCTCATTCAAAACTGATGGAGAAATAAAAGCTTTTCAGACAAGCAAAAGTTAAGAGAATTCAATACCACCAAACCACCTTTACAACAAATGTTAAAGAGACTTATATAATCAAGAAATACAAGAACAGGAAACAGATTTACAAAATCAACCCCCAAATAATTAAGAAAATAGCAGTAGGAACATATATATCAATAATTACTTTAAATGTAAATGGATTAAATGCTCCAACCAAAAGACACAGACTGGCTGAATGGATACAAAAACAAGACCCATATATATGCTGTCTAAAAGAAACCCATTTCAGACCTAAAGACACATGTAGACTCAGTGTTGGAGGATGGAAAAATTATTTCCACACAAATGGGAAGCAAAAGAAAGCTGGAGTAGCAATCCTCATATCAGACAAAATAGACTTTTTTTAAAATAAAGAAGATTACAAAAGATAAGGAAGGACACTACATAATGATCAAGGGATCAATCCAAGAGGAATACATAATAATTGTAAATACCTATGCACATGGCACCCCACTCCAGTACTCTTGCCTGGAAAATTCCATGGATGGAGGAGCCTGGTAAGGCTGCAGTCCATGGGGTCGCTGAGGGTCAGACACGACTGAGCGACTTCACTTTCACTTTCCACTTTCATGCACTGGAGAAGGAAATGGCAACCCACTCCAGTGTTCTTGCCTGGAGAATCCCATGGACAGAGAAACCTGGTAGGCTGCAGTCCATGGGGTCGCACAGAGTTGGACACGACTGAAGCGACTTAGCAGCAGCAGCAGCATACACACAACATAGGAGCACCTCAATACATAAGGCAAACACTAACAGATATAAAAGGAGAAATTGACAGTAACACAATAGTAGGAGACTTTAACACCCCACTCACACCAATGGACAGATGATCAAAACAAAAAATTAATAAGGAAACACAAGTCTTAAATGATACATTAGACGAGGTGGATCTTAATAATATCTTCAAGATATTCCATCCAAATGCAGAAGAATACACCTTGTTCTCAAGTGCACGTGGAACATTCTCCAGGATAAACCACATTTTGGGTCACAAATCAAACCTCAGTAAATTTAAGAAAATTAAAATCATGTCAAGCATCTTCTCCAACCACTATGCTATGAAACTATATATCAATCACAAGAAAAAAATTGTAAGAAACACAAAAACATGGAGATTAAACAACACATTTCTAAATAACCAATGGGTTATTGAAGAAATCAAAAGGAAATCAAAAAATTTCTAGAAACAAATGACAATGAAAACACAACAACTCAAAACCTATGGGATGCAGCAAAAGCAGTTCTAATAAGGACATTTATAGCAATACAACCCTACCTCAAAAAAAAAAACAAGAAAAGCATTGACTAGACAACCTAACTTTACACCTAAAACAACTGGGAAAAAAACTAGGAAAAAAAAAAAACAAAATTAGTAAAAGTAAAGAAATCATAATAAAGATCCAAGCAGAAATAAGTGAAAAAGAAATGAAAGAAACAATAGTAAATATTAATAAAACTAAAAGCTGTTTCTTTGAGAAGATAAAAAAAATTGACAAACCCTTAACCAGACTCATTAAGAAAAAAAGAGAGAATAATCAAATCAACAAAATCAGAAATGAAAAAGGAGAGGTTACAACAGACAATGCAGAAATACAAAGGAATATAAGAGACTATTATGAACAACTATATGGCAATAAAATGGATAACCTGGAAGAACTGGACAGATTCTTAGAAAAGTTCAGTCTTCCAAAACTGAACCAGGAAGAAATGGAAATTATGAAGAACCCAATCACAAGAACTGAAATTGAAGCTGTGATCAAAAATCTCCCAAAAAACAAAAGACCAGGACCAGATGGCTTCACAGGAGAATTCTATCAAACGTTTAGAAAAGAGTTAATGCCTATCCTTCTAAAACTCTTTGAAAAAGCTTCAGAGGAAGGAACACTTCTGAACTCATTCTACAAGGCCACCATCACCCTGATACCAAAACCAGACAAAGGCAACACACACACAAAAAAAGAAAACTACAGACCAATATCACTGATGAACACAGATGCAAAAATCCTCAACAAAATTTTAGCAAACAGAATTCAGCAACACGTCAAAAAGCAAATACACCATGATCAAGTTGGGTTTATTCCAGGGATGCCAGGATTCTTCAATATATGCAAGTCAATCAATGTGATACACCATATTAACAAATTGAAACATAAAAACCACATGATAATCTCAATAGATGCAGAAAAGGCCTTTGACAAAATTCAGCACCCATTTATGATTAAAACTCTTCAAAAAATGGGCATGGAAAGAACCTACCTCAACATAGTAAAAACCTCAACATATTATAAGCCTACAGCAAACATTATTCTCAATGGTGAAAAACTGAACACATTCCCCTGAAGATCAGGAATAAGACAAGGGTTCACCTTGTCTTTCACCACTATTATTCAACATAGTTATGGAAGTCCTAGCTACAGCAGAGAAGAAAAAGAAATAAAAGGAATCCAGATGAAAAAGAAAAGAAAAGCTCTCACTGTTTGCAGATGACATGATACTTTACATAGAAAACCCTAAAGATAGTATCAGAAAATTAACTAGAGCTAATCAGTGAATTTGGCAAAGTTGCAGGATACAAAATCAATACACAGAAATCACTTGCATTTCTATATACTAACAGGAAAATTCAGAAAGAGAAATTAAGGAATCAATCCCATTCATCGTTGCAACAAAAAGAATTAAATATCTTGGAATAAACTTACCTAAGGAGACAAAAGTACTATACACAGAAAATTATAAGACACTGGTGAAAGAAATCAAAGACAACATAAACAGATGGAGAGACATTCCATGTTCCTGGGTAGGAATAATCAATATTTTGAAAATTACTATACTACCAAATGCAATCTACAGATTCAGTGCTATCCCTATCAAACTACCAATGGCATTTTTCACAGAACTAGAACAAAAAATTTCACAATTCATATGGAAACACAAAAGACCCCGAATAGCCAAAGTAGTCTTAAGAAAGAAGAGTGGAGCTGGAGGAATCATGCTTCCTGACTTCAGATTATACTACAAAGCTACAATCACCAAGACAGTATGGTACTGGCACAAAAACAGAAACATAGACCAATGGAACAAGATAGAAAGCCCAGAAATAAGCCCATGTACCTATGGGTATCTTATTTTTGACAAAAGAGGCAAGAATATACAATGGGGCAAAGACAGCCTCTTCAATAAATTGTGTGGGGAAACCGGACAACTACATGTAAAAGAATGAAATTAGAAACTTCCTAACACTGTACACAAAGAGAAACTCAAAATGGATTAAAGACCTAAATGTAAAACCAGAAACTATAAAACTCTTAGAGGAAAACATAGGCCGAACACTCGATTACATGAACCAAAGCAATATCCTCAATGACCCACCGCCTAGAGTAGCGGAAATAAAAACAAAAGTAAATAAGTGGGACCTGGTTAAACCAAAAGCTTTTGCACAGCAAAGGAAACTGTAAGCAAGGTGAAAAGACAACCCTCATAATGGGAGAAAATAATAGCAAATGAACCAACTGACAAAGGATTAATTTCCAAAATATACAAGCAGCTCATACATCTCAATACCAGAGAAACAAACAACCCAATCAAAAAGTGGGAAAAATACCTAAACAGAAATTTCTCCAAAGAAGACACAAATGGCTAACAAACACATGAAAAGATGCTCAGCATCACTCATTATTAGAGAAATGCAATTCAAAACTACAATGAGATATCACCTCACACCAGTCAGAATGGCCATCATCAAAAAGTCTACAAACAATAAATGCTGGGGAAGGTGTGGAGAAAAGGGAACACTCTTGTACTGTTGGTGGGAATGTATATTGATACAGCCACCATGGAAGATGGTATGGAGATTCCTTTAAAAATCTATGATTAAAACCACCATATTACCCAGCAATCCCACTTCTAGGCATATACCCTGAGGAAACCAAAACAGAAAAAGACACATGTATCCCATTGTTCGTTGCAACACTATTTGCAAAGCTAGAACATGGAAGTAACCTAGATGTCTATCGACAGATGAATGGATAAAGAAATTGTGGTACATATACACAATGTGTATGAGTAATATACATATTACTCAGCCATAAAAAGGAATGCATTTGAGTCAGTTCTAATGAGGTGGATGAACCTAGAACCTATTATACAGAGTGAATGTGTGGAGTAAGTCAGAAGAGAAAGATAAATATTGTATTCTAACATGTATATATGGAATATATAAAAATGATACTGATGAATTTATTTACAGGGCAGCAATATAGAAACAGACAGAGAATAGACTTATGGACATGGGGAGAGGGGAGGAGAGGGTAAGATGTATGAAAAGAGTAACATGAAAACTTACATTACCATATGTAAAAAGATAGTGAAAAGGAATTTGCTGCATGGCTCAGGAAACTCAAACACAGGTTCTGTGTCAACCTAGAGGGGTAGAATGGGAAGGGAGATGGGAGAGAAGTTGGAAAGGGAGGGGACATATGTATACCTATGGCTGGTTCATACTGAGGTTTGACAGAAAACAATGAAATTCTGTAAAGCAATTGTCCTTCAATAAAAAATAAAATTAAAAAAAAACTTTAAAAAGTCATAAATTCTTTAGCTAGACAAAAATTCGTAGGTTTTCTAAAATACATAAGACATATTTAAATGCATATATACAAAAGGTTTTCCACTATGCTTGATAAAGGCTTGAGAAAGAACATTAAAAAAGACGAGATGGAGAAATTGGTAAACATAAACTAAATGAAATGGGAGCACTGGATATGAAATAGAAAAAGGCAAAACAAACTAGATAAAAGTAAAAGGTCATCATGTAATCCAGTTGTTTTTAAACATAACTGCTTATTAGAAAAATATCTGGAGCTCTGAAGGAAACAAAAAAAGCAGTCATGGGTATTTTTGTTTTTCAAAACTTAAGATAATTCTGATATGCATCTGGATTTTAAAAAGTGATTGCAGGTTTTTCTATTAAATCCTGCAATAGAGGATTTAGAGTTCTATTATTTAGAGATATAGAGTTCTATTATTTTTCTGTTGACCAATCATGATACAGTGTTATTGTTACTAAAAGTTACATAATCACAATAGTAAAAGATGTTTATCATTTTCCACAATCAATAGCCAGATGAAAAATAAAAGATAATTACAATTGCAATCCATAATAGGAGCACGACTAACTTAACAGTATAAAATAATTACATACCATTTAGGGGGTCAAGCAGAGTGATGTGGTTAGTGGAAGTGCATATACGCATGTGTTTTCATCCATCCAGCCAGTCTATATCTTTTGGTTGATGACTTTAATCCATTTACATTTCAGGCAATTATTGATACGTGGCAACCCACTCCAGTATTCTTGCCTGGAAAATCCCATGGACAGAGGAGACTGGGGGGCTACAGTCCATGGGATCACAAAGAGTTGGACACGATTGAGAAACTTCACTTTCACTTTCATGATCCTACTACCATTTTATTAATTGTTTTGAGTTTATTTTCCGTACGTCTTTTCCTTCTCTTGTGTTTCCTGCCTTGAGAAGTTCCTTTAGCATTTGTTGTAAAGCCAGTTTGATGGTGCTGAATTCTCTTAGCTTTTGCTTGTCTGGAAAGCTTTTGATTTCTCCATCAAATCTGAATGAGAGTCTTGCTGGGTAGAATATCCTTGGTTGTAGGTTCTTCCCTTTCATCACTTTAAATATATTATGTCATTCCCTTCTGGCTTGTAGAGTTTCTGTTGAGAAATCAACTGATAGTCTGATGGGAGTTCCCTTGTATTTGTTATTTTTCCCTTGTTGCTTTTAATATTTTATCTCTGTCTTTAATTTTTGTCAGATTACTGTGTGTCTTGATGTATTGCTACTTGGGTTTATCCTGCCTAGGACTCTCTGTGCTTCCTGAACTTGGTTGACTATTTCTTTTCCCATGTTAAGGAAGTTTTTAGCTATTACCTCTTCGGATATTTTCTCAGGTCCTTTCCATCTCTCTCTCTCTCCTCCTTCTGGGACCCCTAGAATATGAATGTTTATGCATTTAATGTTATCCCAGAGGTCTCTTAGGCTGTCTTCATTTCTTTTCATTATTTTTTCTATATTCTGCTCTATGGCAATGATTTCCACCATTCTGTCATCCAGGTCATTTATCCATTTTTCTGCCTCAGTTATTCTATTGTTGATTCCTATTCTAGTCTATTATTCGTCTCTGTTTGTTTGTTCTTTAGTTTTTGTAGGTCTTTGGTAAACACATTTCTTGCATCTTCTCCATTATTTTTCCAAGATCCTGGATTATCTTCACTATCATAATTCTGGATTCTTTTTCTGGAAGCTTGCCTATTTCCACTTAATTTAGGGGTTTTGTCTTGCCCCTTCATCTGGAACATAACTTTCTGCTTTTTCATCATGATTAACTTTCTGTAATATGGTTTTTGTTTTAGCTGCTACAGGACTGCCCTTCTTGTTTCTTCTATCTACTCTCTGATGGATGAGACTAAGTCACTTGTGTAAGACTGATGGGAGGGACTGGCAATGGGAAAAACTGGGTCTTGCTCTGGTGGGCAGAGCCTTGCTCAGAAAAGCCGTAATCCAATTATCTGCTGAGGCTGGGGTTACACTCCCTCCCTGGTAGTTGTTTGTCCTGAGGAGACCTAGCCCTAGGATCTATGGGCTGTATGGTAGGGTTAATAGTGAACTCCAAGAGGGTTTACACTGAGGCGGACCTTCCCATCCTGCTGCTACTAGTGCCCCCATCCCTCTGGTGAGCTCTTGCCAACCCATGCCCCCACAGGAGGCTCTCCAACACTATTAGGTAGTTTTGGTTCAGTCTCCTATGGAAGATTTTGTTGTGCAATCCATGATTGGAGTCTCTGTTTCCCACAGTCCTGTGGTAGTCCTATAATTAAATCCCACTGACTTCAAGGCCAGATTCCCTAGGTATTCCCAGTCCCTTTGTTGGATCCCCAGGCTAGGAAGCCTGACATGGGGTTTGGAACCTTCACAACAATGAAGCTCTTTGGTATTATTGTTTTCCAGTTTATGGGTCACCCACCTGGCAGATATAGGATTTTATTTTATCATGATTGCACCCCTCCTACCACTTCACTGAAGCTTCTTCTTTGTCTTTGGACATGGGGTATCTTTTTTTTTTTGGTGGGTTCCAGCATCCTCCTGTCCATGGTTGTTCAATAGCTAGTTGCAATTTTGGAGCTTTCACAAGAGGATATGATTGCACATCTTTCTACTCAGCCATCTTAAATTGGAAGTCCAGACTTCGTGTTCTTAACTACAACATTAGATTGTCTTTCACAAAAAAAAAAAAAAAAGCACAACAGAAAATTTCCAGTGGCAAAGACTATTGTCTGGGATCAAGTCTTTAAGAATTTTTGTCGTTTGATTTAATTTTTTCTTTTACTCCCCTAATTCCACACATTCTCTAGAAGTTCCTTTGTCTGAGAACTTTATTCTGTCACAGAGGTATGAGGAAATGCAGGAGTGACAGCTAGATATCTTTCAATATCTATTTTCCCTTTTTTACTAGTAAGAAAACCCCTGTTAGTAAAATGTCTCATACAGTTTCTTTAAATGTCCTTAAAATAAGGGGGAGCACCCTTCTTTGTTCCTTCTTCCTTCCTGATAGTTGGAATTTGGAGTGATAGATATAGCTTGAACATCCATTTTGTACCCTGAGAAGGAGCCATGCACTGTAATGGAAGAACAAACTGGAAGATGTCTGGGTTCTAACGACATTGGGAAGTAGCATGCCACATAATTTATTTATACATTTTTAGGGGCAAATTTTTGTTGGTAAAAGCGAAAATAAACTTGTCTAATTTTAGCAACTGCTGTTCTGAATATTCCATCATTTTTGATTGAGGCTAACTCTTAAAAATGCCATATGTGAGGTGAGAATGGCAAGGGGAAGCCATTTGTATGTCTAACTCATTAGTCAAGAATTGTATTTTTTCATATACTTAACCCATGCCTCTAAATTCTCAAGCTACTTCACGAGCATACCACAGTTTTAAAAACACATTCATATCTATCATCTAATTTGATATTTTCAGCATCTATTAGTTGGCTAAGGCAGAGAATATGGTACCATTTTAGAGATAAGAAAATTAAACATTGAATAATGTAACATTTTCAATAAATACTAAGCTAATTCATGAGAAAGAGAGGGTGAAGCTCTACTCTTCTACACCAAATCCAGTGCATCTCCCTAGATTATAAACTTTTGAAAGATCTATCCATTGTTGGGGCTTCCCTGATAGCTCAGTTGGTGAAGAATCCTCCTGCAATGCAGGAGATCCTGGTTCTATTCCTGGGTCAGGAAGATCCCCTGGAGAAGGGATAGGCTCAGTTCATTTCAGTTCAGTTCAGTCGCTCAGTCGTGTCCGACTCTTTGTGACCCCATGAATCGCAGCACGCCAGGCCTCCCTGTCCATCACCAACTCCCGGTGTTCACTCAAAATCACATCCATCAAGTCAGTGATGCCATCCAGCCATCTCATCCTCTGTCGTCCCCTTCTCCTCCTGCCCCCAATCCCTCCCAGCATCAGAGTCTTTTCCAATGAGTCAATTCTTCACATGAAGTGGCCAAAGTACTGGAGTTTCAGCTTTAGCATCATTCCTTCCAAAGAAATCCCAGGGCTGATCTCCTTCAGAATGGACTGGTTGGATCTCCTTGCAGTCCAAGGGACTCTCAAGAGTCTTCTCCAACATCGCAGTTCAAAAGCATGAATTCTTCGGTGCTCAGCTTTCTTCACAGTCCAACTCTCACCACTCCAGTATTCTTGGGCTTCCCTTGTGGCTCAGCTGTTAAAGAATCTGCCTGCAATGTGGGAGACTTTTCTGTAGAATTGTGGGGTAGGAGACATTTGAGGGAGCTTCTGGATCCTGACTATTTTATTTACCATTCCAGCAAAAGGGTGAAGCATGGATGACATTAACAGGACTGAGGTTGGGAATGAGGAGACAGGAAGAAGAGAAAATAATTCATGGATTAAACGCCACTTCAACTATGAATGCTATATGACTTTCCTTAATGGCTGCTACAGCTGCAAGTGGGAAGCCCAACAGAAGAAAAAACCCAGACGTCCACTCTGCTGCTGTTCTTTGGTACAGAGCGATGGGAAGGAGATGGGCCATATTTTCTTAGATATGGGGGACGTGGGCCTTGAAAGAAGTGCTATAATTGTGTGTGTGTCTGTGTGTGTCTGCCTATGCAGACAGTCATGCATCATGTGTAATGGGTCAAAAATAGCTATTTATAAGGTGAAAGGTGATTAGAATTGGATAGGTAAAGAAAAGAAGGTGGCAAAAGAAGTGATATCAGAGGAGGAGTCAAAGCGCTTAGAATAAAGTGTATTTTTGGTAGAGAAGAGGATATGGATGGAGAAGTGACGGGAAATGAAGTTAGAGACAGAGGCGGGACAGACTGTGGTTTTAAGAATTTTATTTCTGCCACGTAGGGAGCTAAGAGTCCCTAAAGATTTTAAGACACCAAGGAGAACAGTAGTGTGTTCAGTAAAAAATGAACTTCCATTGTTGAATTTACACATATTAGGTGATAAATGGCAAGTGATCTGGTTGGAGAATATTTTAACCAGATTGTGTAGTAACTTTATGTCAAACTAAACTGAACTTTTTCCTGGAACAGTGTGGAGGCTTTTAACATTTTCAAATGAATGGCAACAGTGAAAATCAAAATAAGGAAATGGATTTATCCATCATTTATTGAATGTGTGCCATAGTGAATAAGACCACTAAGGCCTCTGGCTCTCCTGCGTGTCACAGGGATGAGTTAGGTAGTAAACAGTAATGAAGAAAGGTGGTTTCAGCTGGAGATAAGAGCTTTGAAGACAATGCATAGGAAAATATGTTAGGTAGATGGAAACACGGTTAGAGAAGACTACTTTGAAACAATGTCACATGAGCAGTCTCAAGTGAAGACCTTGGGACCAGCCATGTATATGTCTGGGGGCAAAAATATCTCAGCCTGAGGAACCAGGAAATGCAAATCTCTTGAAATGGGAACAGATTTGGTCATGTTTTAGAAACAAACAAAAAAAAACCATCATGAATGGAGTTCAGTAATGACATTAGTTTGTAGAGTGGGACGAGGTCAGGAGTGGGCAAGTCTTAATCATGTAGGACCTTAGGGCCATGGCAGGCAGTTTGAATGATTATTCTGATATAGTAGGAAGTTCTGGGAGAGTTGTAAGCAGGGGAGTCTTTATCTGATACATGTTTTTAAAAGGTCACACAGGTTTTATGTAGAGAGTGCATATAAACCTGAATCAAAACATGCTCTCTTCATCTTCCTACACACTGGAAGCAGTGGTTAAGTGCCTTAATGCTCGTAGTGTCTCTCACCTTTTCGGGGTATTCTTTCTGTTTCCCATTTTATTTCTTACCCTTAGTCTTCACAATAGCCACATAATTTATATAAGGCAGAGACTCTATACAGTTTTAATAGTTTGGATGCAGTATCCCAAGGAGGCAAGATTTCTCTTTCATATGGTACAGTAATGTTCCCAGGGCTTGACAACTCTGGCTTGGCTGAATTTGATATGGTTTCAGTTCATGGGGTAGTCTTCAAGAATCAGTTTGTTCACCTTCTCCATAAAAATACTCTCCATCTTGACTTTGGGCTCACATATCTGGATAGTGCCCCTGCCACCGCTTAGCTATGTGACCTTGAGTCAATTACCTTACCTCTCTGAGCTTTAGTTCTGCAAAATGAGGTTAACAATACCTAACTTATATGACTATATTGAGTAATAAAACAAATGAAAATCATTTGTGAAGTCCCTAACATTGTATTCATATAAAATGGATACTGAAAAAAAAAAAAAAAGGAGCTTGTTTATTCCCTAAATTCCTCCCTTCCCAAAAATGTGGGTAGATAAATGACTAAGTGAATTTGTGAATGAATATGTTACTCAACTAATGAACAAACATTTGATACTTGAAGAGATGGATAAATTCAACAGATGGTTGTTGAGACACTGTGATAAGATCAGATCAGATCAGTCGCTCAGTCGTGTCCGACTCTTTGCAACCCCATGAATCGCAGCACGCCAGGCCTCCCTGTCCATCACCAACTCCCGGAGTTCACCCAGACTCACGTCCATCGAGTTAGTGATGCCATCCAGCCATCTCATCCTCTGTTGTCCCCTTCTCCTCCTGCCCCCAATCCCTCCCAGCATCAGAGTCTTTTCCAATGAGTCAACTCTTCGCATGAGGTGGCCAAAATACTGGAGTTGCAGCTTTAGCATCATTCCTTCCAAAGAAATCCCAGGGCTGATCTCCTTCAGAATGGACTGGTTGGATCTCCACATTGGCAATATATAGAAGGGTAACAGAAGTTCCTTTTACTCAAAAAAGAAACAGATAACATCAGATACAAATCTATACAAAAATGATTCCAGTTCAGGGTAATGTTATAAATAGGCTTCTACAAAATTCCATAGGGGTAAAAGAATACAGTGTTCTCTCCAGCCTGGGGAGTGTAATGCTGCAGTGTAACTATGTAGACCTCTGGGGAGTATAAGCAGATGTTGCTGAGATACAATGGATAAATGGAGCTAAATGAGACTTCCTTCTTTCTCTTCCCAGAGAGAGCGAATATTTTACCCATGGCTGATTATGTCATTTTTCTTGTCTACAATTTTGCTGTTTACATGGGTGGAGACTTCAAATGAATACAATGGCTTTGACTGGTGAGTTTCACTTTTTTTAATTTTTCATTTGAGTAAGGCAATGGCAACCCACTCCAGTACTCTTGCCTGGAAAATCCCATGGACGGAAGAACCTGGTAGGCTGTAGTCCGTGGGGTCGCAAAGAGTCTGACACGACTGAGTGACTTCACTTTCACTTTTCACTTTCATGCATTGGAGAAGGAAATGGCAACCCACTCCAGTGTTCTTGCCTGAAAAATCCCAGGGATGGCAGAGCCTGGTGGGCTGCCGTCTATGGGGTCGCGCAGAGTTGGACACGACTGAAGCGGCTTAGCAGCAGCAAGGGTTCTTTGGTCTAATAGCCACATGGATGCTACTTCAGGCTGAAAAGATCTGGTGACATAAGAGGAAGAGTGGGAAAAAATTGGGTGTTCTACAGCTAGTGGATGGGAGGCACAACTCTGGGGAGGGGTATGGTTGCTCAGCACCCTCAGCTACTATACTTCCCTTCCACCTATGCTCCCTCTCACACTTAGACCAAATCTGCTCAGTGAGACGCTTTCTCTGTGCTTCCCATGCCCCCAGTCCTTCTATTCAGATGATTCCCTGATACCTTGGTCCTCAGCTTCTCTGTCTGGGTTACTGATACCTACACTGGTTGGTCTTCATGATCTCTGTCCATGAACCCTGATGTCTCTGCCTCACCTCCAGCCTCTGTTTCTTCCTTCTTTCCTTACTGGGCTTTCTAAGACTCTAGAGACAGAAACAGTGTCCCATCTCATCATCTTTTCTAGCCAGATTCCTGCTCTGAACTATTCCTAGCTCTTCCAGTTTCTCTAGCCTGACTGATATATTGTACCATTACTTGGTATTTGAGGGCAAAAGTGGTATCTTTTAGTATGAGGCTTTAAAAATGTAATACAGTTTACTTTTTTCTTTATATAAGTAAAATATGTTGTTTTAAATATTAAGAAATGCAGAAAAGTAGAAAATATTATCTTATTCTTCAGTGGCAATCACTTGGTGTACTTCTCAGTCTTTTTTCCTATGCTTATTTTTATATTATGCTTGTACCATATATGTAATTTTTCTTTTTTCCCCCATTTAAAATAGTTGTACACATTTTGACAAATTATTAAAACTCAATGAAAATCACTTTAAATGGTTTTAGAGTCTTTCATGACATGAAGATACTGTAGTGCACTTCCGTGCTCAGTCGCTTCAGTTGTGTCCAACTCTAGGCGACCCCATGGACTATGGCCCACCAGGCTCCTCTGTCCATGGGATTCTCCAGGCAAGAATACTGAAGTCCCCTGGAGGAAGAAATTCTCCAGGGGAACTTCCCAACCCATGTCTCTTGCATCTCCTGCATTGCAGGCAGATTCTTTACCTACTGAGCCAACTGGTAAGGAGGTAGTGCACTTACTTATTTTTTATTGTTAAGCATTATTAGTTTTTCTAGAATATGAGTGTAGAGAAATCTTTGTGTTCTGACTTAGAGTCTTACAGGAGATTCCCACAAGTGGCATTATTCAGTCAAGAAGAATAAAACACTAGTAAAATTCATTATTCCTATTACTAAAGTATTTCTCAAAAGGTAGTAGTTTCCATTCAAAATAAAGGTTTTGGCTTTCTATTTTAAACTTCCATTGACAGCATTGACTATTCTAATTTTGAATCATTTTTATTAATTTATAGAAGAAATTTATTTTTATTTAATTTAATTATTTACCAGGTATTGAAACTGATTTCTTTAGTAATTTATTTTCTTTTTGGTTTTCTTCCTTTATCTTGTGGGATTTAGTTTTCTCATTTATATGCATTCTTTATTTATTCATCAATTCTAAAGTTCTCCACAATATTGGAAATAAGAAATGTTTCACTTCTTTATAAAATTTTACCTAGTTTTAGAGAACTTTATATTGAGATGTAGTTGAAATACAATATTACATTTCTTTTCGGTATATATTATAGCATAATGATTTGCTATTTCTATATATTGTGGAATGATCACTGCAGTAAGTCTGGTTAAAATTCTACATCACACATAGTTTCAATTTTTGTGTGTGATGAGAATTTTTAAGAAATATTCTCTTAACAACTTCCAAATATACAATACTGTATTATTAACTATAATCACCATGCTATATGCATTTCATCCCCAGGACATGTTTATTCTGTAACTAGAAGTTTACACCTTTTTATCCATTTTCACCCATTTGTCCACCTCTCACCTCTCTCTGATAATCACCAATCTGTTCTCTGTGTCTATGAGTTTGGTTGGTTGGTTTTCATTTTTCATGTATGAATGAAGTCATATGGTATTTATTTCTTTCTCTGACTGATTTTACTTAGCATAATGCTGTCAGGGTCCATCCTTATTGTCATAAATGGCATTTTTCATTTTTTATATAGTTGAATGATAGTCTCCTGTATGTATATACCACATTTTTATTAAGTCATCAGTGGACACTAAGATTGTTTTCTTGTCTTGGCTATTGTAAATAGTAGACTTTTTTATAAGGGCCATTCTGGTTGGCATGAGGTGATACCTCATTGTAATTTTAACTTTCATTTCTCTAATAAATAGCAGTGTTGAACATCTTTTCATGTGCTTCTTGGCCATCTCTGTGTTTTCTTTGGAGAAATGTCTATTTAGGTCTTCTGCCCAATCTTTTATATTCCATTGCTTGTTTGCAGTTGAGATGCATGAGTTGTTTGTATATTTTGGAGATTAATCCCTTGTCAGTCACATAATTTACAAATATTTTCTCCCTTTCCGTGTGTTGTCTTTTCATTTTGTTAATAGTTTCCTTTGTTATGCAGATGCTTTTGAGTTTAAGTAGGTCCCATTTATTTATTTTTTCCCGTTACTCTAGGAGATGTATCAAAAAGGTATTGCTGCAATTTACGTGAAAGAGTGCTCTTCCTATGTTTTCCTCTAAGAATTTTATAATATCTATTCTTATGTTTGGGGCTTCCCTGGTGGCTCAGACGGTAAAGCGTCTGCCTGCAGTGCGGGAAACCTGGGTTCGATCCCTGGGTTGGGAAGATCCCCTGGAGAAGGAAATGGCAACCCACTCCAGTACTCTTGCCTGGAAAATTCCATGGACTGAGGAGCCTGGTGGGCTACAGTCCATGGGGTCACAAAGAGTCGGACACAACTGAGTGACTTAACTTTCACTTTCACTATTCTTACATTTAGAGTTTTAACCCATTGTTATTTTATTTTTGTGTATGATGTTAAAGAATGTTCTAATTTAATCCTTTTACAAGTAGCTGTCCAGTTTTCCCAGAACCATTTATCGAGGAGACTGTATTTTCTGCTTTGTGTATTCTTGCCTATTTCTTCATACATCAGTTGATCATAGGTGTTTTGAGTTTTGGGTTTCCCAGGTGATAATAGTGGTAAAGAACTTGTCCGTCAATGCGGGAGACCTAAGAGACGTAGGTTCAGTCCCTGGATTGGGAAGATCCTGTGGAGGAGGACACAGCAACCCAATCCAGTATTCTTGCCTGGAGGATCCCATGGACAGAGGTACCTGGCTGTCTACAGTCTATAGGGTCACAAAAAGAGTCAGACATGACTTAGCACATGTGAGTTTACTTCTGTTTTTCCATCCTGTTCTATTGATCTATATTTCTGTCTATGTGACAGTACCATACTTTGTGCCTGTACTATTTTGATTACTGTAACTTTGTGATACAGTATGAAGTCAGGGAGCCTGATTCCTCCAGCTCCATTTTTCTTTCCAATGTTTGGTTTGGTTACTCAGGGTCTTTTGTGTTTCCATACATGTTTTAATTTTTTTGTTGTTGTTGTTCTAGTTCTGTGAAAAATGGCATTCGTGTTTTCATATGGACTGTATTGAATCTATAGATTGCCTTGGATGGTATACTCATTTTGACAATATTGATTCTGCCCATCCAAGAACATGGTACATCTTTCCATCTTCAATTTCTTTCATCAGTGACTTATGGTTTTCAGAGTTCAGGTCTTTTGCCTCCTTAGGTAGATTTATTTATTCTTACATATTTTATTCTTTTTGATGTGATGGTAAATGGATTTGTTTCTTAAATTTCTCTTTCTGATTTTTTGTTGTTAATGTATAGGAATGTAATAGAGTTAATTTTGTATCCTGAAACTGTACCAAATTCATTAATGATCTCTAGTAGCTTTGTGGTAGCATCTTTAGGATACTCTACTTATAGTATCTTGTCATATGCAGTAACAGTTTTACTTCTTCTTTTTCAGGTTGAATTCATTTTATTTCTTTATCTTCTCTGAATGCCATGGCTAAGACTTTCAAAATTATGTTGACTAAAACTGATGAGATTGGACATTCTTGTCTTGTTCCTGATCTTAGAGGAAATGCTTTCACCTTTTCATTGTTGAATATGATGTTAACTGTGGGTTTGTCATACATAGCCTTTATTATATTGAGGTATATTCCACCTATGCCCACTTCCTGGAGAGTTTTTATCATATATAGCTACTGAATTTTTTTCAAAAGCTTTTCTGCATCTATTGAGATGATCTTATGGTTTTTTTTCTTTAACTTGTTGATGTGGTGTATCACACTGATTGATTTGTATATATTGAAGAATCCTTGCATCCCTGGGATAAATGCCACTTGATAATGATGTATGATCCTTTTAATCTGTTGTTGGTTTCAGTTTGCTAGAATATTGTTGAGGATTTTTGCATCTATATTCATCACAGTTATTGACCTATAATTTTCTTTTCTGTGATATCTTTGTCTGGTTTTTTTACCAGGGTGTTGGTGGCCTCATAGAATAAGTTTGGGAGTATTCCTGCTTCTGAAATTTCTTTGGAATAGTTTCATGAGGATAGATGTTAACTCTTCTCTAAACCTTTGATGGAATTTGCCCATGAAGCCATTTGGTCCTAGACTTTTTTTCTTGAAAGACCTTTGATCATACTTTCCATGTCAGTACATATGACTGGTCTGTTCATATTTTCTATCTCTTCCTGTTTCAGTCTTGGAAGGTTGTACCTTTCTAAGAATTTGTCCATTTCTTCCAAGTTGTCCATTTGGGGGACATATAATTGCTCATAGTAGTCTCTTATGATCCTGTGTATTCCTGTGGTGTCTGTTGTAACCTCTTATTTTTCATTTGTAATGTGAATGATTTGAGTCCTCTCCCATTTTTCTTGATGAGTCTAGCCAAATGTTTATAATTTCGTTTATCTTTTCAAGGAACCAGCTTCTAGTTTCATTGATCTTTGCTATTGTTTTTTTGTTGTTGTTGTTTCTATTTCATTTATTTCTATTCTGTTCTTTATGATTTCTTTACTTTTACTAATTTCAGGTTTTCTTGCTCTTTAGTTATTTTTTGTACAAGGTTAGGTTGTTTATTTGTGATTTTTCTTGTTTCCTAAGGTAAGATTGTATTGATGTACACTTTCCTGGTAGAATAGGTTTTGCTGCATCTCATAGGTTCTGGGTCATTATGTTTTCATTGCCATTTGTCTCTAGATTTTTTTTTTTTACTTCTTTAATTTCTTCAGTGCTCCATTGGTTGTTTAGTAGTATACTGTTTAGCCTCTAAGTGTTTTTGTTTTTTATACTTTTTTCATGTAGTTTACTTTTCATTTCATAGAGTTGTGCTTGGAAAGGATGCTTTATATGATTTCAGTTTTCTTAAGTTTACCAAGTCTTGCTTTGTGGCCCCAGCATGTGGTCAGTCATGGAGAATGTTCCATGTGTATTTGAGACAAATTTGTGTTCTGCTGCTTCTGGATGGAATGCTTTATAAATATCAGCTTCTCAGGTGGCACAGTGGTAAAGAATCTGCCTGCCAAAGCAAGAGACATAGGTTCAATCCCTGGGTAGGAAGATCCCCTGGAGTAGGAAATGGCAACTCACTCCAGTATTCTTGCCTGGAAAATTCCAGGGACAGAGGAGCCTAGTGGATTGCAGTCCATGGGCTCACAAAGACTTGAATACAACAGCACACACTTTATAAATATCAACTAAGTGTATCTGGTCTAATATGTTACATAAGGCTTGTGTTTGCTTATTGATCATCTGTCTGGATGATCTGTCCCTTGATATAACTGAGGTGTTAACATCCTCCACAATTATTGTGTTACCATCGATTTGCCCGTTTGTGGCCATTAATATTTGTCTTATATATTGGCATGCTCCTATGTTGGGTGCATATATAATTACAGTTGTTATAAGAGCTTCATCTTGGATTGATCCCTTGATCACTATGTAGTGTTCTTCTTTGTCCTTTGTAACAGTCTTTATGTTAAAATCTATTTTGCCTAATGTGAGTTTTGCTACTCCAATTTTCTTTTGATTTCCATTTTCATGAAATATTTTTTCTATACCCTCACTTTCAGTCTGAATGTGTTCCTAGATATGAAGCGGGTTTCTCATAGACAGCATGTATATGGGTCTTTTATGTATCCATTCAGCTAGTGTATGTCTTTTGATTGGAGCATTTAATACATTTATATTTAATTATTGATATGTATGCTTCTACTGCCATTTTCTTAATTGTTTTGGATTTGTTTTTCTAGGTCTTTTTTCTTTCCTTCCTCTTTTGTTCTATTTTCTTATGGTTTGATGACTAAGTTTGTAGTGTTGTGTTTGGATTCCTTTTGTGTGTGTGTGTGTGTGTGTGTACACATGCACACATCTAATTAGTTTTTGGTTGTGCTGTTTCCATGAGGTTTTGATACAGTTGTCTGTATATGTATAAGGTTGTCTAGTGGTGCTGAATTCTCTTAGCTTTTGCTTGACTATAAAACTTTTGATTTATCCATCGATTCTGAATGAGAGCCTTGCTGTCTAGAGTATTCTTGTTTGTAGGTTCTTCCTTTTCATCACTTTGAATTTATTGTGCCATTCCCTTCTGGCCTGCAGAGTTTCTGCTGAGCAGTCAACTAATAACATTCTGGGGATTCCCTTGTATGTAATTGGTTGCTTTTGCCTTGTTGCTTTTGATATTTTTTCTTTGTCTTTAATTTTTGTGAATTTGATTATTATGTGTCTTGTCATGCTCATCCTTGGGTTTATCCTGCCTGGGTTTCTGCATTTCCTGACTTTAGTGACTGTTTCCTTTCCCATGTTAGGGAAGTTTTCAACTATTATCTCTTCAAATAATTTTTCAAGTCCTTTCTGTCTCCTCCTTCTGGGACCCCTATCATGTGAATGTTGATGCATTTAATGTTGTCTCAGAGGTCTCTTAGACTGTCTTCATTTCTTTTCATTATTTTCTCTTCTGTTCCGCAACAGTGATTTCCACCACTGTGTCTTCCAGATCACTTATCCATTCTTTTGCCTCACTTATTTTGCTATTGATTCTTTCTACTGTATTTTTCATTTCAGCTATTGTTCATCTGTATGTGTGTGTTCTTTAGTTCTTGTTGGTCTTTATTAAACAGTTCTTACATCTTTTCAATCCTTGCCTCCATTCTTTTTCTATATCCTGGATCACCTTCACTGTCAGTATTCTTAACTCTCTTAATCCTTGCCTCTCTCCACTTCACTTAGTTGTTTTTCTGGAGTTTTATCTTGTTCTTCATCTGGGACATAATCCTCTGCTGTTTCAATTTTTTCTTGTTGTTTTGTGATTGTGGTTTCCATTCCAAAGGCTGCAGAATTGTAGTTCTTCTTGTTTCTTCTGTCTGCCCCTCTGATGGGTGATGCTATCTAAGAGGCTTGTGCAATTATAACTTTGTTTAAGAAATCAATTTATTAGCAGTTTTATCTCATAAACTACTTTAGACACAAAAAAAACCCAGAGATGTTTTTAAAGGATCCAGAGCTCTTACACAGAATATAGACATTAATATAGTGACTTGCTGTTATGTAAGAAAACATATATTTATATGGATAAAAAATCTGCCAAAATGGAAAGTATTAGCTATGTGAAAGCAGTGAACTTACAGATGACTTTTCCTCTTTTGACATTCCAGAATTTCCATATTTTTTTTACTGAGTACAAAGTTTTTGAGTATTCTAAATAGTATTCTAATTCTAATAGTATCTTAAATAGCTTTTAAAAGCCATACAACTCATATAGAACCCTGTTAAAGTACATAATTATCTTTAGAACAAAGTTAAAACTTCTCAAATAAATATCCCCAAAGGGTATCTATTCCCAAATTGCTTTTCTTTTCAGCCCCTGTTTTCTTATACCTCATCTAGTCCAGTCTTATCCCTTATCCTTGACACAGATGCTACTAATTTATGTATTTTAGGAATTGAAACATATTTTTGCAGGGTTGTTTTCCTAGGTGCAAGAATTTGGTTCTTTTGGTCCCTTGTCTTGCTGAGTGTCATTGGGATCCTGGCTGCCTACACAACAATGCTGGTGGTGAGTAATGTTTCCTATTTCTCCCACCCGCTTCTCGAATAGCCTCATGAGGTGTTCTTATCTATGGTATGGTTCCCAATTGGTGCTGGGAGCCCTCAGATCACTCTTAGCATAGTTTGGGTTTACATCAGCCCCTTGAATATTAGGGAGGAGGGATAGACTGCAGGGGGAAAGGCTTGTGCTGTTAGAAGGTATGTCTTTCTTCTTTGACCCTTTGAAAAAGAGGCAGGACATCCTTTTTCTCTTCCTCTGTTTCATGGCTTACTTTCTGGTTCACTCAGTATTGCCATTTTAGATGCTCACACCTTCACATGGCAGTACTTTTACACATTTAACTATTCATTTCATAGCGCATCTCCTGAGAATCAGTCTTTCTGGGCCTTACAAATTATCTAGTGTGTTACACCTGTTATACTGTGCAAGTGCTAGTCCCCTAGTCCAGGTGCAAAGTACATTTATTTTAGCAAGTATCTTTACACAGTAGAGACCCTGCCTGTTTCCTGACATAGTAATATCTGTAGTGTGAGAAATTCACACCAGACATAGCAGCATCATGTAGTATGAGAAACTGAGGGCAAGCAGTAGCGGAATCTGTAGAAGTGGAACATTTATGGGAGACTAACGTTTAGATTACTGGAGTTTTTCGGTACCCACTTACACATTGGACATATATATCTTTCTCTGATTTCATAATTTCTTGTCCCCACTGATTTCTATCTGATACTAAAAAACCCAACTCCCAAATCAGTTGACATTTGCATTAACTTTTCTTTCAGCAAAATATATTGATTATTGTATGAGCCATAAGTACTGAGGTTACAGAGATCAAAGACATGCAGTTTCTGTTTTTATTCAGGGCACTTCAAAGACAGAGGTATGAGAAATAAAGTTACAATAGTCCTTAATTCAATGAGTTTAGAATCTAGTAGGGAAGTAAGTACTAGACAAAAATAACCAACACAGACAGAGCATTATAATTGTCATTAGAAGGCCTAAATAAAGTTCAGCCTGGGTTCTAAGAAGGAAGAGGCAACTTTCAGTCAAGAGGATTAAGTGAAACTTCTTGGAGGAGGTGGCAGAGGAGTGGGATCTTGAAAGGATGTTGGATTTAGACACATGTTTATGGGAGTGCAAAAGAAAGTCCAGACCATGGCAACATCATGACAAAGTCAGTAAGACAGAGATATATGGAGTGTGACTAGATAAGAGAGAAGAATCAGTACTGTTAGCATGTAGGGGATAGTGAATAAAAATGGGGAATATGGTTAAAACAATAGACTTGTGATAGATTTTGTAAGGCCTGAAAAGTAGACTAAGATACTTGGTATAAATCGTATTCTAATTAGGATTATCATTTTGAAAGTCATTGTGTGAAGGGTGTCTGTAGATAGAAATTAGTTAGAAATTTTTCTATTTAATGAGAAAAATGCAGATGAATGATGTATTTGGGGCAAGAATCTGGCCATTGAATTGTACTACTCTCATACATGATCAAAATAAAACCAAGATGGACTTCCACTGTCCAATAAGCCATGTGTTTTTTAATAGGCTTCTCCTCTACCCTACCTGTTTTTGGATACAGTGGTAACAACAGAGGAGACCTAGATTCTGTTTCTGCTTTAAGTTATTTTGTAACCTTGACCAAGTCACATAACTCTTCTAAGCCTCAATGCCTTGGTTCTAATGAGAATTATCATAATATTTAATGATATTTTATAGGGCTTGGTAATGTACAAATAAATGGCCGGTGACTCAGTCAGTAAAGAATCAGCCTGCAATGCCGGAGACCCAAATTTGATCCCTGGGTTAGAAACATCCCCTGGAGAAGTAAATGGCAACCCACTTCAGTATTCTTGCTTGGAACATCCCATGGATAGAGGATACTGGTGGCTATAGTCCATGGGATCACAAGAGTTGTGCACAAATTAACAACTAAACCACCACCAAAGTACAAATAAAATCATATTCATAAAATTATTTTGATAAAAAGGTGAGTGCCTTATGCATTCAAACTCTCCTTAATAACCTAAGAATTGGAAGACTCCAGTTTTCAGTCTGTGTCTTCACACTGACTTGGTGATTACATAGATTCAAACCTAATTAAGGTTTGAATTAATTAGATTCAAACCTAATTAAGGTTTATTGACTAATACCAATGTTAACAGCAGTGGTTAACAGTTGTAACAATGGCACTGGTTTCTCAAAGAAGAGCTTTAAAAAAAAAAAAAACTATTTATTTATTTGGCTGTCTTTGGGTCTTGGTTGCATAGTTCAAGGTCTTTCACTGATGTGTATGGACTCTCTAGTTGTGGCGTATGGGCTAAGTTGCTCTTCTGCATGTGAGATCTTAGTTCCCCAGCCAGAGATCAAACCCTTGCATCACAAGGCAGATTCTTAACCACTGAACCACCAATAAAGTCCCAAAAAAGAACTTTTAAATGACCCTTGGAAGGGCTGGCCCATGACCTCTGTTCTCTTACTAGTGTTTCTACCTAACACCAGGAATAAGCTCCATCACACAGAAAAGAAAATTGGTAGAAACTCAGGAAGGATATAAATGTACTGATTGTTATAAAATCCCAGAGAAGATAGTAAATTCTCTCTGGATTGCCAGTGAAAGTTACAGCTAGGAAGTAACACGTGAACTGTGTCTGATGGGCCCATGCATGGGAAGGGAGAGCTTTTTAGGCAGAGGAACAGCATGGCAAACTCTTAGATGATGAAAAGGGAAGGTGTAGCAAAGAGTGAATGTAATGCCAGACTGTGAAAGGAATTTTGAGTTCAATTTTGTGTAGCATCTTGGTTTTTTTCTCTTTCTTTGTTTTTTTTTTCAGGTACTTGGATTTTTGCTGTGTTGGGAAAAAAATGAACTATACCTGCACTGGTATCATAAGGTAGGACATCTGAATCTTCATAGGAGACCTGAGACAAGGACTGAATGTGCCTCTTGGCACTAAGTGTTAAATACAGAGCTTCCCTTTCTTTGTCTCCCTTAGAAACAAGAGACCTGCTTACTGTTTCAACTGAAATCATTCAGTGTCTAACAGGTGGAACTGGCTTACTGACCAAGCTGAACCCAAACTTTATTTTTTCTCACTGCTGCTACTGCTACTACTAATTTGCTTCAGTCGTGTCCAACTCTGTGTGACCCCATAGACGGCAGCCCACCAGGCTCCCCCGTCCCTGGGATTCTCCAGGCAAGAAAACTGGAGTGGGTTGCCATTTCCTTCTCCATTTTTTTTTTCCTCACTACTCCATGTTAAACTCATTCTGTGATTCTGTTCTTCCCATTCCCATAAAATCCTGGGCAAACTCCATTATTTTCCCAGTCCTTCATAGTCACAGAACTTTCTTATTTCAGTCATTAAGAATTTTAGTTTATTGTAGTAGACCGAGCTTTCCTGAAGGCTCAGTGGAAAAGAATTCTGCAATGCAGGAGACACAGGAGATGCAGGTTCAATTTCTAGGTCAAGAAGAGCCCCTGGAGGAGGGCATGGAAACCCACTCCAATAATTCTTGCCTGAAGAATCCCCATGGACAGAAGAGCCTGCCAGACTACAGTCCATGGGGTCACAAAGAGTCAGACCCTGTTGTAACCTAAATGGGAAGGAAATCCAAAAAAGTGGGAATATGTGTATACATACAGCTGATTCCCTTTGCTGTACAATAGAAACTAATACAACATTGTAAAGCAACTATATTCTAATAAATTTTTTTAATAAATAAATTTAAAAATAAAATTTTACTAGCAGTAACAGAGGATCCATATCTGGTCGGAGGAAGCAGGTATCACTGACCCAACATCTGAAGACATGCATCTCATTTCCAACACTGCCTCCCTCATTTTGTTCTGCCATGGGCTTGAGCATCTCTAGCATAGCCCCTTGCTATTTATAGGCTTTCAGGTATGGCTTTGATACCATTCCTTGTATTTCCTCAAATCCAGGAACATGTCAAACTCTGAGTGGTCTCCTTAAATTTCCTTTTACTCAAAAGGAAAGAATGAGCTGAAAATACAAATTTAAGGGTTAGAATGAATGGAAATCAAAATCAAAAGATCATACAGAGAAACAGGAAATTGAAGAGTGAACATAATAGACCTTACTGAGATCCTGTGGGTTTTGGAGTTGGGACACCATGAGCAGTTAGTCACTACCAAGATAACCTATGGATTAAACCATTCTAATCACTATTCCAGGCTTGTGTCTATTATAGAAACCATGCTTACGTTGCCTCTGGCAGTGAGTGCTGCTACTTGGCCTCTTCCTAGCAGAATCTCATCATTGTCTTTGAACTCAGGGGACCAGTTTCAATGGCAGCACTTCTCACCTTTATCCAGGCATAAAGGATGGCCACTACAGTGCTTTTCAAGGATGCTGACACTTTCCTCACCAATGAGCTTTTCAGTGTCCTCTGAGACCTCCCACAGAGCATGATATAGAGTGGCTTAGCTCCGCATTCCAGTAAACTTTTCTCAATAAATCATTGGATTCTTTCTTCCATATTACACTAAGAAATTGCTGGTGTCCCAATTTTATAAAGCATGGGCTACTATTGAGCTGAAATTCCAATACTCTGGCCACCTGATGTGAAAAGCTGACTCATTTGAAAAGACCCTGATGCTGGGAAAGATTGAGGGCAGGAGGAGAAGGGGACGACAAGGGATGAGACGGTTGAATGGCATCACTGACTCAATGGACATGAGTTTGGGTAAACTCTGGAAGTTGGTGATGGACAGGGAGGCCTGGTGTGCTGCAGTTCATTGGGTAACAAAGAGTTGGACATGACTGAGTGACTGAACTGAACTGAACTATTGAGCCAAGGTTTCAGATACACAAACAGAACCACTCTGAGATGCATAATACCTGGATGCTGATACATTGACTTTAGAATCTCTGGTAAGTGCACATGTATCAATAAATTCAGCCTGGTTTAATATTACTTTATTTTCTCCTTGTCTAGCATCCTTAATATTACATTGTTTTTTCCTTGGCAAGCATCCTCAGAATCAATTCTGACACATATTCTACAGGATATATATATATATTTAACAAAGGATACATATATACAGGATATATACAGGATATATATTTAACAAAGCCATCATCTCTTCAGGTATTCTGTGATCTAATTCCAGTTACAAATGCGTAGCCAATGAGAAGTAGTGGAGCTGGTTGTTAGAGAAGTTGGAATACCTTTGGAAGATGACTAATTTGTGTGGACCTTTAAGCCCTTGGTCTTTAAGTCTTCTTGGCAAGGGAGTTTCTTTAGGGCTTGGAATTTCAGTGG
The DNA here is from genome assembly GCF_000754665.1 of Bison bison bison. NCBI lineage: Eukaryota > Metazoa > Chordata > Mammalia > Artiodactyla > Bovidae > Bison > Bison bison. The sequence continues at coordinate 383,671 of NW_011495081.1, read as the reverse complement.
GAAAGAGTAAACCTGGAAGGAAAGGGTTAGCAATCAGGCCTATAGTGTATTCCCTTCTACTTAAATGTGCTCAGAGAATAATGAATGACCTCAATTAAAACTCTTTATTTAAAAAAAAAATCTATATATAACTAATAACCCAACCTCCTAATAAACATACTAAAGATATTTATTAGCCAAAAGATAATGGAGAGTCCTTATCTATGGAAATTTCTAGGAGGATCTAAATAGGTGTATCTAGGTTGCTTACAATAAATAAACTTACCTGGAATTTATAGATTTGTAAGGTGGGAGGCATGGCTGGCTGAAGTTGTATAGTTAACAAAATATATTTTTTAAAAAATGATGCACCATAACCCAAAAGATTCCTTCTGTGAAGAAATGTTTCCACATACTTTACTCAAAACACACCTCACAGTTTGAGTCCCAGACCAGAATATATCATATTATAGGAAAGACCTTTTTATGAATAGCTACTTTTGACAGATCTCCAAGGGAAACTGTTTTATCTGTACCTTATAATTGCCTTAAATCATTAGTAAAGCTTGATGTTGAATAAAATCACAGAATTACATGTGATTCAGGTGAGTCTCATTTGTCTATTAAAGTTTGTATTGTGATGTATTTGGTTTGCTAATAAGTTATTTAAGATTTTAATATCTGCATAGATCCGTGTATAAGAGTTTGGACTGTCATTTTTGTTTCCTATAATGTCCTTGTTGAGTGTGAATATCAGTGGGTTTTTTTGTTTTTTTTGGCTTCAAGAAACAAGTTAGAGAAAATTCCCTCTTTATTCTTTGGAAGAGTTTTTTAAAGTTGAAATATTTCTTCCTTAAATATTTGAAAAATTAACCCTGAGGGCAGCAAGGCCTGGAGTTTCTTTTATAAGGTTTAATTACAGATTCAGTTACTTTCATAGATAAAGAATTATGGAGGAGTGGAAGCCAAGCACTGTCTAGAGGGCTACATACATATAGTAAACTATTTGAAGGGAAGCAGTTAAAGTTATGTATTCTTGGTCTCAATGTTCATTTCCTATGATTAAATATAGTTTTCTGGCCAGCAGGTTTTTTTCATCTGTTCACCAAATATTTATAGAAAGTTTATTATGTGTCAGACATTCAAAAGACAATAAATATATAATCATGAACATTATCCCTGATTTTGTGAAGCTTATAGTCTATTTGGGGAAAGCATACATTGAACAAAATATTGTTTACCTGAGATTGTATTGAGTCGTATTTTTAAAAAGCGAATATTTGTAATGGCTACTGTTGAAACTGAATGAGACATGCTAAGCAATGTTGAGGGCCAAGCTGACATGGAGATAATAAATCAGTAAAGGAATCAGACCACATAGCTGTGTAGGTTTGTTTTTTTTGTGTTTTTTTTTTTTCCTTTCTAACCATGGTGCACAAAAAAGACTTCACAGCAAAGAAGGTAGATTATTAGATCCATGGACTATTAAAGAATGGTTAGATTTAAAAAGATGAGGAAATTAGGTCCCTGAAACTGTGAGTACATGCATGGCAATCCACTCCAGTATTCTTGGCTGGAGAATCCCATGGACAGAGGAGACTGGCAGGCTACAGTCCATAGGGTTGCAAAGAGTCGGACGTGACTGAAGTGACTTATCACACACTCATGCACATTTCCCAAAGACAGTTCTGATCCGAGCTTAGTGTCTAGAAGTCAAAGTGAAAGTTGCTCAGTTGTGTCCAACTCTTTGTGACCCCATGGACTATACAGTCCATGGAATTCTCCAGGCCAGAATACTGGAATGGGTAGCCTTTTCCCTTCTCCAGAGGATCTTCCAAACCCAGGGATCGAACCAAGGTGTCCTGCGTTATGGGCAGATTCTTTACCAGCTGAGCCACAAGGGAAGACCAAGAAAAATGGATAGCCTGTCCCTTCTCCAGCAGATCTTCCCAACCCAGGAATCGAACCGGGGTCTCCTTCATTGCAGGCAGATTATTTAACAACTGAGCTATCAGGGAAGCCCCAAAGAAGTCAAGATATTCTTTTTATTTCCCTAGATCATGGTTCTGATAGTGATTCTGCTTTGCTCATTTTTGATGTGGATTTTATTAACTTTTTGGAGAGAGAGATGGCTCACCATTGGGCTGTCACTGCAGGTAAGCACCATCCTTAGTTGTAGCCCTGTCTGTCCAGATGTGTTCAGCCTGACTTTTGGCTTTCTCTCAGGTCTTTGCTCCCTACATACACCTGAGCAGCATATCTGCGATGGTTTTGCTTTCCTGGCCTGTGGCCTTCTACTTGATCCATTTGGAAGGAGAAGGTATGTCCTAAGGGTGGAACTTTCCCTGATTCTTCCAGCTCTGACTTTAGCTAGTGTACTTTACTCAGCCAGACAAGGTTGGTAGACAGCCAGCACTGTAGCTTTTTGAAATTCATTTAGCTTGTTACTCAGGCATGCTTCTTCTGGTCGAACTCACAACCCTACATGGCCTGTCACAGCATTTCTCTGATCAGACAGGCCCTCTTCTAAAAAGGGATTCTGCTTCTAGAAAAATAAGAATTTTCTCTCTGTTGTTACACATTGACTGGGAATAGATTGAAGTAGTTGTGGGGAGGGTAGAGGGAATTTTAGTTTTATTTGACCAGTGATGGTACAAGTCAGAGTTCTTTTAGTTTATATTCAAATATTACTATTTTCAACTCTAGAACCAAGTGCAGATATCCCCTGAACACATCTTAGTACTTCAAAACAGTCCCCAGTGAAATATCATGGAAACAAACAAGAGTCAAGAGCTGTATATGAAACTATTTTGAGAATGGAATTCTCTCTCAGCACCCTAACTGAGAAACAGGAGGACCTTCTTCTATGTCTTTTTTTTTTTACTGCTGGTTAAACAGGAAGTGCCTGCTTCCTGACTTGTGCAAGGATGCAGGAAAGAGAAAAACTCAATTGGTAGTGTTGTCATTGAGTGTACACGTGTGTATGTGTATGTGACCAGTGGATTTTAGGAAATGTTTCTGGGGGCAAGAACTTACAGGGGACAATAATGACTCTTTTGTTTTTCATTTCCTGAATTTTAGCTAGAATGAGAAGATACCAGAATACTAGTGAAAGAAGAAGAAACAAGTGGTGTACTATGCTCACAAAGTTGAGAGGTTAGAGCTGGCAGATCTAGATTTGAAAGCAACATAGGTGGTAATTTTTAAGTGTACAAATGGGTAAAATCCTCCAAGGTCTAAATAGTATGTGTTGGGGAGTGGCCAGTGATAACAGGTATTATGGTCAGGCTGTGTGTGTGTGTGTGTGTGTGTGTCTGTGTGTGTGTGTGTGTGTCTGTGTCTGTGTCTGTGTGTGTATTTAAGAGATGAATGAGGAGAAAGAGAGAAGTGTCTACTATTTACTGAGAACCTGTGATGAGTCAACCCTGGCATATTAATTACATGAGATAGATGTTAGTAGCAAAATAGTTCCATTTTTCAGAATGAGAAAAGTGAAGATCTGAAGAGGTTAAACAACATGTCTAAGGCACAAAATTAGAAAATAGTAGTCTCGCTTTGAACTTGGATTTCTTTAAACTAGTATCCCTTCTACTATCCCTCACTGCCTTCAGTACAGGGGCATTTTAGGCTGATCCTTAAGGGCTTGAGGACTTTCTCAGAACCAACCAAACTACTCCTCCTTCTGAGAAGTTATTCCTTAACATTCCCTCTCCTTCTACCTCCCATACAACTCATTCCCTTGTAAATTTGCATTTGCAATAATTTTGACTTAATAACACTTTTTATTTGAATAGTTCTTTACTTTCAAGTCACTGAAAGAATATGGGGATATGACAGAAACTGAGAGTAAATCAATGAGTCCATAGATTCAATGAACCCATGCACTAGGCGTTTACTGACTGTTGTTTTGGGGATAGTTATTTGCTTGGGATGGTTCTTTATTCCTCTTTTCTTTTTTGTCACTTTCTCCTTCCAACTTTTTCAGTTCTGCAAGTGGTTGTTGGATTGCCCTTCCTCCTTATCCTTTTATGTCTCTATGTGGTGCCATTTGGGACTTATTCTCCCTGTGTTCAGGAGAAAGATAAATTAGCACCCAAGCCGGACTTCTTTGGTCATAGAGGTGCACCCATGGTAGGTCTGAGCATGATGGATGTGGGTGAGTACAGATGTGCATGGGTGTGGGTGAGACAATGGCACATCAGATCCAGGAGCCCCTGGAGAAGTAAAGAGTTTGGCTTGAGATGACAGAAATAAGGAGTTAAATGTAAAGGTTGGACTTGAACCCAGGTCACCTAATTCTCAGTCTTTTTTTTTTTTTTATTGTACCCAATGACATTGCCTCAGATGAACCAAGTCCCCAAATCAGGTTCGGTAGAGTAGAATATAGGCAGATTCTTTGAAAAAAGAGCCAAGGGAGCCAAACTCTCCTTCCTAAAGTCTTGTCATTACTGGGTCCCCTCCCTACCGTACAAGGGATGTTGGCAGTAAAGACTGTGAGATTAAAGGCCTGATGTCCTTTTCTTACACAGCTGGGACCTGAGAATACCATAATGTCCTTTGAGAAAGCTGTTGAACAAGGGGCCCATGGACTGGAGAGTGATGTGCAAATAAGGTAGGAAAGAAGGGGCCGGGGTGGGAGGAGAAGAGACCAGTGCCATGGACGACTCCAGCCTGGCCCAGGCTGTAGAGAGGGCAAGCCCCTGGGAGTTTCTCCCATGTTCACATGGGACATCTGCCCATGACACACATACATGAACCACTTCTCCTTTACAAACCACACATCTGCAACCCCTACATGCTCATCACAGGCTCATAGATCACTCTGTGTAGTCTCCACACACAGCTCAAACTTGTACCCCCTACAAGCATGCTTATAACTCATTCCCATGCCCCACCTTAGCAACCTATTTAATTAACATTCCCTGGGTACCTATTATATTCCTACTATATCCTTCTTTTGAGTGCTGGGGAGAGGCAAATGAGTGAAATATAGTCCTGCCTAAGAGCTGTTCCCAGCCAGTGAAGGAGATAGGGCATGTTTACAAACAAACACAGTACAGGACCATGTGTGGTGAGGGCCGTCCAGAAAAGAGTAAGGCAAATGCAGTGGAGCCTCAGTGGAGGAGGGTGAGTCCCCCTCCTACTCTGTGGAAAATGATCTTTGTGCTCAGAACTGTATTTGTGTTGCACCTTGAAGGAAAAATAGTATTTTCCCAAACAGAGATGGGGAATCTGGGTAGAGGCAATAGCTTAGCCAAAGGCATCCCAATGAGAAATAACTAGTTTGTGGATCAGTACATGATAAAGCCAGGATTAGAACTAGATTTCCTGATCCCAGACTAGGGTTGACATTATCTAACAGTGGTGTTACTCAGCTGTTTCATGCAGGATATTTTAAGCAGAACTGAAACTGGATGTTCTTCTAGAGCTTCTGGGTTCATTGTGCAAGTGCCTAGAGGTCGTGGTCTAATGTGGTCATGATGCTGAGCCAATGAGCTCCTGGCACATTGTCTTTCTCTCTTATCTTACTTGTGACTTCAACTTCGGTGTAGATGACCCTTCCAACCCTTCAGTTTCTCTGTGTCTTGATGTCTTCATTTCCCATTACCACTTCCTCCACATACCTCCACCATCCACATTGATGGTCATAATCTAGACTTCATCACTAATAAATATTGCTTATCAGTCATAGTCTAGCCAGAACAGGAATACCACAGCAATAACTAGAACAGGAAAATCTAATATCAAGAATTACTAAGTAGTAAAATGGGGAAACAGTGGAAACAGTGAGAGACTTTATTTTGGGGGGCTCCAAAATCACTGCAGATGGTGATTGTAGCCATGAAATTAAAAGATGCTTACTCCTTGGAAGGAAAGTTATGACCAACCTAGACAGCATATTAAAAAGCAGAGTAAGCCAGAAAGAAAAACACCAATACAGTATACTAACGCATATATATGGAATTTAGAAAGATGGTAATGATAACCCTGTATACAAGACAGCAAAAGAGACACTGATGTATAGAATAGTCTTTTGGACTCTGTGGGAGAGGGAGAGGGTGGGATGATTTGGGAGAATGGCATTGAAATATATATAATATCATATATGAAACGAGTCACCAGTCCAGATTCGATGCACGATACTGGATGCTTGGGGCTGGTGCACTGGGACGACCCAGAGGGATGGTATGGGGAGGGAGGAGGGAGGAGGGTTCAGGATGGGGAACACATGTATGCCTGTGGCGGATTCATTTCGATATATGGCAGAACCAATACAATATTGTAAAGTTTAAAAATAAAATAAAAATAAAGAAAGAAAAAATAAATAAAAAGCAGAGACATTACTTTGTCAACAAAGGTCCATCTAGTCCAGGCTATGGTTTTTCCAGTGGTCATGTATGGATGTGAGAGTTGGACTGTGAAGAAAGCTGAGCACCGAAGAATTGATGCTTTTGAACCTGT
>NW_011495081.1:362629-377130 GCF_000754665.1 Bison bison bison | reverse complement strand
TGATATTGAAGCTGAAACTCCAATACTTTGGCCACCTGATGCAAAGAACTGACTCATTTGAAAAGACCCTGATGCTGGGAAAGACTGAGGGCAGGAGGAGAAGGGGTCAACAGAGGATGAGATGGTTGGATGGCATCACCAACTCAATGGACATGAGTTTGGGTGGACTGAGGGAGTTGATAATGGACAGGGAGGCCTGGCATGCTGTGGTTCATGGGGTCGCAAAGAGTTGGACATGACTGAGCAACTGAATTGAACTGAATTGAAAATGTTGTTAACTTCTAAAAGAGGAACACAAGACTGTGGAAATGTACAAACAGCAGCTACTAAAACTTCAGCACATTCCACCCTGTCCTTTCCAAGAATTAGAAATACGTAAAAGAAAAAAAAAAGTTTAAAACTGGACAAAATTCACAAACCATCTGACAGAAGACTCTGAAAGGTGGAGATTTGGAGGTGGACTGGCTGGTTCATAATATTGAAGGAACTTCCTAGTAGGGAGCAAGTTTCCTGTTGGTTGTTTTGGTTTTTTCCTCATATACCCTGACATGAGCTCTGAAGAGACGTGCACCGAAACACCTACAGCTGCAGAGGGAAAAAAAAAATCTGCTTTTTCTAGCCAGAGAATTTGCAGTAGGATTGCCCAGAAGGCTATAAATATTTTGACCATACCAGTCCTACTCAGGGGAACACCACACAAAAGCCCCTCCCCTCCCTCTCACAGCTTGAGGCTGTGGCCCTGCAGGGTATAAGCAAACCCCTGTAACAATTTCTGCCCTGGTATAAGAATTGGTACCCCTCTCCTTTCTCTGCCTACTTAAGAGTGAAGTACTGAGAGAAGTTTTCTAGAGAAAGCGACTTTTTTGTGCTAAATATATTTAACATAAAACTTTTCATTTTAACCATTTTTAAAGAAAATTTTGTTAGCGTATTGTTGATTTACAATATTGTGTTAATTTCAGGTATACAGAAAAGTGAATCTGTTATACATATATCTACTCTTTTTGTTGTTGTTTAGTTACTATGTGGTGTCTGAATCTTTTGTGGCCCCATGGACTATAGACCAAGTACCTCTGTCCGTGGAATTTCCCAGGCAAGTACTGGAGTTGGTTGCCATTTCCTTCTCTAGGGTATCTTCCTGACCCAGGGATCAAACCTGCATCTCTTGCATTGCAGGCAGATTCTATACTGCTGAGCCACTGGGGAAGCCCAGTCTACTCTTCAGTGTACAGTTTAATGGCATTCAGTATATTCACCTTGTTTTACTACTATCACAACTATCCATGTCTAGAACTTCTTCATCTTCTCAAACTGAAGCTCCGTACCTATTAAATAATAACATAATCCATATGGCATACAAAATCTGTTTTGATCAGCTGTTTGTGTTACTTGTAAGGCTTCCAGTCAGTAGAAGACTATTAGTAGTTAAGATACTGGGAGTTAAAAGTTATGTATGAATTTTGACTGTGCCCATAACACCCCATTGTTCAAGGGTCAACTGTAGTAAAAAAAAAAAAAAAATACTATCTATGAAAAATGTTCAAATAACCAAAAGAAAGCCAAAATGAGAAAACAGGGGAACAAAGTTGGAGCAACCAAACATCAAACTAGTATCAAAGTGGCAGACTTAAATTATAACATACCAACAAATATAATAAATATATGTACTCTAAATATACAAATTAAGACATATACTGGTAGACTATATATATTAAAACATAATGCATTAAATACATATAGTACATAAACTATAAGCTGTGTACAATAAATTCACCTCAAATATAATGATATAGACAGACTTTTCCCAAAACCTGGCTTAAAACTCAACATCCGAAAAACTAAGATCCTGGCATCTGTTCCCATATTTCATGGCAAATAGATGGGGAAAAAGTGGAAACAGTGACAGATTTTATTTTCATGGGCTCCTAAATCACTGCAGATGGTAATTGCAGCCACAAAATTAAAATTGCTTGCTCCTTGGAAGAAAAACTATCATAAAACAAGATAGCATCTTAAAAAGCAGAGACATCACTTTGCTAACAAAGGTCTGTATGGTCAAAGCTATGGTTTTTTCCAGTAGTCATGTATGGATGTGAGAGTTGGACCATAAAGAAGGCTGAGTGCCAAAGAACTGATGCTTTTGAACTGTGGTGCTGGAGAAGACTCTTAAGAGTCCCTTGGATAGCTGGAAGATCAAACCAGTCAATCCTAAAGGAAGTCAGTCCTGAATGTTCATTGGAACTACTGATGCTGAAGCTGAAGCTCTAATACCACCTGACCACCTGATGCAAAGAGCTGACTCATTGGAAAAGACCTGATGCTGGGAAAGATTGAGGGCATGAGGAGAAGGGGATGACAGAGGACAAGATGGTTGGATGACATCAACAACTCCTATGAGTTTGAGCAAACTCCGGGAGATAGTGAAGGACAGGGAAACTTGGCATGCTGCAGTCCATGGGGTTGCAAAGAGTCAGACACAACTTAGCAACTGAACAACAACAAATAGGTTAAACTCAAAGGATGGAAAAATATACAAATAAAAGATGGAGTAGTTATATTAATATTTGACAAAGTAAACTTCAGAGCAGAGCAAACCACAAGAAGCAGGGAACATTACATAATGATTAAAGTAAATTCATCAAGAGGACATAACAATTTTGAACATGTGTGAACCCAAGAATAGAACTGCAATATACATGAAGCAAAAACTGACAAAACTAAAAGAAGAAATAGACAAACCTATAACTATAGTTGAGAACGATGACACCCTTCTCTTAGTAATTGATGTAAGACTAAACAGAAAACTATTAAATATGCAGAACAACAAGATGATGCTGGACTATGCCATCAGCCTACAGGATCTAAGTAACACTGATAGAACATTCAACGCAAGAACAGTAGAAGATATATTGTTTTCCAGTATCCACAAAACATATAATATAGACCATATCCTGGACCAAAAACAAAAACAAATTTAAAAGTACTGAAAACATACAGAATGAGTTCTCTGACCACAACAGAATCACACTAGAAATGAATCACAAAGTTAACAAGAAAATCTCCAAACACTTGGAAACTAAACAAATTCACTTCTAGATAATTCATGATTTAAAGAGAACATCTCTTGTATTACATATGTGATTTACAAAAATTTCCTTCCATTGTAAGTTCTCTTTCGTTTTCTTGATGCCATCTGATTTTGACAAAAATGCAAGGCAATTCACTGACCACTGCCTCACACCAAATATATAAAAATTAACTCAAAATGGATCAGTGACATAAATATGAGAGGTAAAAGCATAGAATTCTTAGAAGAAAACACAAGGGTAAATCATGACTCTGGATTTGGTGGTGAGTCTTTCTATATGACACTAAAAGCATGAGCAACAAAAGGAAAAAATAGGTGAATTGGACTTCCTCCAAATTAAAACCTTTTGCTCATCAAAGGGCATTACCAATAAAAACAAAAGACAGATTACACAATTAGAGAAAATATTTGCAAATCGTGCATCTGATAAGGATTTGTATTTTTAAATTTTTTTAAAATGTTTTGGATGGTGATATTCTATTTTATCCTATGACACTATTGCCACAAAATTGGCTTTACTATTTTGGCTTCAATAGGTATAAAAGAAAATGGATTACCATCTTCATTGCTATAATGTGTTAAGCATTAAGAGCAATGCCAAAGAATGTTCAACCTACCACACAGTTGCGCTCATTTCACATGCTAGCAAGGTTTCAGCAGTCCATGAATCAAGAACTTCCAGATCTACAAGCTGGGTTTCAGAGAGGCAGAGGAACCAGAGATCAAATTGTCAACATTGGGGCCCCCAAGATCAGTATCTAGTTTAATTGTTTCAGGTGGAAAGTATTCTTTGAGTTTCCATTTTTAAAGCATTTGGATTAAACAAAGAATAAAATACTGATGCCTACAGCAAAAAAAGAAAAAAAAATTGGCAAAGGACTTGAATGTATTTCTCTAGAAAATTTATGCAGTTGGCCAAAAGGCACATGGAAAGATACTCAACATCAGTAGTCACTGAAATTGAAAGTGAAATCGCTCAGTCGTGTCCTACTCTTTGCAACCCCGTGGACTGTAGCCTACCAGGCTCCTCCCTCCATGGGATTCTCCAGGCAAGAATTCTGGAGTGGGTTGCCATTTCCTTCTCCAGGGGATCTTCCCTACCCAGGGATTGAACCCAGGTCTCCCGCATTGCAGGCAGATGCTTTAACCACTGAGCCACCAGAGAAGCCCCAAAGCCATTATCAGAAATCACTTCACACTATTATGACTATAGTTAAAAACATAGAAAATAACAAATGTTAGTATGGAAGTGGAGAAGTTGTAAACCATGTACATTGCTGGTGGAAGTCAAAGTGGTATAGTCACTATGGAAAACAGCTTCTAATTCCTTAAAAACCTTAACTTGTAATTACTATATGAACTAGCAGTTATACTCCTAGGTGTGGGTATATATTTTCATATACAATGAAAAAGTAGAAACAGATACTCAGATAGATACTTAGATGCCAATGCTTATGGCAGCATTTTTCATAATAGCAAAAAGTTGGAAACAACCCAAGGATCCATTAGCAAATGAATGAATAAATAAAACGTGTGTGTGTGTGTGTGTGTGATGGAATACTATTCAGCCATAAAAATTAATAAGGTTTCCAACAACAGGGATATTACAATACAGATGAACCTTGAAAACAATATGCTAAGGTGAAAGTAGCTAGAAATAAAAAAGTATAATTCTGTGTGTATGAAATATCTAGAATAGGCAAATTCCTAGAGATGGAAAGTAAATTAAAACTACCAGTATTAGGGGAAGGGAGGAATGGTGAGTTACTTAATGGTTAACAGAGTTTCTGTTTGTGCTAACAGAAAGTTTTGGAAACAGATAGTGGTGACGTTCCTATAACATTGTATATGCATGTAGTACCACTGAATTGAACATGAAAAATGGTTTTAATATGGCAACTTTTATGTTTTATATATTTTACCATAATGAATATAAGTGGGAAAAAAAAACTAAACAACAGAAGAAAAATAAATAGTACTAGAGAAATTGGACATCAGATACAATAAAAGTGACCCTCAACCTAAAGCTGGTGGTTTAGGGGAGAAAAAAGCACAAAAACTCATAATTTATTAGGATTTAAATGCAAACTGTAGAATTATAAAATATTTAGAAAACCAAAGAGGGGGAGATCTTTGGGATTTAGGACTGGCAAAGTATTCTTAGACTTTATACCAAAAGCACCGTCCATGAAATGAAAAAAACTCATAAATGGGATCTCAAAGTAAAACACTTCTATTCTGTGAAACACTTCTATTCTATTCCTTGTGAGGAGAATAAAAAGAAAAGTATCAGATGAGAAGGCAGTATTTGTAAAATATGTATGTCACAAAAGACATATACCTAGAATATATAGGAAACTGTCCAACTCAACAGCACAAAAAATATTCTGAACAAATCCATTTAGAAAATGGACAAAATTAATAATCAGTCACTTTTCCTAAGAGAATACACAGATAGCTAATAGGCACATGAAAAAATATTCAACTTTAGCAGATATTAAAAAGATGAAAACTAAAACTAAAATCATTACTCACTGATCAGAATGGCTAAGTTTAACAAATAGTGATATCTTCTAATGATAGTAGATAAACCAGATCACTCACACATTACTGGAAGAAATGTAGAATGGTATAGCTGCTCTGATAAGTTTAGCACTTTCTTAAAATACCTAATACATACTTGCCATACAACCCAGAAATTACACTGCTACTAATTTATTCCAGAGGGAGGGAAAATTTGATGTTAATACAAAAACCTTTACATTAATGTTCATAACAGTGTTGTTTATAATGGGCAACATCTGTACAACTCCATTTTCCTTCAAGAAGTTCAAGAGGTAAATGGTCAAATGTGGTGTATCCATACTATGGAATACTATGCAGTCCCTGAGATTCTCCAGGCCAGAATATTGAAGTGAGTAGCCATTCCCTTCTTCTAGGGATCTTCCCAACTCAGGGATCAAACCCAGGTCTCCCGCATTGCAGGTGGATTCTTTACCAACTGAGCCACCAAGGAAGCCCAAGAATACTGGAGTGGGTAGCCTATCCCTTCTCCAGCAGATCTTCCTGACCCAGGAATTGAACCGGGGTGTCCTGTCTTATAGGCAGATTCTTTACCAGATGAGCTTCCAGGGAAGCCCCAGTGGAATACTGCTCAGCAATAAAAAAGAAAAAAAAATGGGCAAAAGACTTGAATGTATTTCTCTAGGAAATTTATGCAGTTGGCCAAAAGGCCACCTATACCTATTGATACATGCAGCAATTTGGATGGATGAGTCTTGTGGGAATTGTGCTGCATGAAAAAAGCCAGTCTCTAAAGGTTGCATACTGTATGCTTTCTTTCTTATATAACTTTCAAAATCATAAAATTAAATGATTGGAAATACATCAGTGATTGCCTGGGATGAACAGGGGGAAAGAACATGATGTCTGTGGCTATAAATGATAAAAGATTGTTCTCATATCTTTACAGCTTTGCATATTGACTCTGGTGGTTGTCACCTGAATCTGTCTATGTGGTAAAATGAGCACATACACATTTAAGTGCATGTAAAACTAATGAAATCTGAATAAGGTCAGTGATTTTATCAATGTCAGTTTCCTTGTAATATTGTACTATATACAAGATGTTACTGTTGGGGAAAACTCACAGTATTATTTCTTACAAACCCAAGTAAATCTACATATATCTCAAAATAGAAATTTTTAAACAGACAAGAATGCCATCAGTTTAAAAAAACAACAGACAATCCGATTCTAAAATTTATATGCAAAGACAGAGGAACTAGGATACCTACCCCAAAACTGACAAAGAATAAAGTTAGAGGACTCACGTATGTGATTTCAAGACATACTGTCTAGCTACATTAATCTGAACAGTGTAGTAATGGAGGAGAATCAGACACGCAAATTAATTGAGCAGGATAGGGAATCCAGAAATAGATTCCAGTACATAAACCCATATGTTTATTTTTTACAAAGGCTCAAGATAAATGAAGTAAAGACAGTCTTTCTAATAAATGGAATTGGGACACATGAACTTCCATCATGGGGGTGGGAGTAGTAGAGAACCTCCTCCTTTAACTCATATCTTGCTGGATTTATGTGAAAAAGTGTTCTGCCTATGTTTTCTCTATAAGCCTAACATTTTAAATATCGTTTTTTAGATATTTTGCAAAATAGTTAATGACCTTTTTAGTTAATTAAATACTTTACATGTTTTAAACTGGGGTTATGAATTTTAAATATTTTCTTTTTTTAGGTACTCCAGTAGTCTGATTTCAGTCTTTTCAAAATACTTAAGTAATTCATATAAGTCTAACAATTTAAATGAATTACTAGATAGACTTAAATGTTTTTATATCTTTCAAATCACTTTATAAATATAGTGAGATTTTAATTTATAATCATATTCTAGGTCAGTTGATCTATTTCACATTTTAAACTGGAGTTACAAAGGTAACCTAAGCCAAGATATAAATTTACCTGAAATACTAAATGCCCAACGATTTCTTAAGCACAGTACTAATAACAGGAATGTTTTAAATGTACGTAGATTAAATTCTTCATCTTTCCACTTTGAGACATATTTATTCACCTAGAAAACAAATGTTATCTGTGTTGGTTTCCCAAGTGAATATATTGTGGTGGCATTTTTTATTTAAATTTTTTTTTTAATTTACAATATTGTATTGGTTTTGCCATCCAACATGAGTCCACCATGGGTGTACATGTGTTCCCCATCCTGAATCCCCCTCCCACCTCCCTCTCCATACCATCCCTCTGGGTCATCACAGTGCACCAGCCCCGAGCAACCTGTATCATGCATCAAATCTGGACTGGCGATTCGCCTCACATATGATATTATACAGGTTTCAATGCCTTTCTCCCAAATCACCCCACCCTCGCCCTCTCCCATAGAGTCCAAAAGACTGTTCTATACATCAGTGTCTCTTTTGCTGTCTTGTATACAGGGTTATTGTTACCATCTTTCTAAATTCCATATATATGCGTTAGTATACTGTATTGGTGTTTTTCTTTCTGGCTTACTTCACTCTGTATAATAGGCTCCAGTTTCATCCACCTCATTAGAACTGATTCAAATGTATTCTTTTTAATGGCGGAGTAATAACTCCATTGTATATATGTACCACAGCTTTCTTATCCATTCATCTGCTGATGGGCATCTAGGTTGCTTCCATGTCCTGGCTATTGTAACAGTGCTGCGATGAACATTGGAGTACATGTATCTCTTTCGATTCTGGTTTCCTTAGGGTGTATGAACAGCAGTGGGATTGCTGGGTCATATGGCAGTTCTATTTCCAGTTTTTTAAGGCATCTCCACACTGTTCTCCATAGTGGCTGTACTAGTTTGCATTCCCACCAACAGTGTAAGAGGGTTCCCTTTTCTCCACACCCTCTCCAGCATTTATTGCTTGTAGACTTTTGGATCGCAGCCATTCTGACTGGCATGAAATGGTACCTCATTGTGGTTTTGATTTGCATTTCTCTGATAATGAGTGATGTTGAGCATCTTTTCATGTGTTTGTTAGCCATCTGTATGTCTTCTTTGGAGAAATGTTTGTTTAGTTCTTTGGCCCATTTTTTGATTGGGTCATTATTTTTCTGGAATTGAGCTGCAGGAGTTGCTTGTATATTTTTGAGATTAATTCTTTGTCAGTTGCATCATTTGCTATTATTTTCTCACATTCTGAAGGCTGTCTTTTCACCTTGCTTATAGTTTCTTTTGTTGTGCAGAAGCTTTTAATTTTAATTAGGTCCCATTTGTTTATTTTTGCTTTTATTTCCAATATTCTGGGAGGTGGGTCATAGAGGATCCTGCTGTGATGTATGTCAGAGAGTGTTTTGCCTATGTTCTCCTCTAGGAGTTTTACAGTTTCTGGTCTTACGTTTAGATCTTTAATCCATTTTGAGTTTATTTTTGTGTATGGTGTTAGGAAGTGTTCTAGTTTCATTCTTTTACAAGTGATTGACCAGTTTTCCCAGCATCACTTGCTAAAGAGATTGTCTTTAATCCATTGTATATTCTTGCCTCCTTCGTCAAAGATAAGGTGTCCATATGTGCGTGGATTAATCTCTGGGCTTTCTATTTTGTTCCATTGATCTATATTTCTGTCTTTGTGCCAGTACCATACTGTCTTGATGACTGTGGGTTTGTAGTAGAGCCTGAAGTCAGGTAGGTTGATTCCTCCAGTTCCATTATTCTTTCTCAAGATTGCTTTGGCTATTCGAGGTTTTTTGTATTTCCATGCAAATTGTGAAATTATTTGTTGTAACTCTGTGAAAAATACCATTGGTAGCTTGATAGGGATTGCATTTAATCTATAGATTGCTTTGGGTAGTATACTCATTTTCACTATATTGATTCTTCTGATCCATGAACAGTATATTTATCCATTTATTAGTGTCCTCTTTGATTTCTTTCACCAGTGTTTTATAGTTTTCTATATATAGGCCTTTAGTTTCTTTAGGTAGATATATTCCTAAGTATTTTATTCTTTTCATTGCAATGGTGAATGGAATTGTTTCCTTAATTTCTCTTTCTATTTTCTCATTATTAGTGTGTAGGAATGCAAGGGATTTCTGTGTGTTGGTTTTATATCCTGCAACTTTACTATAGTCATTGATTAGCTCTAGTAATTTTCTGGTGGAGTCTTTAGGGTTTTCTATGTAGAGGATCATGTCATCTGCAAACAGTGAGAGTTTTACTTCTTCTTTTCCAATTTGGATTCCTTTTATTTCTTTTTCTGCTCTGATTGCTGTGGCCAAAACTTCCAAAACTATGTTGAATAGTAGTGGTGAAAGTGAGCACCCTTGTCTTGTTCCTGACTTTAGGGGAAATGCTTTCAGTTTTTCACCATTGAGGATAATGTTTTCTGTGGGTTTGTCATATATAGCTTTTATTATGTTGAGGTATGTTCCTTCTATTCCTGCTTTCTGGAGGGTTTTTATCATAAATGGATGTTGAATTTTGTCAAAGGCTTTCTCTGCATCTATTGAGATGATCATATGGCTTTTATTTTTCAATTTGTTAATGTGGTGTATTACATTGATTGATTTGTGGATATTGAAGAATCCTTGCATCCCTGGGATAAAGCCCACTTGGTCATGGTGTATGATCTTTTTAATGTGTTGTTGGATTCTGATTGCTAGAATTTTGTTAAGGATTTTTGCATTTATGTTCATCAGTGATATTGGCCTGTAGTTTTCTTTTTTGTGTGTGTGTGTGTGGCATCTTTGTCAGGTTTTGGTATTAGGGTGATGGTGGCCTCATAGAATGAGTTTGGAAGTTTATCTTCCTCTGCAATTTTCTGGAAGAGTTTGAGTAGGATAGGTGTTAGCTCTTCTCTAAATTTTTGGTAGAATTCAGCTGTGAAGCCGTCTGGACCTGGGCTTTTGTTGGCTGGAAGATTTTTGATTACAGTTTCAATTTCTGTGCTTGTGATGGGTCTGTTAAGATTTTCTATTTCTTCCTGGTTCAGTTTTGGAAAGTTGTACTTTTGTAAGAATTTGTCCATTTCTTCCAAGTTGTCCATTTTATTGGCATATAATTGCTGATAGTAGTCTCTTATGATCCTTTGTATTTCTGTGTTGTCTGTTGTGATCTCTCCATTTTCATTTCTAATTTTATTGATTTGATTTTTCTCCCTTTGTTTCTTGATGAGTCTGGCTAATGGTTTGTCAATTTTATTTATCCTTTCAAAGAACCAGCTTTTGGCTTTGTTGATTTTTGCTTTGGTCTCTTTTGTTTCTTTTGCATTTATTTCTGCCCTAATTTTTAAGATTTCTTTCCTTCTACTAACCCTGGGGTTCTTCATTTCTTCCTTTTCTAGTTGCTTTAGGTGTAGGGTTAGGTTATTTATTTGTTCTTGTTTCTTTAGATATGCCTGTGTTGCTATGAACTTTCCCCTTAGGACTGCTTTTAAAGTGTCCCACAGCTTTTGAGTTGTTATGTTTTCATTTTCATTAGTTTCTATGCATATTTTGATTTCTTCTGTGATTTGTTGGTTATTCAGCAGGGTGTTGTTCAGCCTCCATATGTTGGAATTTTTAATAGTTTTTCTTCTGTAATTGAGATCTAATCTTACTGCACTGTGGTCAGAAAAGATGCTTGGAATGATTTCAATTTTTTTTTTTAATTTATCAAGGCTAGATTTATGGCCCAGGATGTGATCTATCCTGGAGAAGGTTCCATGTGCGCTTGAGAAAAAGGTGAAATTGATTGTTTTGGGGTGAAATGTCCTATAGATAACAATTAAGTCTAACTGGTCTATTGTATCATTTAAAGTTTGTGTTTCCTTGTTATTTTCTGTTTAGTTGATGTATCCATAGGTGTGAGTGGGGTATTAAAGTCTCCCACTATCATCTTAACCATTTTTAAATGTATGGTTTAGTTGTAACATATATTATTTATCTGGAATTGAGCTGCTGGAGCTGCTTATATATTTTTGAGATTAATTCTTTGTCAGTTGTTTCATTTGGAATTTAGAAAGATGGTAACGATGACCTTTTATGCAAGACAGCAAAAGAGACACAGATGTAAAGAACAGTCTTTTGGACTCTGTGGGAGAAGGCTAGGGTGGGATGATTTGAGAGAATAACATTGAAACATATATATTATCATATGTGAAACAGATCGCCAGTCCAGGTTTGATGCATAGGACAGGGTGCTCAGGGCTGGTGCACTGGGATGACCCTGAGGGGTGGGATGGAGAGGGAGGTTGGAAGGGGGTTCAGGATGGGGAACACATGTACACCTATGGCTGATTCATGTCAATGTATGGCAAAAACCACTACAACATTGTAGAGTAATTAGCCTCCAATTAAAATAAATTAATTAGTTTTTAAAATTTTTTAACTTAAATAAAAATAAATAAAACATATATTATTTATAATATTGCCCAAACTTCAACTGTTTATCTCCAAAACTCTTTTTATCTAGTAAAACTGAAAGTCTGTACCCATTAAATGTTACTTCCCAATGCCTCCTCCTCCTCAGCCCCAGACCCTGGCAATCCCATTCTGCTTTCTTCCTTTATGATTTTGACTACTTCATGTAAGTGGAATCATACAGTACTTTTTGTATGTTACTGGCTTATATCACTTAGCTTAACGTCTTGAAAGTTCATTCACGTTGTAGCATATTGCAGGATTTTCATCCTAAAAAGGATGAATGATATTCCTCTGTATGTATATACTACATTTGGCTTCTCCATTCATCAGTTGATGGACACTTGTTGCTTCCAATTTTAGCTATAGTGAATAATGTAGTCATAAACATGGGTACATACATACCTCATTGAGATACTGCTTTCAGTCTTTTGAGTGTATACCTAGAAGTGAGATGGCTGGGTCATATGGTAATTCTGTTGTTAATTTTTTGAGGAATTGCCATTACCCTTTTCCAAAGTGGCTGTACCACCTTGAGTTCCCACCAACAGTATACAAGTGTTCCGGTTTCTCCACATTCTCACCAATAACAAACAAACCTTTTTGCTTTCTGCTTTTTTGATAGGAGCCATCTTAATCTTTGTGAGGTGGCATCTCATTATAATTTTGATTTGCATTTCCCCAGTGATTGGTAATGTTGAGCTTCTTTTCATATAATTATTAGCCAGTCAAATCTTCTTTAGACAGATTTGTAGTCAAGTCCTCTGCCCATTTTTGAATCACGTTGTTTTTTTTGTTGCTGAGATTTAGGAGTTCTCTTTATATTCTGGACATTAATCCTTTATCACAAATATTATTTGCAAATATTTTCTTGTAGTTTATTGGTTGCCTTTTTAGGTTGTAAGTAGTATATCTCGATGTATAAATTCTTGATTTTCATGAAGCCAATTTGTCTGATTTTTTTGTTTGTTTTTGCCTCTACCTTTGTCATCATAGAAAAAAAAATCATTGCCAAATCCAATGTCATGATTTTCCCCTATATTTTCATCTAAGTTTTTGTATATGGTATTAAGTAAAGGCCCAGTTTCATTCTTTTCATGTGAATGTCCAGTTTTCCCAGAACAATTTCGGAAAAGATGTCTTTTCCCTGTTGAATGGCCTTAGCACTCTTGTCAAAAATCATTTGACCATATGTGTGAGGCTTTGTTTCCGGCCTCTTTATTAATTTGTCTTTATGCCAGTACCACACTATTTTAATTACTGTTGCTTCATACTACTTTTTAAAATCAGGAAGTGTGAGTCCTCTACTTTTGTTCTTCTTTTTTAAGATTCTTCTGGCTGTTGGGGATTCCTTGTGATTCCTTATGAATTTTAGGTTGAATTTTTCTATTTCTTAAAAGAAATGTTATTGAGATTTTGTCAATAGATTGCACTGAATCTGTAAGATTGCTTTGGATAGTATTGACATCATAACAATGTGAAGTCTTCCAGTCTATAAACATGGGCTTATCTCCATTTATACATGTCTTCTAACCTTAATTTCAATAATTTTTTCTAGACTTCACTATATACATCTTTCACCTCCTTGTTTAATTCTTATGTACTTTATTCTTTTACTAAATGGATGCTAATGCAGTTGCTTTTCTAATTTCCTTTTCTGATTGTTCAAATCCTTGTTCTGATTGTTCAAATTTCCTTTTCTGATTGTTCAAATGTAGAAATGCAACTGACTTTTGTGTGTTGACTTTGTATCCTGCTGCTTCACTGAATTCATTCATTGGTTTTCTTTTGTATATGTGTAATCTTAGAATTTTCTGTACATAAGATCATATCATCTAAAAACAGAAGTAATTTTATTTATTCCTTCTCAATCTGTATGCATTTTATTTCCCTAAGTTGCCTAATTCCTATGGCTAGAATTTCCAGAACTATTATGAACAGGGGTCCTCAAAGCAGACATCCTTGCCTAGTCCTAATCTTAGAGGAAAAGTTTTCAGTCTTTTACCACTGAATACAGTGTTCACTCTGGATTTTTCATATATGTCTTTATATTGGGGTAGTTTCCTTCTATTTTTTTTTCTTTTTAAAAATATTTATTTACTTGGCTGTATCTGAAAGAGGGAGTACCAGACCACCTGACATTCCTCTTGAGAAACCTATATGCAGGTCAGGAAGGAACAGTTCAAACTGGACACGGAACAACAGACTGGTTCCAGTAGGGAAAGGAGTACGTCAAGGCTGTATATTGTCACCCTGCTTATTTAACTTATATGCAGAGTACATCATGAGAAACACTGGGCTGGAGGAAGCACAAGCTGGAATCAAGATTGCCAGGAGAAATATCAGTCACTTCAGATATGCAGATGACACCACCCTTATGGCAGAAAGTGAAGAGGAACTAAAGAGCCTCTTGATGAAAGTGAAAGAGGAGAGTGAAAAAGTTGGCTTAAAGTTCAACATTCAGAAAACTAAGATCATGACATCTGGTCCCATCACTTCATGG
>NW_011495081.1:357343-362529 GCF_000754665.1 Bison bison bison | reverse complement strand
AGGATGGTGATTGCAGCCATAAAATTAAAAGATGCTTACTCCTTGGAAGGAAAGTTATGACCAACCTAGACAGCATATTAAAAAGCAGAGACATTATTTTGCCAACAAAGGTCCATCTAGTCAAGGCTATGGTTTTTCCAGTAGTCATGTACAGATGTGAAAGTTGGACTATAAAGAAAGCTGAGCACCAAAGAATTGATGCTTTTGAACTGTAGTGTTGGAGAAGACTCTTGAGAGTCCCTTGGACTGCAAGGAGATCCAACCAATCCATCCTAAAGATCAGTCCTGGGTGTTCTTTGGTAGGACTGATGTTGAAGCTGAAACTCCAGTACTTTGGCCACCTGATGTGAAGAGCTGACTCATTTGAAAAGACCCTGATGCTGGGAAAGATTGAGGGCAGGAGGAGAATGGGACGACAGAGGATGAGATAGCTGGATGGCATCACCAACTCGATGGACGTGAGTTTGAGTGAATTCCGGGAGTTGGTGATGGACAGGGAGACCTGGCATGCTGCGGTTCATGGGGTCACAAAGAGTCCAACACGACTGAGCAACTGAACTGAACTGAACTGAACCAGGTCTTAATTGTGGCATGCAATATCTTTGATCTTCATTGCAGCATGCAGTATCCCCAGTTACCATGTCCCAGATACTTTGTTGCAGCATATGAACTCCCAATCACAGCATGCAGGATCTAGCTCCTGAACCCAGGATCAAAATCCAGCCCCCTGCATTGAGAACAGAGAGTCCCAGCCACCAGACCACCAGTGAAGTCCCAGGAGTAGTTTCCTTCTATTTCTAGTCTGTTTAGTGTTTTTATCATTAAAGGGTGTAGAATTTTGTCATATGCTTTTTCTGCATCAATTGGGATTTTCATTTTTTCCCCTTTTTTCTATCAATGTGGTATATGATGTTGATGGATTTTGATATGTTGAACTATCCTTGCATGTCAGAATAAATTCCACTTGGTCATGGTCTATATTCCTACTATTATACTACTAAATTCTATTTGCTTGTATTTTGTTGAGGAGTTTTGGATCACTGTTCCTAAGGGATATTGATCTGTAATTTCCTTTTTTGTAGTGCTTGTCTAGCTTTGGTGTCTGGGTTACCTTATTAGACTCTTCACTTTTCTACAATCTTTTTTTATTCTCTTCCTCAGACTCAATAACCTGCATTGTCCTATTTTCAAGGTCACTGATTCTTTCTTCTGCCTGGTTTAATTTGCCTTTAAATCCCTCTAGTCAATTTTTTTATTCACTTCTTCATTTTAGCTCCAAAATTTCTTTCTGCTCTCTTTTTAGGTTTTTTTAGTCTCTTTATTAATATGTCCATTTTATTCATATATAGCTTTTTTAACTTTATCTACAACTTCCTTTAGTTCTTTGAGTATCTGTAATATTTAATGTATTTAGTATATCTTATATCAGCTCTTTTTCAGGGACAGTTTCTGTTGATTTATTTTTTGCCTTTGAATGGGCTGTACGTTCCTATTTTTTGTGTCTCACAATTTTGGAAGAATTGAAAACCTGACAGATTGTATTATAATAATTCTTAATGTGGGTATGTGTATGTGTACTCTTATATTTATCTTTCTTTGTATGCATTAATATTCTTGGATATATTGGTGCATAATTTTTATAAAGTTTTGGAGATTTTTTTAAAACTTTCATTTCCTCAGAATTTTTTTTCTGTTTTTCCTCTTCTCTTAGGATTCCAATCACACATATATATTTTGGATAAATTCTATTCCTACATCTGAAAATTCAGTGATCTTTACATCATCTATAATACCTAATCTGATAATAATTTCATCCAATGAAATTTTCATTTCAGTTATTATTCAATAGCAAAATTCAGTTATTGAATTTTCATTTCCATGAAACTTTTTCATTTCAGCTCTGGAATTTCCCTTTATTTTTTATTTCTTACAATTATGTCATTATGTTCATATTTTCCTTTACATCTGTTTTATACATCACTTATATTTATGTTTTGTATCATTTAACATCCTTATTTATTAATTTTACCATCTCTTTCCTTTCCAAGTTTGCCATTATTGGGTAATTTCTCCTGGTTATAGGTACATTTTTCTCCTTCCTTGCCTGTCATATAAATTTTGTTTACATGTTGGACTTTGTGATTTTACCATGCTGGGTAGTAAATTTTCTTCTCCTTGAAAGAATTTTAGACTTTTTGTAGCATGCAGTTGATTGAAGATTCTTTGGAGGCTTGCTTTTTTTAATATAAATTTATTTATTTTAATCAGAGGCTAATTACTTTACAATATTGTAGTGGTTTTGCCATACATTGACATGCTTTAAAGTCTTTTTGTGGAAGTTCTAAAGTCATTCTAGTTTTAAATTATCCCTGTTTCAGAAGTATAGCTCTCTGTAGTCTCTAGAGAATGCCAGAGTTACTATTGAGATCTGTGCACTCTCACTGGATGGAACTTGAATCATTCACACACCCAGTAGAAGCTGTCCAAACTGTCTTAGAATTTTCTGGTAATTTTTCTCAAAGTTGCTCTTAGCAGGCTTCAAAGAATTTTACTCCACAAGGGTATCCTTTGATATTTATTCATATATTGAAGGAAAATCTTTACATATTTCCCTAACAGTCTTCTTTTCAGCATAGCTCAATCTCCTGTGGAACTCTTATCCACAAAGTCTAGCTGTCTTGACCTCTCCTTCATCTAGTTTTTTTCTCATTTCAGCACAATTTCTGGGTCACTTTTAGGTTTTTCTTAGTACCACAGTCCAGTATTCACTTGCAAGAAGAAAGCCTGTAGAATGTTTATTTGTTTACCTTTTCTCCAAAACCATCATGCTGTGCTTATTGTTGTCCATTGACTGAAAAAGTTATTTCCATATTTTGTCCAGTTGTAAATTGTTTATGGGAAGGATGCTAAGTTTCAACCCTATTACTCTCTGATAGCCATTACAAAGTTCTCTTCTTAGGTATTTTAATGAGAAAATAACAGAGAGTCTCATAAAGTAGAGATTTTTCAAGGAAAACTTCAGAAAACAAAATTAGGATCTTTTCTAATGATACGACCTGATGTGAAGTGTCTAGGACAAGAAGTACTCACTCATGGCAGGTGCCTGGCTGGAAAATGGGTCAGAGAAACATAGGGAGATTGTCTGGGTGCCTACTTTCCATGACTCTGAAGACCACAGAGCATTGCCCCATCCTCACCCCACTTTACTCTCAAGTCACTACTCTACCTATCTTTCTCTCCATTCTAAAAAGTTCATGGATAGAGAAGTTATTCTTTCATCATAAACATTATTATTACACACCAGAAAATGCTGATCCCTAGGGCATTAAAATATTGACATCAACTATGAATTGCTGGTATCTTGGACTGCAAGGAGACCCAACCAGTCCATTCTAAAGGAGATCAGTCCTGGATGTTCATTGGAAGGACTAATGCTAAAGCTGAAACTCCAATACTTTGGCCACCTCATGCAAAGAGTTGACTCATTTAAAGAGACCCTGATGCTGGGAGGGATTGGGGGCAGGAGGAGAAGGGGATGACGGAAGATGAGATGGCTGGATGGCATCACCGACTCAGTGGACATGAGTTTGAGTAAACTCCAGGAGTCGGTGATGGACAGGGAGGCCTGGCATGCTGCGATTCATGGTGTCGCAGAGTCCTACATGACTGAGCAACTGAACTGAACTGAACTTGCTGAGATTGGGTAGGAGTAAGACTTGTGACCTTGGTGGACTTTCTGAGAACCCTGCCTACCAAGAGGACTGAATTCAGTTTACTGACCCTTTCTCTTATTTTTCCCCTTTGCATGTAGCCTGGATGAGGTGCCTTTCCTCATGCATGATTATGACCTGAGAAGAACAACCAATATCTTGGAAGTCATGCCAAATGCCTCCGATGAACAGAGTAGCTTTTTTTATTGGGATTTCCTGTCAACTCTGAATGCAGGCAAATGGTTTGCAGATTCATGGGTAAGACACATTCCCCAGGTCAAAAAATCTGCATTTACTCCCTCTTGTATGGTCATATGCTGCTCCTGGAGATAAGTACACTGTGTACAGTGTAATTTTGATGCAAGTGTGAATGAGTCTACTTGAGAGAGTTGGAGAACATTTCATGCAAAGGTATCATTTGAACTAAAATAAGATCATTACTAAGAGGAACCATAGGCATTGATGAATTGATGGTGGTTTGTTTCAGAGATTATAGTATACTGGAGCAAGAGGAGATATATTTCTGTCTGTCTGTGTGTGTGTATGAATGTGTAAGAAAGAAGGGAAGGAGAGATAGGGAGGAGATGGGAGAAACAGAATAATCAGGAAAATATGTTGTGAGGAGACTATAGCATTGCTTAAATAACAAGTTCGAGAGTTTAGAATTATCCTAAATATTTTAAATAGGTAAAACAAAAGGTCAAATTTGCATGTGATAAAAGTCAAGCCTGCCTTCTCAAGAAAGTTAAAACCAAACTTACATTTTCTAGGTTATCATATGTCCAGAGGGAATCTACATGAATTCGGTTTTATCAATCAGAGGTACTCATTTTGAGTCTTTGATTTTGACAACAAATATCTGAGCAGGGCATACAAATATCTGAGCAAGCATTCATATTGCTAGCACCTGTGGCAGCAGAGCTAAGATAGTTGGGGGCAGCTGTAGTAATAGCTCTCTTATCAGTTAATTGTGTAATTAGGAAAACAATTTTCAAATACTTTTGATTATGTACTAGGTGGAATGGAATTTTATTTATCTCTAATGTTAATCTAGAGGATCCA
This sequence comes from Bison bison bison, assembly GCF_000754665.1. Lineage (NCBI taxonomy): Eukaryota > Metazoa > Chordata > Mammalia > Artiodactyla > Bovidae > Bison > Bison bison. The sequence goes on along the minus strand of NW_011495081.1, from coordinate 357,757 downwards.
TTTAATCTTTTTTCATGTTAAAATAGTGAGAAGTAAAGAGCTATGTGAGGGTAAATTTATCCACTTCAAATGTATTCTGTTAACTAGTGTTAATACAAGGAATAGCTAAAGATTGATTTGTAATGACTGTATCACCTCAGAATACTTATTACCATATGAGTACATAACCTATAAGCACTATTTCCATATATGAAGGTAGTGGGATCAATCTGATAGCCCAAGTGTCTATATGTAGGCTCTGTACATGTCTCATTATACATGAATAAATAGATGCATAGAAACTAGAGATGCTTTATTAAAATACATTTATTGGTTTAGTTAGTCATAGGTGATGTTTTGCCTAATGTGTGTTCCAGATGAATAGGCTGTTATTGTATCTGTTGTGTAACATATGGCTGGGGAAAAGCTCCCTGG